>NW_020194720.1:556269-836904 GCF_003025115.1 Trichoderma citrinoviride | reverse complement strand
CCCCCTTTGGCCGGCCACTCGGACGCTCCCCAGCCAGCTGGACGCTCTAGAAGCTCGATGGAAGCCCCCAAACCCGCCTCACTTCTTGCAGCTGTTCGCCGTGTGGAGACGCAATGCGGCTGCGGGTTGCATGTGCAGAACCCGATGGCATCCAAATTCCAGGTCGGGTGTATGCAGTAGTAGTAGTACCCTGAAGTTTCATTGGGATTTCTGGCAGTGGTACATACTACTGAGGGAAATTGTGTGTCGTCTCCCGAGTCTGTGTCTCGTTTGTACCCATTGATAGGCTTCCCTGACATGTCTCATCATTCCGTCTGTGGGTTTTCTTCGTGCCCGGTTTGCCCGCCGTGCTTGCGCTGTTGCAACAAAACTCCAGTGAACCAACGAAGCAGCAGCACAAGCTACCCGATGCTCAAAGCCACATCGGATGCCCCGTACAGCACCGTATATACCCGGTTTCAAACAAGGTAGAATTGAGGTGAGTGATATATCACTGCCGATAAACTCTGCCACTGCATTGTTCTTCCTGTGATCCCCCCATCATCAGGCACACCCGAAGATACTACGTACGTAGCTCTTGAAACAAGAGAAACAAGGAAGAAAGAGAAACAAGAAAAGACATGCCTAGCCGAGCCGTTTTCTGTCACAGACGTTGGCCTTCTCGCTGCGCGACACACCACGTCACTGCTATAGTTCTCATAGACTACGAGTTATCAAGAGAGGCAAATCCTCTGGCATCTTTCGCTCTCTCGTGTGCCACGTCTGAAAGCATCAAGACCAACCCGTAACCCAACCGTCCAGCCTCATTCTCTAGCGTCGTCACGCAAAAACATCAATAAAGGGCTAACTCTCAAAAGAAACAGACAAAAAGGGCGTTCGGCTTCACCGGAACTCCAAAGAGTCGTCTGCAGCCATCTCTCTCTCTTTACCCGGACTTGGATGCCACCCACCACACCTCCTCAAGTTGCCGTTGATCCGCCGCCCCCAGCCCCTAACTGAATAAGTCTAATCCTTAACTCTCACGTATTTGCTTTTTTATGCTTAAAAATAAAAGAATGTGGCTTTTTTTCTTTTTTTAATCCCTCGGAACGTTGCGAAGAAGACAAATGCCTTGTATAGGTAGAGGATGGCGTTTTTGCTTGGTTTTCCTCACGCCCAGCCCGGACTCCACATCTTCCCGTGGCTTCCCGGCCGGAAACACTTTGGCCATTTCGGTACCTGCAGCAAACTCTACCTACCTGGGTACCTTACTTAACAATGCCTTTTGTATCGATTTGTTTGTTGACTTTGCAATTGAATAGAGGAAGTCATCGGGCGAGAGCGTCTAAAAGGGGGGAGCTTCAAAGTGTAGGAAGAATACCTACAGTGAATACAGCACACAAGTAACAAGTAACGGGGGCCGCATAACCGGGGAGCCCGGATGTCGTTTTTTCTCGAGGCGAGGCTTCAGCTTTCTATGCCCCCCCTCCCCTTCGGCGCGGCGCGGAAACGGCGGCCACAAGCCGATTGCTCGAGGAAGAAACAACTCACGAGGTTCCAAGGGGGGGGACGAGCATATAGTAATGACGGCAGAAAAAAAGGAGATGATGATCGCAAGTTGATGGTTTATCGTTAATGGTTGGTATTCAGGGTCAAAAAGCCCCGTTCGTTTCATCGAAATCCCTTTGTGCAAAACACGCAAACTCTTCTCGTCCCGTCAGCCCTTTTCCTCGGCTCATCGGTTCTGCGTTTTAATAAACCAGTTCCCCCCTTTGTTTCATTAGTTTAGGTACTTGGAGTGTGATTTCCTGATACCAAGGTAGTAGTACTACTACGTCCATTGCCCCATCTGCTTCCTCCTTCGTACCTAGGTACTTAGGCACGCTGTTGTTTAGATGTCAGCCTGATTTCGGACGTGTGTGCACGGACAAAGCTGGTATCGTGTTCGATCATTCCAGCTCATTTCCTTCTATAAGCTTCGTGATATAGAACACAGAAGAAACAAAAAAAAAGCCTCATACACTTTGAACTTGAAGCAATACTACCTCGTAACCTCGTAATTATAAGTCGGCATGTCATCGGAACCTCAACGAGCAGCCCTGCTTGTCCCCTGAGGATACATGCAACTGACAAGTACTACCAATTGCCTCACACTCTCCATCCATTCTCGCCTCTGGGTCTGGGCCAAAAAAAAAAAAAGTAAACAAAAGCATCTTGCGTTCCAGAACTCTTTTTCGTACCGACACCGATGGGGGTCTTAAACACATTCGCTGGAATGAAAGGCACATGCTCTCTCGTGAGACAGACCGCCACCAACCCAGCATCGAATATGGGAAAGCCCCCCCTTTGTGGATTTCTTCTGTCTGTCTGTCTGTCTACTCTACATCAATCGGGGTTTCATGTCTTGTTGTTCTTGTCCCGTAAGTGATGAAACGTTTGCGTGAGGGCTGCGTTGCAGGGTAGACATCGCCTAGAGGCCGACTCGGAACGCGCGAAAAATGAACGACGAACTACTACTGCTTGTTCAATGTCCCGAGGTCGTATAATACAGTTTTGTTTGTTGATGAGAAATGAGATTGCTCGTTCTAGGTATCCCCCGCCTATTTGCTGGCTTTCGTTCTTGGCCAAGAGGTGAAGAAAGAAATTCAGCCTGGGGTCTTGCGAATCTGCGCTACGAAGATACAGGAAATCACATTCAAGTGGAAAAACATCATGTTCATGTCAACTTTTCATCAAGACTAGAAAACTAGCTAGACCATTCCAGAGCCCGGCCTCCGTAAGGCGAGGTATACCGAATCAAGGGAGGAAGAAGAAGAAGAAGAAGAAGAAGAAAAGAACAAGAAAAAGGAAAAAAAGACATCTAATCGCCCTTGTCGAGATATACACGGCCCGGACCAGAACAAGGTCAGGAGCAGCTTCTCGATTCCACAAGGCCAGCCCGTTCGCCAGACGCCATTCATTCCATGCCTGATTGATGCCGCTTGTTATTACCCTCGGCCAAAAACTGTCAGCTCACATTGCCGGGGGCGTATAAAAACCAATGATACCTCCCAAAGTGCCATCTCAACGACAAGACTCATCTACTCAGGTCCTCCCGGCAGTGTTGGGGTCTGGAAACCGAAAGCCCTGCGGGAAATTAGGCATGCCGTTGGGCAGGGTGCCAATGCCAAAGGGGAAGCCGCCCATGCCGCCGTTCTGCTGCGGGTTGTCGAGATCCACATGGCCCCCGGGGCCGTCATCCCGGCCACGACGCCAGCGGCCGCCGCCGTCATCCTCGCGGTGGCGCGTCGACTTGGGGCCGTTGCTGCCGCCCTTGTCCGTCTGCATACGGCGGCTAATGGCCTTGGACGAGACACCGGCACCAATCTCAATGTCGGGCTCCTCGACGCACATGCCCGTCTCAATGGGCCGTCCTCCGCTTCCGCCGTACGGAGCCGTGAGCATCCACTTGCGGTCGGCGTCGGTGAGCTTGTGGATGGGAATTACGCTGATACCCGTGGAATAGTCGCTGCAGTCTCTGGGACCAAAGCCTACACCCCATCGAGTCTGCAAAATCAGAGTCAGCACACTGTAGTTCATAACACGATGTAAAACAAAAGGGGGGATGGCACTTACTCGAAGGGGATATTCGAGACCCCTGGCATCTTCCATAGCATCCTTTGCGGCAACGGCATCCTGGCGGGTCAACATCTTGACAAACGCATGGCGTTTGTCCTTGTTCACAATACAAGTCTGAACAGTACCGTACCGACCAAAGATACCACGCAACTCTGCTTCGGAGCATCTAATGGCTTCTGTTAGTACAAGATCCGTCGTGTGTGATACAGCCAAGGAAAAGTGACGGGGCGAGATTGGTTACTTACGTGACGCCTCCTACAAACAGGGTGCGGCTGAGGACTTTGATGTGGCCAGCTGGGAGGTTCGGGTCGAATTCAACCCACTTCTCCTGCTGCAGTTCAATGGAGGGCGAGTGGCTTCGTCCGTGGCGTCCGCGAGGGCTACGCTGGCGGTATTCATTGCCTGCTCGTCCGTTGCGGTCTCGATCATCCATACGTCCTCTGGGGGGCGAGTTACGACCATACTCACGTCCGCCGCGCGGGGAGCCGCGAGCGTTCCAGCCCCGCTCAGGTGACCTCGAACGGGAGCGGTTGTTGCGATATCTAGGAGATCTTACATTGTCCTGATAGCCCTGGTCCGGTGCAGGACCCGGGGCAGCCGCGGCCCATGGCTGCTGAACCGGTGGAAAGGTGCCTTGGGCGGCGGGAATAGGGGCGGGAGGCTGCGCCGCGGGAAAGCTGCCAGTCGCAGCGGCGGCAGCAGTCATGCTCTGGATGAGAGCAGGAATCTTATCAAAGGGAACGCCCTGATCGGCGAGGGCCTTGATCAGCATGATCTGCTGCTGTACGTTCGGATCTAGACCGGCTCCGCCAGCCCCGGCAGCGGGAGGCGCTGCAGGTGCTGCCGCATATGGGTTGGACGGGTTACTCGCACTGGCTGGCATCCCAGGAAGAGCATTCTGACCAAGCATCTGAGTCAACGAGGAGGGCAGAGATGACACGTTTACGGGTTGCGCAGCCGGGAGATACGGCTGATGTGGCTGTGGCATTGACGAAGCAAGGGCCTGCACTGGGGTGCTGGAGGCAGCAGGAGGCATGCTATACGACGCTGCGGGAGCCGGCAGAGACGGGTTGCTTGGTGCAGCCGAGGTGTTTTGTCGAGCAATGTTTGCCAGCGCTTCCAAGATGGACGAGCCATTGGGTACAGCGGGTTTGCTCTGCGTCTGGTTCAAGAATGACGATGCCAACCCAGGAGGCGGGCTACCAGGGGGTGTTGTTGATTCTGCATGCACGTTAGAATAAAAGGTCCTCAACTGCTATAGGCTGGCTGCGAGCATCACGCCTCTTTGAAGAGGGCTGTGACTTGGGCCATGAGTAGAGACGTACTTGGTGGCGACGGAGCATTGACCTTCTCCTTGAACGATTCTATCATGGAGGCGGGAAAGGTCTGGCCCTTTTCCCAGATATCAATGAGTTTCTTGATCTTTTCCTACACGGCGAGAAACAATATGTGAGTTACTGGTCCCTTCAGATACGGTTTCAGTGTGGAGAGGTTGGTTCTCTTTAAAAGGCGGCCGATGACCACCAACAAGCAAACGCTGACTTTGCGCTCCTCAGATGCGGGTTCCGAACACGAAAGTGCAGGGGTCTTGCTTTTGGATTCACCGGATCTGCCAGGCATCAAGAAGACGAAGCGCACGTTGAGACGCCTACGAGCGGGAGCGCTGTTTGTATGCGAGCGTCTTGTCTTGTTTGTTCACCCGACCACGACAGATTAACTCGAATTACACGTACCTTTTGATCCTCGGGGGCGGACTGAGTAATGTCAGTCATCAACACAGGCATCAATTCCGTTACTCGGCGAATGGCAGCGGCATATGTGCCGTCCTGGGCAGAGCTGTTTATGGGCTGACCCTGAGCCTTTGCTTGTTCAAGCCACTTGCGGGTTACAGAGTCTACGACGTAGAGGACCCCCAACTTGTGCGTTCCTGGGACTTTCTTGAAGTGTGTGAAGAGTTTCTGGATGAGGACGGATTCGGACTGCAAGGGAGGCATGTCAGCAACCAGAAAGGCGACGCTGGAGATGATCAGTGCAGATGGAAAGGCCTTACCTGGATGTTGGCCACGCAGAGCGCAGTGAGGCTAGTGATACGAGATCCGGATACACCTGGAGGCTTCAAGTTGAGCATGGCCTGGAGGCCAGCTTCCAAGTCTGCGACTGCAGACGCCATGGTTGGGATCTGGGCTGGAAGCGACTCTTTCTTTTGCGTCTTCCAAGAGGATCCTCCGCGGTGGACGTCTCAGCGAGATTTAGCCGGTGCTAGTGTACGATGAACTTTTGTTTGCGATGAAGACAAAAGAAAGCAAAATCAAGCCGTCTTGATGTCCCTTTCCTTGGCTGGTCCGGTGAATCACTTGGCGTAGTCAATGGACAGAGTCGTGCGGCTGATGTCTCTAGTAGGCTGCCTCTCTCTCCTCCGAAGTACTATCGATCAAGTCTCTTGTTACGGAAAGAAAAAAAAATTTGAACAACGCGACACTGTACGGGCAAAGAGATGTTCTGTCGGGTGTAGGTACGAAGTCAACGAAATCTCAATAGTACGATGTACGTTGTGACTTGATGAAGCGCGTGACGAGAAACGAAAGGGTTCTTCTACTGCGGCAATGGAGCGCGCACACGCGAGGGTATAGTATCACAGGGGCTGGCGGCGACTGCCCACAAGCCTGCTCTAGAGATATTATCTGTTTTCTGCTTTCTCTTCTCGGTCGAGTTGGTCTGATGGCGGGATACGGAGAAACGAAGCAGGAGATGGTGATGATGGAAGGAGGCCCTGGAGCGGGAAGGCTGGCGAACCTGTTGGGTGGCGATTGGAGGTGTTGCAAGGAGGAGAAATTGACGGGAGGGAAGAGGGGCGGGTCGCGCGAGTTATAGCAGGGAAGTGGCTGCTGCTGAAACTCGGCGGGTGGCTGCCGCGTTTGGGCCTGATACGAGCGGTGCCTTACGTAAGGGGTCTAGACGCACTACGGAAAAAAACCTTGATAGGCACGTATTTAGAGGGATGCAAGAGGTAACGCTTGTTAGCCCGCTGAGTACCGCTCTCGGCCCAAGGTGCTCTTTGCTCAGGGCAGGCCCCGTCAGTGCCGCAGAGGTGCAGTGTAGTGGTAAGGTACGTTCCTCGGTACGTACCGACCCGGAAATGTTCCAGTTTGCTGGAGCAAAATTTTCTCTGTCCTCTTCGTGCTCTCCATACCTACAGACGCAAGACTCGAAGCGAGGTTTATCCGCAACGTGCTTGATTCAACCCTCAGCTACGGTAGAGCCCTGGGATGACGCACTTGCGGCAGGTCATGAGCGCGGTTTGGAGAGAAGCTACCGGCAAAGGTGGTCGTAGCTCCGAGCCCTCTTGCTACGGAGAAAAGGATTTTCGTCGGCAGGGCCAGCGGCTTTCCACATCACATCACATGACGTCGACGTCTTTCCGGGAGAATGGAGGGCAGCATCTCAACTTACACGGTCGACGGCTCCTCGTTTGCAATTAGATATCTCGTGATGACAGGGTATTTCCCCTCAGAAGGCGAGCTTAGCAGACTTCTCCAGCTCTGGGAATAAAGCATGAGGGGTTCTCGCTTATCCAGTACAAAGTACTGGCATGGCCAGCTCAACCTCACAGTACCTCGACGCGCCTCAGCTGCACGCGACAAAGGTGGTTTTGGTCGTCACCATCTCGTCACCTCAGCCTCCAGAGCCAATGGCTTGCAGACGACGGCTGACCGCTTGATCGAGTCCAATGTTGATGGTGAATGTATCTTGAGACAAAGAACTAGATCTCTGTCTCTGTTATATACCTTAGGTAGCTTGAACGCACCGGTAACTCTGCATTTGCGAGTTTCCGGCTGCCGTGCAAGGACAGGCTCGATTAGGCAATCTGAGGGCGAGTATCCCGAGGCTCCTGACGAAAGCAATCTCGGGCCATCTGGCCTCTTGTCGGGGAGATGGAGATGGTTGGGGGGCCTTTTAGTGTCGCCCTGGTGGGGGAAAAGCCCTCCTGCGTGAGAACTGTCAAAGTCCCGCGACCAAGAGGCTACAGCCGCGCACCGCACCTTGGGCCGCACCCGCGAGGTACCTCTGGGTGCCCTACACATGCACGCTGGCTGGTGATGTAACTCGCCCACTGCAGCGAGTGCCAGTGCTTGTCCACCTCAGTTCCGTGCCAAGGTCAACGCAGCGAACGGGGCCAGCGTCCGAGGTCTGCTAGGAACGGCCGGCCTAATTTTTTTTTCTGCCGCCCGACAGCACCGCGACGAAGCATTGCGCTTTTTATAACCTCTGCCTCCCCCCCGAATCCGCCGTATCCTCTTTTCTGCCTTCTGCCTCTAGTCTCCCTATACCCAACAGCATCTTCACCATGGCCTCCGTCACCCGCCTCAGCAACGCTGCCCTGAGGGCCTCATTGCGCGCCCCCGCCTTCAACGGCCGGGCCACGGCTTTCAACGCCACCCGCTGCTACTCGGCCAAGTCCCAGGTGAGCAGCGTCGCCGTCGTTGCTTTTTCTGCTCATCGAAGCTGCAGGCCCAAGTGGCCAAAGCTCAAGATGATGCATGGAAAGAAAATCCAGGTGGAATCAAAAGCTGACTGTCGCGTGTCTCGCCATGTCATAGTCTCTCAAGGAGCGCTTCGCCGAGCTTCTCCCCGAGAAGATTGACCAGATCAAGACCCTCCGAAAGTTAGTGACACCCCTATACCTCAGCAGCGTCCCTCTCCCCGGTGGTTGCTTATTCTCTCGGTGACTGACACCTCTCCTTCTCTTCGCAGGGAGCACGGCTCCAAGGTCGTTGACAAGGTCACCCTCGACCAGGTCTATGGCGGTGCTCGTGGCATCAAGTGCCTCGTCTGGGAGGGTTCCGTCCTCGACGCCGAGGAGGGTATCCGATTCCGCGGCAAGACCATCCCCGAATGCCAGGAGATCCTCCCCAAGGCTCCCGGCGGCAAGGAGCCTCTCCCCGAGGGTCTCTTCTGGCTCCTCCTGACCGGCGAGGTCCCTACCGAGCAGCAGGTCCGCGATCTGTCCGCCGAGTGGGCCGCCCGCTCCGACATCCCCAAGTTCGTCGAGGAGCTCATCGACCACTGCCCTACCGACCTGCACCCCATGGCCCAGTTCTCCCTGGCCGTCACTGCCCTCGAGCACACCTCTTCCTTCGCCAAGGCCTACGCCAAGGGCATCAACAAGAAGGAGTACTGGCACTACACCTTTGAGGACTCCATGGACCTCATCGCCAAGCTGCCCAACATTGCCTCGCGCATCTACCAGAACGTCTTCAAGGGTGGAAAGGTCGCCCCCATCCAGAAGGACAAGGACTACTCCTTCAACTTCGCCAACCAGCTCGGCTTCGGCGACAACGCCGACTTTGTCGAGCTGCTGCGTCTGTACCTGACCATCCACACCGACCACGAGGGTGGCAACGTCAGCGCTCACACCACCCACCTGGTCGGCAGCGCCCTCAGCTCTCCCTTCCTGTCCCTGGCCGCTGGTCTCAACGGTCTCGCCGGTCCCCTGCACGGCCTCGCCAACCAGGAGGTGCTCAACTGGTTGACCGAGATGAAGAAGACCATTGGTGACGACCTCAGCGACAAGGCCATCACCGACTACCTGTGGTCCACCCTCAACGCCGGCCGTGTCGTTCCCGGTTACGGCCACGCCGTCCTCCGCAAGACCGACCCCCGCTACACTGCTCAGCGAACCTTCGCCCTTGGTACGTGGTTGCAATTGGTTTGATGCTAACGATTGTTCTCTCGCTAACTCCCCTACAGAGAAGATGCCCAACGACCCCATGTTCCAGCTGGTCAGCCAGGTCTACAAGATTGCCCCCAAGGTCCTGACTGAGCACGGCAAGACCAAGAACCCTTACCCCAACGTCGATGCCCACTCCGGCGTGCTGCTCCAGTACTACGGCTTGACCGAGGCCAACTACTACACCGTCCTCTTCGGTGTCTCCCGCGCCATTGGTGTCCTTCCCCAGCTCATCATTGACCGCGCCGTCGGTGCCCCCATCGAGCGCCCCAAGTCCTTCTCTACCGACAAGTGGGCCGAGCTCGTCAAGAAGCTGTAAGGGGTGACGTTGAGGACGGGTGGAGCAAAAGCAAAAAAAAAAAAATGGTGCAATAGAGGGAGTGGTTTCTTCTTTCTCGGAGGGATCGCGGTATGGGACAAAAGTTGAAGCCCATTGGGCGGGAATGATCATCGAACAGGATATAGACAGTCTGTGGATGACACAGCGGCGGCCAGAACGGCGCTTAATTGTACAATATGCGGAACTGTTACATGTAGTTTCCAATTGATGTAATGAGACAAGATTGACTCCTCACGGGCTTTGGGTGGGTGTACGAGTATGACTTTTAACGCAGGCGTGTTGGGCTTGTTTTACATTGGTTGATACGATTCTCTATCACGAAGTACCTGCGTGTGACCGGGCAAGGCATTGGATGTTGTGGTGATCTACCAAGGTATACTAGAGATCATCATGTACACCTCCATCAAGTACCGGCACTTGAGCATCCCTGATCCGATGTAGACTTTGGCTTCGACGGCGCAGGCGAGGCGTCTGCGAGGATCGCTTCTGGAGGAGCTAATATGGAATAATGTAAGGGGGGGTTCGCGCGGGAAGCGGAAGAGGACGGCCAACGGCATTGAGTACCTACTACAACTACAGGGTTACATGAGGTTTAGATCAGGGCACTGCTGTTGGGCCGACTGGAACCTTGATGCGTAGCAGGTACGAGTAAGATATGGTATTTAGAGGTCCTCGCTGTCGTAACGTCGAGAAACGAGAAATGAGGTGCGGAACCTCGACGCATTCTGATTCGGGCTGGGCATCGCGAATTGGGCGGATCGCTGTGCACCGAGACGGGCTCTTATTCGTATTCGATGTACATACGGAGTGCTACTACAGGTACTCATCTTGAAGCTGTGATGATGGTGGAGACGCCCTGCCTTTTCCGTTAATACAAGTACATACCTTATCTACTACTACTAGGTAGGTGGCATTTCAACGGTTGACATGCTGCTCTCTCGATTGATTGGACAGTCTTCCCTGGACAAGTTTGAGAGTCTTTGCAAGCAGCCCCAGCTTCTGGGAGACACACTCCAAACAAAAAGGGAAAACGCGAATCCAACTCAACAATCGCAAACATGTTGAGATTTTTTGTGGTGAACCGAATCCGAATCAGTGCAAGCGGACTTGGACGCCACGCGGGTCCCAGGCTCCACACCAAGTTGGCGATGGGACGGGGGAGGAAGTGGTGGGTTTGTCTCAGCAGAGGCAGACTCTCTTGGGGAGAGGAAGAATGTCGATGTCTTCTTTCAAGGGATGAGGAACCAATATGCTAGTTATTTTTGATAAGGATTTGAGATGCTTCGCGTTGTGGGCAGTATCATTGATGTCTGGTGATTACAAGTACGGAATCTTCGTGTCCGAAAAGTGTCTGATGTTACAGTACTACCTAGGTAATACTAGTACGAATCCCGGATTTGGACATCCAGGTAAGCACATGTGAATGCTGCATGGGCTGGCTGAGAGCAACGGAAACGTGTAGTGTAGAGCGGTGGGAGGCTGAACGGTGGGATGGGATGAGGCAGATTCGCAAGGGAAAAGGATGATGTGGTGGCTACGGCGTACTCGTACTATCGCCAGTCTCACCTCTTGTTGGCCAGAGATGCCATTCAGTCTGGGTGTCCATCCCCAGCTCTCCCCAGACAGTACAGATCGATCTGTAGATTCAGCGAAATACCTCAGCCGACACGCTCTCTCGGGTGTCTCTAACTCATGCCGACTTGCACGTGTAAAATTGTCGGACAATCACGGATGGCAGGCAGCCTCGCAGCCCAACCCAGTCCTCGGCCCGGTTCCAACTTGGGGACCCGTGCTGACCTCCCTAGTTGTTGATGTTCCGAGGACCGCCCATCTGCCTCGCTCTGCCTTGCTCCAGCTGCTCCAGTTGGCGCGCATCCCCCTCCGATCCCGTTCAACAACCTTGAAGCTGCATCTTAGTCAGCGAGCTAAGCCTTATCGCGCGCAATCCGTCGTTCCTCTAAGCAGCAAGGACGCAGTAGTACAAGTACGGGTTGCTCTGGCCAACGCCTCAACTGAACCCCCCCTTTTCCTCCCTCCTTCTCTCTCCTCTCTCCAACAACCTCTCCAACTCCATCTTCTCCTCTGCCTCCCACACGCCTTGCGAAGAAGCACCCTATTCCCTTGGTCAGGGCCCCCTACAGCACAACATCCAGAAGCCATGGTCGCCGCCGCTGCTATCGAAGCCCCCGTCGCGGGAAACAAGCTGGAGAAGAAGCCCATCAAGTTCTCCAACTTGCTGCTCGGCGCCGGACTCAACATGTTCGAGGTCACCACTCTGGGCCAGCCCCTCGAGGTCGTCAAGACCACCATGGCTGCCAACCGTGGCGACGGCTTCTCCACGGCCTTGGCCCGCATCTGGGGTCGAGGAGGCGTTCTCGGCTGTAAGTCAACCCGACAGTTTCTCTGGGAATCGCGCGCTGAACTCGGCTAATCATTTTCTTTGCTCGAAACAGTCTACCAAGGTCTCATTCCCTGGGCCTGGATCGAGGCTTCCACCAAGGGCGCGGTGCTGCTCTTCGTCGCCTCCGAAGCCGAGTACTACGCTCGCTACATGGGTGCTTCTGAGTTTGGCGGTGGCATCCTTGGCGGCATCACCGGCGGTGTCGCCCAGGCCTATGCCACCATGGGCTTCTGTACCTGCATGAAGACGGTCGAGATCACCCAGCACAAGCTGGCCGCCGCCGGTGTCAAGCCCCCGTCCACCTTCCAGACCTTCATGGACATTTACCGCAAGGAGGGCATCCGCGGCATCAACAAGGGCGTCAACGCTGTCGCCATCCGACAGATGACCAACTGGGGCTCCCGCTTTGGCCTCAGCCGCCTGGCCGAGGGCTGGATCCGCTCGGCCACGGGCAAGGACAAGAGCGACAAGCTGTCCGCCGGAGAAAAGGTCCTTGCTAGCGCTCTCGGCGGTGGCCTCAGTGCCTGGAACCAGCCCATTGAGGTCATCCGCGTCGAGATGCAGAGCAAGAAGGACGACCCCAACCGCCCCAAGAAGATGACGGTCGGCAACACTTTCCGCTACATTTACTCGAACAATGGTATCAAGGGTCTTTACCGAGGTGTCACTCCTCGAATTGGTCTCGGCGTTTGGCAGACGATTTGCATGGTTGCTGTTGGTGATATGTGAGTTCCCTCCCCCGCTCTGATCACTAACAGGCCGGAGACATACCAGTACGGTACAGCTTGCTAACGATGCATGTTCTACAGGGCTAAAACTTACGTGGAGAAATTGACCGGCGACAAGGTCACGGCTAAGCATTAGACGGCGTTTGGGTCAGGGCTCATGATTTGGCATGAACGGTTCAAAAATTGGGTTCTTATTTACGCGCGAACGATGAAATGACGGCGGTGGGAATAATCGGCAACGGTGGAGCTCGAGCCTGCGTTTCTCGAGTGTCTCTGACCGTTTTGTTACCTTTCTAATTCACTTCCCTGAATGAGGGGGTTTATCACCTCCGTGTCCATGGAAAGCTTTATTCAAGATATACACGCGTGTGTTGCTATTGTATGCACCGCTATTCTTATTATAGATCTACTCTAGAGAAAGCTCTGCTGAGTGAAGATGAATGGAATACCTGGTGGTAATTCTTGCAAAGCGACGTTCCCTGTTCGACCTCTCTCACATGCCCTTTTGCCTATAAAGGGCCTCTAGTTGACATGTGTTCAGCTACACTGATTCACTTCCTAGCGGGTGAAGTTGAGGCAAGCCCGCATATTACCCATGTAGGTAATTTTCCCCTTGCGATCCACAGGGCATCGTCGTGCCCGTTTGGTCGACGGAGATGGGGTCGGACGCCGGGGGAGCACCGAAGTTGACGTTCTAATGACCCGGGGGATTCTCTTCCTCGGGGACTGGGAAAGAAGTAAGTGGTTGCCTCGGCTCTGAGATGGTGCTACTGTGGGGTTCTGCAAGTTAGTACGTGATATTATTGATCATATAAATTGAGAGGTTGGGATTCAAGTTGAGGGATGAGAAGTTAGTTTTGGGTTCGTGGATCGTGAGGGGCCCCGGACTTTCGGTTGTTTCTGGGATTGTGCGAAGAGTTCCCCATGTTTGTACATACTGAATATAAGTATGTAGGTGCACGTTTCATGGGTAATAGTGACTGGGATACTTTGTGATCTCATGACTGGTGGTCTATCTTGTGGAATAAGACTGCTTCTAGCTTTGGCATCATTTCATTGTGTCTAATGGCTGTCAGCGTTTCAGAAAACGTTTAAGTTTTGAAAAGAGCTGCCAGATTGGAAGCTATGGTAATAAGACATGATCTCTAACGCGTTATAACCTTGAGCTTACAAGAACTGATTCTGTCTCTTCTGTATCATAGGTAGGCAAGGTAGAAATGGTAGATGGAAGCTTCAAGGTCGAATACCTGCAGTGTGCAACTTAAGATTCCAAAGTATACCGCCAGGACATGGAGTTTTGAAGCAAATGCCTTTATGTCAGGGTGGGGGTTATTGGGGTTGGCTTTGCTGACATACTTGTTATTATGCTTGAACGTGTAAAGCTGCTTAACTGATTCCTAATGACAAGCGGCTAATACTTGTTCGTGACGCATTACCTAAGGATGACTTCGAGCTGAAGAGAGGGCTCGACGATGCCAGTTCAAATGATTTGAGTTAGATGGCTTCTTGTTGACGTACTCGGTAGCCCTGGAGGAGTTGGGGGAATGTTGGTGAATTGCAATCCCGCTCGAGCCACAAACGTGGCGAAGGCGGATGACTTGATTCGTGTGGCAGTGCAGGGCCTCATGTGGCTGAGTCTGGTTCAGGAAAGAGGTTATGGAAGCATCTAGCTAAGGGCCGAGGCTCGCGGCCTCCCATGGGGGGGGAGTTGTTTGCTTCGAGTATTCCATTGTAATCCCAGCATCACTGCCTCCCCTCCTTTGGTACGTTCAAATCGGATCGCCGGCACCCAGAATCCATGCTTGCCAGTCTGCCATGTAATACGTGCATGTATGTAACGTGGCCGGGCTGCGCCTCGCATTTCCCATTTCCGGGCTTCCATGAGCATCTGGCCACTGCTACAGCGGGTCCGGTTAGGGGATTTGCATCATTCTTCGTGGGACCCTGGGGGGAGTGACTGGAGGTGCAAGTCTTGGCAAGCTTTCGCACATGTTCGAGGATATATAAGTCGAAAGCTGTGTGCGCGCTGGATTATTGTTTGTCGCATTTCGATAGTAGCCATCGCCTGGCTCTGGTTGGTTCGGTACCTGACTCTTGACACGTACCTTACTTATAACAGCAAGCCATCGTCTCAAGTACTATTTCGCCATCCGGGCTGTTCTGAGCAAGGGGTCGTCATACGCTAATAAACCACCCCTCCTCCTCTTAACAACCAACGCCGACTCTCCCCTCCTCTGCCCTCTCCCTCTCTTTCTTTCGTCTACCACATCATCAAACACCTCGATTTCCCTACAGTCCATCCCGTCTCATGGCCGACTACGCCCCTCCCTCAGGGCCTCCGCCGCCCAAAGCGCCCGAAGTCCCTGCCGGCTGGGTCGCCCGGTGGAACGAGCAATACAAAGAATGGTACGTCAAGCTTGATCCCCCCGCCATCAGTATCTCCACGTCCTCTGGACAGACGACTCACCCACGAGTTCATTCAACAGGTTCTACGTAAACATTTACACCAAGAAGTCCCAATGGGACAAGCCCACCAGCCCCGTCTACCCCGACGGCGAAGCGCCGCCCTCCGAACCCCCGCCAGGCTACGACGGCCACAACGCCCCCCAAGTCTCCGACACCAAGAATAACCCCTACGGCGACCACCACAGCAGCGACTTCGCCGGTTCGTCGTCACGGCAGGCCCAGGAGGAGGAGGACGCCCGCCTGGCCGCCCAGATGCAGGCTGAAGAGGACGCCCGGGCCCGTGGCGCCGCCGGCTCTCAACAGCCTCCCGGATACGGATACACCGGAGGCGCTGCCGACTCGTACCGCCAGCAGAGCACCAGCCCGTATCCTCCCCCGCAGAGCAGCCCGTACGGCACGCCCCAGCCGCAGCAGCAGCAGCAGCAGCAGCAGAGGGGCGGGGGTCTCCTTGGCAAGCTGGCCGGCAAGCTCGCGGGCGGCTCCCACAGCGCCCCGCCCGGAGGCTTCCCCGGTGCCCCTGGCGCGGGCGGCTACTCGGGCTACGCACCGCCTCCGCAGCAGGGCTACGGCGCCCCGGGATACGGCAGCCCGAGCCCGGGCCCTGGATACGGAGGAGCGCCTGGTGCCTACGGTGGCGGGTATGCGCCCGGATACGGCAGCCCGAGCCCTGGTCCGGGCTACGGAGCTCCGGCGCAGGGATACGCCCAGCCTGGCTACTATCAGCAGCAGGCCCCCCCGAAGAAGAGCAGCGGTTTCGGAAAGGCGGGACTTGGTCTTGCGGGAGGAGCTGCGCTCGGTCTCGGCGCTGGTGTTGTTGGTGGTCTGTTGGTGGATGATGCCATTGATCACTTTGAAGAGGAAGGATACCAGGATGGCTACCGTACGTTAAACTCCCCCCCCTTCCCCCGCGCCACTCATCTGATGGATTCTTGAATCGTACTGACGCATATCGAAACAGAGGACGGCTATGACGATGGTGGTGGAGATTTTGACGGCGGCGACTTCTAAGCAGTGTTACTACGCGAACCAGCTGCGTGTTTGTCTGTTATACATTGCGATGATGAGTGGTTAGAGTGGGTGAGTTCCGCGGGGTGGTAATCTTGCTTTGGTTGCTGGACTGGTTCTGATTACGCTTTCAAAGACAAGACTTGACTTTGTGTCGTTCTTTGTATAGGATTAGGAGGACGGCGTTGCGGAGTAAATGCCAATCACACAAAGCTGCTGATACATAACATGAAAGATCCATAACGATCCGTCTCACTTTGCATTCCCCCAAACCAGAATAGCATTAGAAAGAAGTAAAAGCAGCAGCTGCAATCTTCTGCATCCTTATATCCATTTTCTCGTAATTACATTCTCCTCCCAAACCGAACCGACGCACATCTCACCTCTTCACACCCTCCTTCTTGCCCGAGCCAGCCAGGTACGCCGCCATGTCAAAGTTGCCGAGGGGGTTCTGGCCGCCCTGGGCGTTTGCCATGATGGCGTTCATGGGGCTCTCTTTTTGTCGCTCTTCGAACTCGGCGCGCAGCTCGGGGTCCACTGCCCACGATGTCAGTCCTTCCTGTCGAGACAACATACACAGAGCTTTATACTCGCAGAGCGTAAGAGGACAGAGAGGGGGGGTAGAAGAAGAGAACTTACTGTTTTCCATCAAGTAGGGCATGCCAAAGACGATGCCCATCGTAACCAGACCCATCAGGATCATGGGATTCTTGAGGATGCTCAACACCGAAACTAATCACACACACAACCAGAGTTAGTCCGATGCGCTCTCTCATTCCCTCACAAAAGTATAGGAAAGCCCGTCAGGGAAAAGAAAAACTCACACTTGGCCCTCTCCATGAAGAAAATCTTTGGCCCCGCAGCCTTGACGGCAAGGCTCCTCGTCGCGCCCTCGCTCCTCACGGGCACCTCCTCGCCCTTGTTCCCCCACTCGTTGCCGCGATACGTCTCCCACGCCTTGACCTCGCCGTCCGGGCCGACGTCGACGCGCAGCGGGAGGAAGGTGTCCGTGGGGCAGTGCACGTCGAGCAGGTACGAGTCGGCTTCGGCCGAGAGGTTGTGGAAGTCGAAGGTGTTGACGGCGGAGAGGGGCGCGCTGAGGCGCTTGTGCAGGCTGGACAGCGTGGCGTGGGTGCTGGAGGGGAGGAGGAACGGGTTGGGCTTCGGGGGCAGGGAGACGCTGAGGGTGAGGGCGGAGGTGAGGGCGGCGAGGGCCGCTGTTAGGAGGAGGAGTCGCAGCTCCATGGCGAGAGGCGTTTTGAGCGGTGGTTTTTGGTTTGGGAATGACGATTTGCTGGGGGTGTTGTTTGGATGGGATGGGAAATGGGTGTAGCTATGGAGGTGATGTCGGTGGTTGTGGCTGGTGCATATGATGTATGTGGCTTAGCGCTGCTTTTTGCTGGGAGCTGGGAGCTGGGTGCCACAGTGAGCTCTTGAGAAGCTCTCGAGAAGCGTAATGTCCAACTGCTACATCGGTGGTTCTCTGCCCAACCTTTATTCTTTGTCTCTTCACTGGGATTTATTCTATACAATTATGCGTCATGAATATCCAGTCCCCTGAGATGCTCCAAACCCCTCTCCTCCAGGGCTCCCTCTGCCCAGCATCGCCAGCGTCTCGTCCCTGCTCCTCGAATTGCTCAGCCTAAAGACCACAGGCCTCGGCATCTCCCTCGAGGACCTGGAGATGCCATCGTCCGTGAACCCGAGCTCACTCAGTCCATCCAGCTCGCCAGCCTCGTCCATTGCACCCGGCGGCGGTTCTGCTTCAAATACGGCTTCGATGTCGCCATGCGGGTTGAAGCCGGTGAAGCGCCACCTGAGCAACTGGTTCGACTTGACGCCGCGCCTCGACTCGCCGGCCCTGAACAAGTTGCGCTCGTACAAGCTGATGAGCAAGAGCGCGGGGAAGTTGAGCACCCGGACGACGGCGACGTGGACGGTGTGGAACCTGCGCGCTGAGACGAGGAGCTTCAGGGGCAGCATGAACAGCAGGGCTAGGAGGTTCGAGGGGGGCGGATAGGCAAAGATGGCGTCGCTCCTCACGCACTCGAACGTGAGCACCGCTCGGCGGAACTGGATCTCGGCGGCTTCGGCGGCGACGATGCGCGAGAAGGTGTTGGTCAGCACGGCGACCAGGATCGTCAGGAACAGCGTGTTGCCCAGGAATGCAAACGCCACGATGAGGGCCGGGCCAAGGACGATGTGGAACTGCACGCTCTCCTGGATGCCCGTGCCGTCCAGCCCAAACCAGATCCAAAGGAGCCATTTCGCGACCGTGTACCACTCGGGCTCTGGTCCTTGCCCTGCCATGAGGAGCCACTGCAAGGCTAAGAAGAATCCTCCCACGCACCAGAGGGTGAGGAACGTCAACACGAGAAAGTCCTTCATCATGGCGTGCAGCGAGATGAAGACGATGTTGTCCGGCATGAGACTAAACGCGACTCGTGTGAGCAGGACCGGCGCTGCGACACATAGTATATGTAGCGCCAGAGAGCCTGTGCCGCCGGTACCTTGAGCGACTGGGATCCAGACCTCGTACAGCCGCGCAAAGAGATAGGCGCAGAAGATGATGGTAAACGTCACGTCCAAGAACGACCACGTCTTTTGCGAGTGGACCGCCCAGCCATGTTCGATGATGGCGGCAAACTCGTCCAGAATCCAGCCCATCGTGTATACGGCAAACAGGCTTTCATACAGCTTCAGAGATGTCGAGTTGCTTCGATTTGCCATGGTCAACAGGTACAGCCCCAGAAGCACCATGAACTGCATCGATTCGAGCAAGTTCCTCCACTTTGGCACAATCAGGCGGTAGTGGCTCAGCAACGGCGCCTTGCGCGGGTCGTACAGCGACACCGGATGGTGTTTGTAATGATCGGGCAGGATGTCCACGAAGGATATCGGCGTGTACACGACCTGCCCCTCGTACACGGCGCTCACGACGCGCAGACACGCCGGCGAGCTCATCAGGGTCTTGCTCTCCGAGACAATGGCCAGCTCCAGCGCCGTGAGCTTCCTCTCGTTGCCGCCGCGCCGCTGCACCGGCCAATGCGCGTACCTGCCGGCCAGGGCGACGTCTTGGGGCGCTCCAGAGAAAGGGTCGAACCCCTGCACCAGGGCGTTGGCCAGCCGCAGCAGGCCGGCGGCGCCCGCCTTGTCGGGGTGGTTGTCCTCGTGGAGCTTGCGCAGGACCTTTGTGGCGACGATTTCGCAGAGGACGGCCCGGGCGCGACTCACGCTTTGGTGTTTGGCGGCGGTCTGCTCCTTGAGGAACTGGAGGCGGTTTGCGAGGAGGCAGTATACTAGACCTCGTTCATGTGAGCCCATATATTCCGAGTTTCTTGTAGAACAGCGCCTGTGGGAGCTCGTTACGAAGACACAAAAACCACAAGACGTTTGACATTGAACAATGGTCGACAGAGAGGCATACATTAAGTTTGCAATGATCTAGGCACGAGTAGAGGGGGGGTTTAGGGGGTTCAGGCGAGCAAACCTATGGACATGTCGTCGGGGTTGTATAGCCTGTCTACCAAGGGGCGGACGACGAGCGTGTTGATCCGCGGGCTCGTCAGCTGTTCGAGCGTATATGGATCCTCTGTCGCATTCGTAAGTTTGTTGGAGCTCTTATATAAGAACGTTTGAGACTACTTACCGATACTGGCAATCACGAGCGCTCGCACGCTTCAAAGTTCGTATACTTGACTGATTAGCACATCAACTTACAAAAGGACTGTAGACTGATAAGAAGACAGTCGAAGCCAAGAATTGGGGGAAAAGGAGATGGAAGAATCGAGGCGTTTACTCACCGATGGATGGTCGTAAACACATCCGGAGGCTGCAAAAGCTCATCCTCCTGAGAAAAGAGGTCGTCGTCGTCCGCCTCTTCGCCTTCAGCAGCCTCCGCGTCGTCAACGTGATGCAGTGCCGTGCCCGAAGCATCGTCACTCGCAAATGAATAATCCATTCCAGCGATATCAAGATGGAAAAAAAAAAAAAAAAATCCTCCAGCAAATGTGGAATCGGGTAGAATGTGTAGGATTATCACAACTGTCATTTGCATTCGTCCTATACGAATACCTAGATATACCCTCGACAGTCTGGAGATGCAACATCGGTATCCGGTTTTGGCCTTGGAGCGGAGGCCTCATGCTTACCTACCTACCTCTCTCAGGTAAAACAAGCTCTGAGGCAATTTACACAACCGACAGAGATCGGCCAATGCCGGACCAATCGAAAATTATCCGAAGGAAACAGACCTCTGCTGGCTTGTGACTCTGGGTAAGTCGTAGTAGTAGTAGTTGGCTTATATGCGCCATTTATATGTGTATGTAGAACGTCGATAGCCTGTGGCTTGTTGTGGCAGGCAGGTGGTTCAAGGGCTTACATGGCTGGGGGTGCTAAACTTGAAGCAAGATGACGATGATGCGGTTGCCACAAGACGAACCACTTTATCGGTATTATGCGTAGGGAGCTACTGGGGGCAAGCGACAGCGTTTAGACTGAAGCTTTATTCTTCGTTTGATGGGGGTTGACGCTCTGTCAATTGGCAAGGCGCCTGATGCAGAACTTGATCCGCTAAATACAGGTATATACATGCCCATGCATATACACGAGGCATGGGCATGAGAAGCGCAGTGATTCGGCGAGCTCCTCTGCTTCTCTGTGTCTCCGAGGTATCATCTTCTCTCTCTCTCTCTCTCTCCTCCTTTTTTCCGCAGCGCCAGCGAAGACGCGCGGTTGTCGTACGCTCTGCAACCGACTCCTTGATCGCAAAAGGCTCCTGGATCTATTCATTCCATCGTCGCCTTGCCACTTACACAACTAAAGGGGAAACTTCTGTTTCCTCATCCTCAGTTGGCGAGACCAGCGGCCTTGAAAGACTGCTCAAAGTCGGCAATGATGTCGTCAATGTGCTCGGTACCGACGGAGATTCGGATAAGGTCCTGCAAAGGCCAAGTCAGCAAGATGTACCCTCATAACGTTGACGCGCATGCCGCCAAATGGTTGCTTACCTCGGTGACACCAGAGCTGATCCTCTCCTCCTCGCTCAGCTGCTCATGAGTGGTCGTCCAGGGGCTATAGTATCTCTGTTAGCCTTTTTTCTCCTCTGCTCACCATCCGAGGGGCAAAAGTTTCGGTCAAAACTCACTGGATGGCCAGGGTCTTGGAATCGCCAACGTTGGCAAGGTTGGTGATGATCTTGAAGCCGTCGACCACCTTGCTGCCGGCAGAACCGCCGCCCTTGACACCAAAGCTCAAGACACCGCCGAAGCCCCTCTTGAGGTACTTCTTGGCCGTCTCATGGTAAGGGTGGCTCTCCAGGCCAGGGTACGACACCCAGGAAACGTAGGGGCTCTTCTCCAGGTGCCGCGCCAGGGCGAGCGCATTCTGCGCGTGTCGCTCGGCGCGCAGGCTCAGCGTCTCGACGCCGAGGATGAGCTGCTGGGCGGCAAAGGGGTTGAGGGTGGCGCCAATGTCGCGCAGCAGCTCGACGCGGGCGCGGACGATGAAGGAGACGGCGCCGAACGTCTCCCAGAACTTGAGCCCGTGGTAGCCCTCGGCCGGCTCGATGAACTGGGGGAAGCGCTTGCCGTTGGCGCCCCAGTCGAACTTGCCCGAGTCGACGATGACGCCGCCGATGGTGGTGCCGTGGCCGCCGATCCATTTGGTGGCGGAGTGGACGACGATGTCGGCGCCGTGGTCGATGGGGCGGATGAAGTAGCCGCCGGCACCAAAGGTGTTGTCGACCTGTTTTGACGCGCCCTTCTGTCAGTTTTGGGACTTCTCGATTCTGGACTCTCTTGTTAGATTATAGTGAGAAGCAAAAACTTACAACGAGGGGAACGCCCTTGTCGTGGGCAACCTTGGCGATGGCCTCAAGGTCGGGGACGTTGTACCGGGGGTTGCCGATGCTCTCGACGTAGACGGCCTTGGTCTTGTCGTCGATGGCGGCGGCAATGTCCTCGGGCTTGTCGCCGGTGACGAACTTGGTGGTGATGCCGAAGCGCTTGAAGGTGACCTTGAACTGGTTGTAGGTGCCGCCGTAGAGGTTCGACGTGGAGACGATGTTGTCGCCGGCCTCGGCGAGGGCCGTCAGGGCGAGGAACTGGGCGCCCTGGCCGGACGAGGTGGCCAGAGCGGCGACGCCGCCTTCGAGGGCAGCTATCCGCTTCTCGAAGACATCGACGGTGGGCTGTAAAGGGAGGAGATTCAGGTCAGCTTCATGGTTTGTCTTTCTTTGGGCAAGTAGTAGGGGGGAAACTCGGGCATGGTGGTTTACTCACGTTGCCGATGCGGCTGTAGATGTTGCCCTCTTCCTTGAGGCCAAAGAGTCTGGCGCCGTGAGCGGAGTCGTTGAAGGCGAAACTCTGTAAGGCGGGACTTGATTAGTATTTCTGTTGTCTCGCGAGGAACTGACCCAAGCTGTGCTGCCGGATAGTAGTTGAGGCATGTCAAAGTCAGAGAGAGTCGGCTTATGCTTACAGTAGTGGCATAGATGGGGACAGCTCGGGCGTTGGTTGCCTTGTCGGGAGAGTGTCTAGGAGAAGGGAAACGAAGAGATTAGCAACTTGTTTGCCTCTTGACCATCTTTGCCTCTCGTAGTTGAAGCCAAAAATTGTTAACATGGACTCCAACAGAGACGCCAAGCTGCAGCATTTCCAGCCCGTTGTAAGACGGAGCAGCAGTTGCCATTTGCCCCGCGCTCTTGAAATGGACGCCAAAAGACTTACCCCGCGTGAAGCTGAAGAGTCTCAAAGTTGGTGCTGAGCTTGTCCGCCATTTTCGCAACCTTTTGGGATTGGAAATAGAAAAAGAAAAGGAGAAACTCAGAAAAGAGGCTGACAGGAGAGACAAAGATGGAACCGAGGGGGGAAAAGGGACAGGAACTCGGCTCAAGACACGAGAGAGCGCTTATTTATATCATGCTTCAGGCTAGCAAAGTCGTGACATTCTATGTTCTGCCCCAAGGTATGTAGGGGTCTAGTCTAGCCACATGCTGACGCTACAGTTGAGAGGTACTCCGGCCTAGTTGGAAGCAATTTGCTAAAATATAACATAAAATACAGTCATAAAGTAGGCAAAATGGCTGAAGATTGAGTGCCCTTCTTTCTGGTCAACAAGAGCCTCCCACGCCGAGGGTGGGGTCATGTTCGCTCCCCCTTGATAGTCCGTCGAGCACGCAATCGCCCGCTTCTCGCGTCATTTGGCCGCGTTCTTTTCTGAACGGATTTGGAGGGGTAAAAGAGAGTGATGGGAACATGAATCCTGGCCGGAGGGTAACACGATGTCTGACCCCTCATTGTGCTTTGTCTCTTGATTAATTTGTCTGGCCGGTTTCGCAGCTCTGTATTATCTGATGATCTCAGACGAACTACCTTAGTAGCCCAAGGACGGGCTTACATGTACATAGTGGCTACACCAAGTCTTACCTGGCATGCTGTTCAAGTAGGTATATATATATATAAGCTCAATGTTGACAACTGCCGAAGGGGACACCTTCTCATAAGCAAGTCCTTTCATCGACGACAGAAGGTGATGGGCAAAAGGTGTCTCCAGTGGTGCTCTTTAACCACACACCAAGTTAGCCAGGCCCAGACATGAATCCTCGTTCTCCTCCCCATCCAGCCAATGAACCGCGGCCATCGAAAATTGCACAGAAATAGTCCCGATTGCCTCTTTCAGCCAAACAGGCAAATAATCGAGAACCGCTAATAACAAAAACGGAGTTGCGACTGGGGAACCGGCCGTGATGGTGTGGAGAGAGTCTGCATTAGCACCCCGAGCCCTTGCGTTTGAGTGAGGAACGCACATCTTGACTTGCTTGACAACATTGCGTATTCATCTTTCTTTCTCCATGATTGGATATATGTACGATGACCGGTCTCTGGATCTGCCCGCATGTATGATGACCAGATCTGACAGTCTCTACCTTGGCGATGCTACATTGGGGGTCATCGAGCAATGAGACAAGTGTGCATCCATCAACTTGACCCTTTGCACATCACCATATGTGTCAGTCCTCTAGTCAGGAAATTGCGAATTACCACGCTCAGATGCCATCAGTTGCTATTCTTTGCCAAAATCATAGAGTCCCAAGAGCCTCGCACTTCGCAGCCCAACTCCATAGTCCGCTGCCGTCATCTCATCGCCCCCATCTCGATCTATGAATCCCCACGCTCACATCTACAGCTCCAAGTCCCGGAAGCCTCGCCTCAAACCCGGCCACTTGGGCCGCCTCTCGCCCTTAACCATGCTCTTTGCCGCGAGAATGGCCGATGCCATCCACAAGCTGAATTGCGCTGCTGCCAGGACTGCGATACCACGACCTGCCATGCACACCGAGCCGTCACAGAAAGCTATATCGCTCAGACAAACGGCCACGGCAATGAATCCGGCAAAGTAGAAGATGCAGTTGGTGATTTCAATACATAACGATGTCATCGGATGGGTGGCTTTCTTCGGGGCGAAACGCGGCGCCAATTCAATGTATAAGAGAGAGGCGATGGTGAAGATGGGCGAGAAGAGGAGGAAGACGATGGAGGGCGGCGTCGAGAGATGGGAGCCCCTGAGATGCCAATTGACAACTGCGATTATTCCA
This sequence comes from Trichoderma citrinoviride, assembly GCF_003025115.1. Taxonomy (NCBI): domain Eukaryota; kingdom Fungi; phylum Ascomycota; class Sordariomycetes; order Hypocreales; family Hypocreaceae; genus Trichoderma; species Trichoderma citrinoviride. The sequence goes on along the minus strand of NW_020194720.1, from coordinate 812,043 downwards.
TCTGTTAGTTCAAGAGAGGAATACGTAGCTCAAGAGGGTCTGAGAACCGCAAGTGCAAGTTGAAAAAGACTGAGGCTTACCATATGCTGCCAGGGCGATGCTGGCAGCAGCCATGAGGCCCTGGACGGCCCGAAAGCAGAGGACGAGCATTCGCGACATGGCGAGGGCCTTGTGCGAAGAAAGGCAGTACTACTACTACGAAGAAAGAGTCACAGAACGGGACGGGACCTGCCAGGAAGAAGTTGACGTGGAATTTCTTTTCCATCTGGGCGTCTAAGGTACGGAGTAGTATTGGTCTACACTGCATCTGCATGTCTGAGACATATGGAATTACATACTACTGCACAGGTTCAAGGGACATGGAAGAAGGGCGGGTTGATGGCGTGTTGAGGGTGAAGTGAGCGCATTGCGCGTAGGTAAAAGATGTATGAGGCTGCTCCCATCCTCCAAGAGGGGAGACTCTTTCCCTCAATCTGGTATCTTGAGGCTTCATCGCAGAGTTATCGTGGTGTTGAAGCCATGGACTATCTTAGATTACCTAGTACCTTAGGTACTAAGTGTTGGGATGTCTCGTCGAAATGAGTGTACGTATACCTAGGTATGCTTGCTGAGTTATGGTAGAGCTGCTTGATGCCCACCCATGGTACCTCTTTTTTTTCACATCAGTCCAGACGCAATATGAGGGTTTTAAGCATGTCAGCCACAGGAGCTCACGTAAGAAGGCGAGCTCATTGCTGTGTGGTTGTGGCTTTTTGTGTCCTTGCCTCGTCTCACTCAACAAGACCGCTTACTTAATCCAGAGGCCGCTGGCGATGGCCTCGGCTCGTTATTATGTACTCGACAACGCGGGGAAGAAAAGGTGCGGAGAAGCCACTATATACCTACAATGCTGGGGTCCAGTTTCATTCATTCCCAACCACGGATGGCTGAGGAAAGGCCACCTCTCTGCTCCATGACCACTAACAGAAAAGCAGTTCTTTCGTCCGCTCTCAGCCCAGTGTCACATGCCGAGACGCGATGCCCACCCGCAACAGCAGCCTCGTGATTGGCCGTGCAACTACGAAAGCGTCCCTGGGCCGAGGCCCACCCGCCATGCATTGAGCGGATACTCAAGCCAAGCAGCGATTCTCCCCAGATGCGGCCCGGATTCTTTGAACTTATAAGTGTACGAGTGAGTATGTACGAGCAACCTCTCGGTGCTCAGAGTGCACTTTCCAATGGGTGCAAACAAGACACGGACGGCGTCGGCCAGCGGAAAACGGAATGACAATGGCAGCCGGCTCGCCTGAGTCGCAGCACAAGCATCGCCACTGACTGGTTGTTATTCCCCGAAACAGCCGACGTCACGACGGGATGCCGGACTTTTCAGGTCTTGTGCGACGGAGTTTTGTGTCGGGGTGCTTTGGTGCGATGTAAGGTGTACTTGTGCGCCTGTCTTGCTGTTTGGACATGATGTGCTCGTGTGCAGTGTAGTAGAGGAGGCGTCTGAGTGAGGGGGGGACTGTGATTGAGCACTGGTTGATGTTCATCTCTTTCAATGTCCCAAACACCTCGGTACTGGCCAGTTTACTGCTACATGTACTACGAGTAGCGCATTAGCTTTGGCTTGCAAAGTCCGCACTATGAATCATCAAACACCAGCTGTGAATGTCTTGATCAGTTCGATATATATGCTTGCAGAGACGAAGCAAACAATGTCGTGCTACCTTTAGTCGACGGTGTTGCGGTCCTATCAGCCCACGACACTTTAGCTATACTCTTCATTTTCCAACTGACACTTGATACCAGCAAACCTCAGCCCATCTCTCGTCCGCTCCATCGATCAATCTCCCTTGGACGGGCAGATGCTGACGGGCTGCGGTTAACCGGCCGCGAGTGAGAACCTTGAAAGCCAGCCGCAGGCACTTACTACCAGTTGTACATGTACCGCCGCACGAGCACAGCGCTCAACGCCGCCGGGCTTGGAAGCCCGCTGTAGCTCCGCGGGTGGGACGCCCTTCAGTGGCTGGCCGCTAGCAGCGTTAGGGCATCCATCCGCCTCAATGTGCACAGCCGGGCGCGGCGCGTGGTACCTGGTACATCCGCTCATGGGCGCCGCGCTGCCAATGGCTGGGCTGCTATTTTTTCCCGTTCGCTGCATCAACCAATTGATCGAAATCTGGGGCTGCCGAGGCCCCGCGAACCTCGGCCGTCCGTCCCCTTCAAGTTCGCCCATGCCGTGCGTTTGAACCTCCTCCACCTCGTCCCGGCCTCGTCGCCAGGTTTCATCTTCTCCTTCTTTTTTCTTCTTCTTCTTTTCTGCTTCTTCCTGTTCCGCAGCTCCTGTCCCCGCATTGTTGCTCTGCGTCATCTTTGCAATAATCTCCTTGTACCCTCCAGGCTTACGCATCGCCTGGTCTTCCCTGCCAATCCTCGCGGTCACAAGCGTTGCAGGCCCCGTCCTCCACCCAGCAGAGCAAATCGCCACGACACGCGGTCAACCACCAGCGCAACAAGCACAAGATGGCCACCAAGGACATGGCTGCGTACATCAAGAGCCTGTCGACTCCGCCGGCGCCCGGGGCTCTTCACGGCGTCGCCATCCCGGGCACAGAGCGCCCCGGCCGCACCGCCATCTACCGCCATCACAAGATCGGCGACGGGAAGCTCCTGACGACGTTCAACCCCGAGATCCAGTCGGTTCACGATCTCTTCGAGGCCGCCGTCAAGAAGCGCCCCAACAAGCGCTGCCTCGGCACCCGCCACTGGAACGCGAGCACGCAGTCATGGCAGGAGACGTATGAGTGGGAGACGTACGCCGAGGTGGCCGAGCGCCGCAAGAATCTGGGAGCCGGCCTCGTCGAAATCCACAAGAGCATCGGCCACTCCCAGGACAAGTACCCCGTCGGTCTCTGGTCACAGAACCGCGCCGAATGGCAAATCACCGGTAGGCTGGCACCTGCGCGCTGTGGCTTCCTCCGTGTCAACGTACTTGCAGACCGCCAACTAACACACTCCTGACGGTCTGATGTGTAGATCTTGCTCTCGCGTCGCAGGCCCTCTTCACCGTGTCGCTCTACGACACCCTCGGCCCAGACACGTCCGAGTACATCATCAACCACGCCGAACTTGCCTGCGTCATTTGCTCTCTGCCGCATATCCCAACCCTCCTGAAGATGGCCCCTCGAATTCCGACCCTCAAGTTGATTGTCTCGCTCGACGAGCTGGAGCAGGGCGAGCAAAAGAACCTGACAAAGGCTGCCGTCTTGAACGAAATCGCTTCCCAGCACGGCATCAAAATCTACTCTTTCAAGCAGGTGGAGGAGATTGGTGCCAAGTCGGGCCGCCCCATGCGCCCGGCCGGCTGGGACGATGTTTGCACCATCAACTACACCTCGGGAACCACTGGAGCGCCCAAGGGCGTCGTCATCACGCACGGCAATGCCGTGTCGGCCATCTCGTCCAGTCGTCTGCAGGGCGCTGTGACCGAAAAGGACATTCACATTTCCTACCTGCCCCTTGCCCACATCTACGGCAGAATGGTTGACCAGGTCGCCCTGTCCGAGGGCGCCAGCATTGGCTTCTTCCGCGGCGACATCCTGGGCCTGGTCGACGACATGAAGATTCTCAAGCCCACAGGCTTCATTTCCGTCCCCCGGCTGTTCAACCGCTTCAACTCCGCGATCCGAACCGCCACAGTCGAAGCCGAGGGCACCAAGGGAGCGCTGTCTCGTCAGGTCATCGCAACCAAGAAGGCAAGCATGCGTCTGCCGCCTGGCAAGGCACACAACAAGCACTTCCTGTACGACCGCATCTGGACTCCCAAGGTCAGGGCCGCCGTGGGCTTGGACAGAGCCCACACCATGATCAGCGGCAGTGCGCAGCTCGATCCCGATGTTCAGGAGTTCCTCCGCGCTGCTTTTGCCAACAACTTCTACCAGGGCTTCGGAATGACCGAGACGTACGCTGTAGGAACCGTTCAGCTTCCCGGCGATTTCAGCCTGGGCAACATTGGACCCCCAACTGGCTGTGTCGAGGTTTGCTTGGAATCCGTCCCCGAGTTCGAGTACACCGTCGATGACAAGCCCAACCCTCGCGGCGAGCTTCTTATGCGAGGCCCATGCATTTTCCGCGAGTACTACAAGAATGAGGAGGAGACCAAGAAGGCCATTGAACCCGATGGATGGTTCCACACCGGTGACATTGCCGAGATTGACAAGATGGGCCGCCTCAAGATCATCGACCGCAAGAAGAACGTCCTCAAGCTGTCCCAGGGCGAGTACATCTCTCCCGAGCGCATCGAGAACGTCTACCTGGGCAACACCAACCTGATTGCCATGGCCTATGTTCACGGTGATCCCAAGGAGTCTACCCTCGTTGGCATCTTCGGAATCGACCTGGAGAACTTCCCTCCCTTCGCCAGCAAGGTCCTGGGCGAGACCGTCACGGCTGCCGATATCCCTGCCCTCAAGGCGGCGGCCAACCACCCCAAGGTGAAGCAAGAGTTCCTCAAGGTGCTCAACAAGATTGCGCAGAAGCAAAAGTTCAACAGCTTTGAGCGCGTGCGCAACGTCTACCTTGACGTGGACCCCTTTACCATTGACAACGAACTGCTCACGCCCACGTAAGTGCAAACTCCGAGAAAAAACATCTCCAACTACATGGAACAGCCGCTAACTTGTCATGACAGTCTCAAGGTGAAGCGGCCTCAGACCGCCAAGGCCTTTAGGGCCCAGATTGACAAGATGTACGAGGAGATTAACGCCGAGACTGGCCCTGCCAAGCTGTAAGACTTAGACGTAGAATTGTACATGACTTGGGCATGGTGTTGTTATTGAGCGAGAAATTTTTTTTTTATATTCTTTCTTTGCATTAATGTGTTTGGATACCTAGTCTTGTCTATCAGTTGCAGTGATCTGGTTGGCTGAGCTGGGGCGGTTGTGTTGTGTATTTGCAGCAAATATAGGCGGCGTGTTTCCCTGCTATGTCTTGATTCATGTTGCGTTTGGTGATGTCTTTGATAGACGTGCTGTGTCTCTAGATTATTGAGATGTATGAACACGGATCCATTGAGTGTTATGTGTTATTATATAAAAAGGGCTGGGGTTGGTATTGGTATGATGTACCTACGTTGTTTGTGGTCTTGAAGCTTGACGAGGTGTTTGAGGCGGATACACTGCTCTTGGGGACAGAAATGGACAGTTACAACCCTTATTTTAGAAGACACCTAGAGCTAATTTACTAAGCAATATTATATAAATAGCTAACCTAAATATGAAATTTAAACTACAGCTATAGTTATTTTCTATATTATATAAGAAAGAATTCTATTATTTTATTTATATATACCTTACTTTAACTGCAAGATATATCTAGCGAATCTCTTTAAATAATTTACCACCTAGAATAATTCTCTTATTCTTCGTTTTCTCGAAGTGCAAAGCATGTAGTAGCCTAGCCTTACATAGAAACTTCCAACGCAATTTATTTACTTCCCGTAGTCCTTATGTGACATCGCAAACAGCTGAGAGTTCAGGGTATCCAATAGATATCTCACTCCAAGAGCACTTGCGACGGTGTTTTTCACTGAGCTTGAAATGCCCGTGGCATGCGCTAAGGTCTTTGACGTCTCCTAAATAGACCCCAGCTTGAGCCATCTTGGAACGCCACCCACATGCGCACTCTTTAAAACTTGATACCTGACATATTAAACCTCAAGGAATCCCTTAAAGCTATGTTTCAAAGTATCTGGGAGAGTTGGTAAATACACATGGCGAGCGTGAAATTGATTGGCGTGGCGTCTGTTGCGGCTCGAATGCGCGGCTGGTCCCGACGAGTCAGACCGGATCTCGCACGTTCGCAATTTTCGATACCGGAGTATTCGCACGTTCGCAATTCGCAATTCGAGCTCTCGGGGTCACAACTTGCGAATGGTACCCCAGATCAAGACATGGAACTGTATAATAACTGCGTTAGACAGAAGTCAAGTTAGATTAACATATAATAGAGAGTCGTGTTTTTACGTCTGAGTGATGCATTAGGACCTTCTTTAAGAGGCTGGGGAGGAAGGTCAGGAGAGCTTTGTTAAAACACAACGTGTGCTTCTAAAGCTTACTCCTTATGTATGGACGCGGCGCAAACGCGCAATGAGAGCACAATTGAGTCAAGTGCTGTTTGAATGAAGACAATGCCGACTGCAAACTGCGATATTGCGAGTAATTCAAGCTGTTGTGATTAACCTTTTATAAGTTTTAAAAACAGTATAAAATTATCTAATAGGGATTAATAGCTCTTTATTAAAATCTACACTAATATAATTTTATAATTTAAGATTACTAAGATTAACTAAGAAAAATATAAAGAAATTCTAAAATTATATAAAGTTAAGAAGAGCTTAAGAAGATATAACAATAAGTTAAGAAGAGAAAGAAAGCAGTTCTGTATTACGTAACATAGCGTCACATGGGTCCTAGCTTCATAGCTAGCTCTTAGGCCCCCTTTAAGCCCCCCATCTCTATCTATCCCTTAGTTAATTAAGGAATTTGGGCAGCTTCAACGTCGGGGCACGCGATGGGGTAAGTGACAACACCCTCAGCCGCGTCGATAGAGCCTTGTATCGCGATATAGCCGGCCCTGCTTGGGACGCTCGCCCTCGGCCGCTGGGCGAGCTGGCCTTTTCGATGAGCCTCGTGCTTACTTCTCCCTCCAGGCCCCTGGTCATCGACCTGACCGAGACGCCGCCGCGCTCGCCGCTGGCATTGGGCCGCAATATCACAGTCGCCAACGGAGGCGGGATCGATCACCAGAGCCAGCCTCAGCTTCTCGCTCATCCGCCTGGGCTTGCCCCGTCCACGCCTCAGGCGCCACAGCGGCCGCAGCATGACCCTCCTCCGCACGACGACGGGCCGCCGGCCAAGAAGAGGCGCGTGGCCCTCAGCTGGGCGGAGAAGCAGAACATCGCGTGTCAGCAGGTGTCTCCCTACGTGAGCCAGGCGCTGAAATACCTGCCGGCTTCGCAGTTCACTATTGATGAGATTGCGATCAAGGTATGTGCGGGAGGCGAGCGTTGAGCCGAGTTGAGCATGCGAGAACTGACAGTGACTGCAGGCCGTTTCGTTGTTCGCCAAGGATCCGCTGTTTGTCACTCGCTTAGACCAGGCAAACGGTTATACCCTGCCTCCCAATGATGAGTGGACGACTACAAGAGCGAGAATGATCATTACGGAGCTGGCTAAGAGACCTGTAAGTGCAGCGTGAAGCCGATTATCAACCCTGATGAGGCTGACTTTTATATTCAAGGAGTTCCGAATCAACACTCCCGCAAGACCGCCGCCAATCACAAGCGAGAGCGTACCGATAAAGAGCGAGGGCCTGCCAGTTCAGAGCGACATAGTAGCAAGAGTGCAAACACCTGCAAGCCCTAAACCGAGCCCGCCGAGACGACGGTGGATACAGCTCAGACAGCCGGCAATCCCAACAGCTCGGAGACGCGAAGCCGCCCCAAACACAAAGAATGGCAGCAGGTGGAAGCCAGCTGCCAGCACTGGCCCATCGCAAAACGCGTGGTTTGGGCTCGAGCAGCGGCCGTACCAATCAGCAGCAGATCGCGTGCTCATTGCCAAAGGCGCCGACCGCCTGTATCGCGAGCTGAGAGAACAAATCACCAGCCCCCTTGTCTATCATGTGGACTTTACCTCTGAGGAGGTTCAGCAAATCATGGCGTGCCTCTCAAGGTATCTCCCCCCGGGCAGCCCTGCGACCCCTGAATATCTGGCACAGATCTGCCAGCATCTTAATGTTCCGTCCATCGTCGAGAATGCTTTGCCTCGCCGGACACCTGAAGATGTGCGCAATTACTGCTCGGATCTACTCGCACGCAAAGCAGTGCCGCCCAGCCAAGCACGGGTTCTGAGCTTGGACCCAAAGGCGAGTAAGGCTCTCCCGCAACAGGAGAAGAGGCGCGCCAGCCGGCTGGCGTCCCTGCTTCTGGCTCGCGAAATGGAAGGAAACCGAGGGTTCGGTCGCATGCGCCAGTACGAGAACTTCCAGAACGAGTTCAGCAAGCTGCACGAAGACTCCCTGACACTGGTTGCAGAGTACACAAACTGTGCTGGAGACATTGCGACGACCACTTGGGTTCCCAACAACAACGTCTTGTGCGGCACGACTGTTCACTCGGACAGTCATAACCAGCAGTATAACAAGCCTGGCAACCTGCTCCTCCTCTCCACAAAGCTAGGGCAGCTCAAAGCGTTTCCTGACCATAGGATTCCGCGGCCGCTGGTCGAGAAAGGGGAGAACTCGACGACGGCCATGCGCCAGAGCCAGGATCCATGGCTTTACTCGTCTGTTGTCTGCTCTGACTATGACCCCATCCTTGGTTTGGCGTATACCTCCAGCTTCGACAGGACGGTCAAGGTGTGGAAAATTGACGAGGCTGGCAGCACCATGACTGCGTTGGCGACCTGGTACTTTGGCGGCAATGTCAATTTTGTCTCCGCGGCCAAGGACGGCTCTGGGCGAGTTGCCACTGCGGCCGACGTCCCAACGGAGGCCATTCGCATATACACCGTCAACATGAGTGACCTTGCTAACAGCCCTTACATTTCCTTCTCATGCACCCGTACCGACGCCAACGGTTCGGGTAAGTGGGCTTATTATCCTGCGACGATGCAATGGGGCCGTGGGCCAAGCTGCACGCATCTGCTTGCGGTGGGATATTCTCCTCGAAGCTTCTCCGGGGATGACCATGACATTCCTGAAGAAAAGCACGACACGGGAGAGATGACGCTCTGGGACGCGGTTCACAACCAGAGAATCCCCATCACGACGGCGGCAACTGCCAACTACTTTGAAGTGGCCTGGCATCCCGTTTTGCCGAGGTTCATTGCCGCAACCTCTCCTTCTCACATAAAGGCCATGCCCGGGGTGCGGTCTCAAATCCACTTGTTTAGAGCGCAAGTCGACGGGTTTGCCGAGTATCACAACCTCGACTGTTTCGCATCCGACATCAACGAGCTTACCTTTATGCCCAACTCGGCGACGCACGCATACGTAACGGCAGGGTGTACGGACGGCAAAGTGTATGTGTGGGACACTGCGCAGGGAGACAAGCCCGTGCTGATTCTACAGCACGGCCGCCCCCTGGACGAATACTACGAGGACCGCGAGAAGGAAGACACGGGAGTCAAGTTTACCGCCTGGGGGAACAGCCTCGATCGATTCTACACAGGTGCCAGCGACGGGACCGTCATGGTGTGGAACATACGCCAGAAATCGAACCCGTACGTGCGGACCCTTTTGGAGGCCCCCGGCCCCATCTCTTGCGGCGCCTTCTCTCCCGATCTTAGAAAGATGGTGGTTGGCGATGCGACGGGCCGCGTGTTTCTGTTCTCCGTAGACAGGGAGGACGAGCCAGAGGCACATTTCATCAAGATCCCAGGCGTTGACCGGCGACTACGACGACCTACGCCTTTCATACCACACCCTGAGCCAGAACCTCCTTATCATGATCCAGCAGAGCTGAATAGCATGGTAGTTGATCACGACGATGACATGCACATTGCCGACCTGGTGAGGCGGATGTATCTGGACACGCAGCAAATCGTCATCCACCCCAACCCTACCATTGGCGCCGTCCAAGGCCCCAACTACGCCTCAACAGGCCTCTTCCGCCACGAAGCACACCTGGCCGAAGACCCCGCAAACCCCCTCCTCATCCCCTTTGAAAGGGCCCGGGACCAGAGGCTCGCAGCAAGCCGTGGCCAGGACGCCATCCGCCTACGGAGGCTTCGCGACCCGGGAAGACAACCGTCGGACGCCCGGCTGCACGCTGCGAACAAGGCGCGGGAGTTTGACGAGGAGGAGCTGCCGCCGCAGGACCTGGCAGATTTCGCGCAGTCTAGGGTGGAGTTTGTGCTGAGCGAGGTTGATTGCGGGTTTGTTTATGAGGAGGTGCCTGGGGAGGAGGGGGGATGAGTGAAGTGATGGGGCGGCAATCAGAAGATATGGAGTACATACAGCTAAGGTATCTAAATACGAGCCCCCCTTGGAGGTGGATAATGGATCATGTTACGCTGCTTATACGTCTGATGCCTTGGTTGCTATAATAGTTGATGAGCCGAATTCTAGCATATGCACAGATATCAAGACTAATGAACAACGGGAAATGAATCAACAGTGTGATATAGACACAATTCCTCGAACTAAAACCTGTCAAGTCACAACAAATGCCAGGCGACGCCCCTTACTTATAGAAAACGAACAAGAAAAAAAGGTCTAAAAAATGAAAACGAAACAAAAAAGATACTTGCGTCATCCGGAACTCGAATCCGGGCCTCAACTTTTCATGAAGACACATGGAAGAGTTGAATCCTAACCCCTAGACCAATGACGCCTTTCCATGCATATGCATATTCTCGAATTGAATTGTAGTTGCCTCATGAAGCTTTCACGATATTAGCTCAAGCACACTTCCGCTCGTTGTACTAACTGGTAACAAGAGGATTGAAGAAACATTTTCTGTAAAGCATTTCCATCCTGACTGACACTGCCTAACCAAATTTACAAAACAAATAAAAAAGACAGGGGAAGAGGATGGAGGATGAAAAAGCAAAAAAAGCAAAAAATAAACGACACCTGCAGGATTCGAACCTGCGCGTGCGAACACAATGCCTATGATACCTGATTGATAGCAGGGCATCGCCTTAACCACTCGGCCAAAGTGTCTAACCGCTTATGAAAGGAACAGACCCAACTCTACAATATCAATCTCTCTTCAAAGCAGCATCCGGCAGGAGAACGAACATCGTCAAAAATAAATGATGAGATTTATATGATTGATGCGAGACTTTAGAGGAACTCAGAAGTAAATATTGAACAGCTGAATTGAAATCCATTCCCATCCTATCCGCTTGGAGCTCGTTGCAGCAACAGCCCCCATCCGCTGCATGACTTTTTTGAGTCCCAGTAAGCCAAAAGTTCTACCAATCTATCATCAAAGTCAACCAATCTCAAAGTCCGCAGCATGGAGCAAAATTCGAATGATGCACTAAGTAATAAAAGAAAACAAAGCACGAGCGTGCCAACAAAGGAGATGCCATATGTGAGCTGTCCCGGTCCAACCTGTTCACTCATATCCGAGGTCCTCGCCGCTTCCTCGCCGCTCGCCAAACAAATATGCGGCTTCGAGACAGAACCGTCCGTGACCTCTCTCCATTCGTCGCTCGCTCCCGTAGCAGATGAGAACTGCGTCGACAATTCCGCTGAGAATACCTTCCATTGCGCCCATAACCGAATACCCGATAAAACTAGCCATGATGCCGACCACATATGCATACGCTGATCCTCGCACGCCCACGCCGTCTGGGAGCTGGATTCGGAGCTGCTTTGCCGTGATGACCCAGCCCGCAAATCCAAGTCCCGTAGCCATAATCAGTCGCGTGGCGACCAGGAGCAACTTGGCCAGGCGGTAGGGCAGCAGACTGTTGGCCTGGCCGCGCAGGCGTAACGCCCTTGGCGTCAACGTAGTGGTAGGAATGGCAGGTGATACAAACTCCATCTGATCAAGGCCCCTGGCAGACGTGGCCAGCCCTTGAGAGTGAATGGCTGCAAAGGTGATTGTCAGAGGGTTGGTGAGAGCCACAACAGGCGTCGGTATCCAGAACGATGCAACGTTTGTGATGATGGCGCCTAGCCTCCTGGGCAAGAAGATCAAGGGAGCTCGAATCATCAGAGACAGCAGCGTTGATTCACAAATGCTGCCGAATATGGTCGTCATGCCATGGCCCAAGGCGGCCATGACAATCTCCTTTGAAGGCGCGGCAGGACCGGCGTTGCGGTGAAAGTACCACTGAGAAACTGTCGCCGCGGTCGCCGCTCGATGGACCGCGTTGATGACGGAGAGCGTCCACATGTACATGAAGACGAACGCGGCGCCGAGCCACCAGCTGGAGAATCGGATAACGAATCGAACCAAAGACTTGGAGAAATAGCCGCCCATGAAGACACGCGTGAACATGGCCAGCCAGATCCAGGTCCAGGCAACGATCAGGGCCAGGCAACCGAAGCCGACCAGCAAGAGACCTGGGTTCTGAGCCAGGATCTTGGAGGAGAATTGCAGAATCTCAATGGCCTGCTGGATAGCCCTCCGGCCTTTGACGACGAGCCAGAGCCACAAGGCACACGAGGCCGCAGGGGCGAGTGCCGTCCATCTCATGACGATATCCTGAAAGCTTGCCCCGTGCGTTCGCCCCTTGAACGATGAGACGAACGAGAAGACGGAGAAGGAAAACATGATGGCTGGCACGGCGACTAGGATAACCGTCACCAGCGGCCGCACAAAGGACCGCAATGCAGCCAGCCATACAAACGACACTAATACGGCCACCACGGTGTCGACAGCCAGCATGTGGAAGGATTTCTGCAATGTCGTATAGATGGTGTCGCCCACAGGACTGCTCCTGGGCGACGTGTTAAGCCACACCAAGAAGAACGTTGACATCATGCCGGCGAGACAGATGAGAAATATCCATGCAAAGAAGGGATCGTGTCGGAATATCTCGCCCTCGACGAAGGAGAGGCCCGGGGGATTCGGATCGACCTCTGGAGGCTCTGCGTGTCGCACGCTGTCCATGTCGATATCGCTCCGTGCTGATCTATCCAGCAGCGGCGTTCGTCCCGACGGGTCCTTGAACCGTTGGAAGGCCGGGGGGCTGCTGTCTGTTGTCTCTTCCAGGAGCGACTCCGGCGGGTCGTCATCAGCATCCTCCTGTGACTCCAGCCCAACATCAACCATCTTCCCCTTATGATGGCCGTTGCTGTGGTCGCTGTCATCATCCCTGCCGCCGTGATCAACGTGTTCCGCTTCCTCCTCTTCTAGTGGTGCACCCTTTGCAGCAGTAGCCTGGTATGAGCTCCTCGTCCCGTTCCAACTGCTCTTGATGCCGCGACCGAAGCCTTGAGCTCGATAGGGGTGGTCGAACTGCCTGGAGCTCTCATCGAGCGATTCGCGACTGTTGGCATCCGACTCTACGCTATCGGCCAGCTTGCTAGCAGCGGCGACCCGTCGTGACCTCTGAAGTGCAAAGAGATCAGCAGCCTCCCTGTCGCGCTCCTCTTCGTCGTCGTCCTCTCGATACTCGTCCAGCGTGCTGTGAAACAGGGGCGCGTCCTGCGCAGCTGTTATGCGAGACCCAAACGCAAGCTGACCGAAGCGCGAACCGCCGCCAGCCCCTCCTCCGCCGTTCTGATATGGGTTGCCGCCATAACCTCTTCCGAGGATGGATCTCTGACCCCCCGTTCCTCGGCCGGCGTCTCGATAGGGTCGGTTCGGGCGGGATGACGACCAGTCGTTTTGCCGGGGTGGATTATCGTTGTCTGCTTGGCCAAAGCTGGACAGCCTGGACTGGGACTGCGCGAGGAATCGTGAGGCGTCTGGCGAGAGCGTGTTAGCAGCTGCTCATCGGACGCGGGCTTGGACGGGTTCGATGTCATGACGCACACTCGGAGAACATGGTGCCCCTTCACCTACCGCCGCCCCCACGATAAGTGGCTGGCACGGCTGTCACCTCGATGGGTTGGTAAGCTGCAGCTATTGCAGTGTTGCGACGCCGTAGTTCGAAATGTATCGGGCTTTTCTGATCGCTGGAGCAGAGATGCGATGGGAGTGACAAGCAGGTTGATGGGCGATGACGAACGGCGCTTGCACGAGCAAAGAGTAAGGCGGCTGCTCTCTCCCTTGCATACAACAGGGAGGATAAGCCCAAGAAGCAATAGAAAAAGACTAAAGAGGGAGAGACGACAATAGTCTACTGCACGGAATGATATGAGTAAGAGTCCGGCGGGTGTTTGATCGAGCAAACGCAACTTGCCCGCCTTGCCACGGTGTTGAACAGAGGAGAGGAAGCAAGAGCCGGAAGCTGAGGTCAGGCGACACAGGGCGGATGAGTCGGTTTGGTGACCTCTGGCTCTCCAGGCCTGTGAGAGCCCCCAAAGTTAGTGAATGGCTAGGGGACGCATGGAGTGCAGGTGGGCGTCTCCCTCGCTGGCCGAGAGCCTAAAGGCTTGCGCTGGCGGTCAGCGCCTCACGGAGCCACAGGCGGGCTGGGCTGCTCCAGTGCGGTACCCGGCAGGTTGCGATAAGGAGGTCCGCATGCGGGTGCGCTGCCTGCCGGGACGGGGGCGGTACCTCCGCGATACCTGACGAAAGTGGACGTATGTGGACGCTGGGTGAGCACAAGGGCGGCGAGCCGTCAGTTGACCCCGGTCACCGTTGTGTACTTTTCAAGTGGACAGGCAATGATGAAGTCAGACCAAAGAAGCTGCATCTTCAAAGATCAGTAATGCCTAATGAGGCTCTGTGTTGGGATTAGGCTGCCGTCTGTGCTACCTGGTATCGTACGCACAGCCAACCCGTCAATACCGGTGTTAGTGGTCCCTCTGCATGATTGCAGCCACGACGTTGTCCCAGCAAACAAAAGGCCAAAACGACCCTTCGAGCCCGACTGCACAACATGCATCTCGGTACTCTTGCCGTCCAGATTGGCGCATGGCTGCCTACAGGCGACGACGCCCTGTCCATTCACAGGCAAGACAAGTAAGTACCGGCATGCCTGAGTCAGGGCGTGTGCTGCGACGCTGGACTGGACGTGAATGTACCTGCTCGGCACCGTCAGTTGCCCAATTCCGCTTAGTCGGTGTCGTTGCTATGATGCATGCCGTCCGTTATCGCGCTCTTGCGTCACCGATAACAGCTCTGCCGACATCAAGCGTTCGAGCATGTACATTATGTACTTTCGAGATTCTTTCGGCTCTACCGTTCCAGGCTCATTCATCTGTATCAAACTGCAGCATCGCCATCCTCTTCTTCAGTCAGTACTTGTTACAAAATAAACACTCATAATAAACTCCTCAGACCCCATGCAAAATCAGCCCCCAATTCCCGCTTCTCCAGCTGTTCATCCATTCGCGTGTCACCACCCCTTCGCTGGCCCGTGACAGCCCATGTCCGTCTCCATCCCACACAAGGCACCGCCCATCGTCACCTGCCTTGCTTCCCTGGATTTCTATTCCTGTGTAATTCTGCAACCGACATTCCCGTGATTCTTCTCTTTCCAATCCATCGACCATCCTCTCTTCACGACCTATTTCTGCGCTTGCTCCTCTTTACAAGTCCCTGCATTTCCCCCCCCTCAAAACCCGCCGCAAATCGAACCCCGGATCGCATCCGCGCACGTGCCGCTTATCGCAGCTCCAGCCTCAGATCAAACCCACTTGGTGATCAATTACACCTGCACTTTGCGACAAAACCTCCAAACAATCTCTCAACCTCCAACCCTTTTGCTCTTCACTCTCCCGACGCCCTTTCTCACCCTACTGTTACTACACTCCTCCATCCTTTTCCACGCCGGTACCAGCTTCAATCGCCACCTCCCTCCAAAACTCGTGGCGCAAATCGCCCATTTCCTCTCCTCCCATGTCCTCCTCCGCCGCTCCGTGGGACTACATCGCCAAGCTCGTCTGCATCGGCGACTCAGGATGCGGCAAATCTAGCCTCACCATCCGCCTCTGCGAAGGCCGCTTCTCCGCCCACCACGACGTCACCATCGGCGTCGAATTCGGCTCCCGCATCGTCCCCGTCGGCCCTCCTCACACGCCCGCCGCTCCCCCTCCGTCTTCCACCAACAACAACTCCCCCGACGACGACGAACAAAAGCCCGAGGGCCTCCCAGAGCCCCGGCGCGACACCAGCGGCATCCCCCAGAAGCATATGAAGCTCAGCCTGTGGGACACCGCCGGCCAGGAGACGTACAAGTCCGTCACGCGGTCCTACTTCCGCGGCGCCAGCGGCGCCCTGCTCGTCTTCGACCTCAGCCGCAAGGCCACCTTCCAGCACGTCACCGACTGGCTCAACGACCTGCGCCAGATCGCCGAGCCCGACATCGTCATCGTGCTCGTCGGCAACAAGGCCGACCTGACGCAGCAGGAGGACAACAAGCGCGAGGTCACGCGCGAGGAGGCCGAGGAGTGGGCCCGGCGCAACGGCATCCTCGAGTACGTCGAGACGAGCGCCAAGAGCGGCGAGAACGTCGAGAAGGCCTTTATGAGAGTCGCCGAGAGGATATACCAAAACATCGAGGCCGGAAAGTATAACTTGAATGACAGGAGATCGGGCGTCAAGGGGCCCAGTGCTGGTGGGAGCCGGCAGGTGAGGTTAAACGCCGATGCGAATAAATCAAGTGGCGGATGTTGTTGAGGTGGGCCAAGATTTACAGATATTCTCCCCCCCTTTTCTTATCTAATTCTGTGTAATGCGACATCGTATAAGCAGGAGCCCATGCTTGTCGCAAGGGAGAATGAGGAGGAAAGAAAGGTTGGCAAAGACATGATACCCGATGGGCTTCATCACTTACACGATACTCAGGTCTTTTTGGAAGAAACCCCTGAATGAAATTTCCACACCAAGCATAATCATATGAGTAGCAGACGCAAAAAAAGAACACAACAGGCATACGCAACGTTTCAAATCACGTTTCAAATCACGTTCTCAGGCGAGAAATGGCGAGAGATAATGCCTTGCAGTACAAGTAAATGCGGCTTTGTATAGAGTGTTCCGCCAACCCTTTTTCCCCGTCATCATCTGATTTTATATAACTTGCGAAATTCCATCCTACCTACCTAGCCCATGGTCTTTTTTTCTTTCATTAATGTGAAAAAAATCTCCCATACACGTCCCACGCCTTTAAATAACTAAATGAAAAATCTTACAATGTCTGCTTTTCTTTCCTTTGAACAGATAAAGCCAGCTAGCCTCCACTCGTCTTCTTCCTCTCTCCCATCTACCGCCATAATACAGCATGATAAAAGGGGCCCTATGATCAAGAACACGAGCTGAACAACGTGTTCCACCACCGGCGTGTTGAAAGTAGGCGAGCTGAAATAACTCGAAAGGAAAGGCCGAGTTTAATCGCTGATACGCCAGTTGTCAAACCACTTCAGGTACGAATACTGCTTGCTGCTTCCAGTCATGCCCCAGCAGATGGGCATGAACAGGATGTAAAGTCCAATGACGACGCTGTACAAGATGCCGTAGGCGACACCCTGCACAACAGCGGCGCGGTTCCTCAGAACCCAGTCGACCAGGAAGCCCAGGGAGAGGATGGCAAAGTACAGCGCCGGATAGTAGTGGTGCACGTACGTGACACGCGCCATGATGACAAAGGGGAGGTAGTGCAGGAACCAGCCAATGACGGGGTAGATGCCGGCGTAATGGATCTGGTCAACCTCGGAGTTGTTGAGCTCCCTGAATCCGCGCTGCCACCGCACGACATACCATGCGATGACGAGTGCTACGGCTCCCAGAGACGCAGTGGAGGCCCAGTAGACAAAGGGGTTGCCAAGGAGGAAGTACTTGACAATGTTGTCGTCCCATGAGCACATGCGAAGGCCGACGTGCAGGATGGGCCACTGCCACCACTGGGAGGCCAGATCATCCTGCTTGTCGGGATCCGGAACCAGGGCGTTGTTCGAGGTCATCATGGCGACGTTGAGGTGGATGAAGTCGTGGATGAAGGGCGACTTGTAGACGCCGGGGTCGCTAGGGGGGACTAGAAGATCAAGAGAGTCAGCCTGTATGTTGCGAAAGGGGTGGAATCAGTTTCACTCACGCCTCTCGTTCCAATGAGCCTCGACGTTCCAGTGCGTGTATGTGTCGCGGGGGTTGTTCTGCTTGTCGCAAGTGACCTCAATCTGCTTGAAACCCCACTGAGGAAGGTTGACGTTTCCAGCTCGCAGGTAGCAGCCCAGGACGGTGTGCTTCAGGCGGAAGGCAGTGGTAAGGGTGCGGATTCGGCTGCGATCACGGGATGCGGCGTCTCGGACGACTTCGATCTTCCAGTGGTCCTTGTCGTCTCCAACGGTGAGGTTGCCATAGCTTGATACTTCGCGGTGGGACTTAGTGATGGGGGCGTCGATGTCGTGAGAGTGCAAGTTGCGGCCGGTCTGGGCGTGAATCAGACGGATAACGGACCCGTCACCAATGAATCGGAGGGGGCCCTCCGGATCATAGTCGGGCTCGAAGCGGTTGGGGTAGAAAAACCAGTCGTTGTTGGCATCCTTGTGGTGGTAGCAGGTGACTTGCTGCTGGCCGGAGCCCTCAGGATAGGTCTGGACGTGAGAGTGAAGAAGACCGCCGCCATAGCCCATGTTCTTGATAGTGGCGCGAGAGCCAAGGGCAATCTCCAGGGGGCTGTTCTTGCCGACCTCGGTTCCCTTCAGGTTGGCCTGAAAGAGGGAGCTCATCTGGGCATCGCCGGGGCCGGAGTGGTCGAGAATGGCAAAGTGCAGGGCGAAGGAGAGCATGTAGATGAGGAAGGGGACGATGATGAGTCCCACGACACGTGCCGAGAAGTGGGCGGCAAGGACAGGCTGGTCAAGGTGTAAGCGAACGGCAGTACAGACATGTCACAGAAAAGCACTCACAATAGGCATCTTCCGGTCACCATACTTCCTCCAAAGATCCTCAATTGTGTACAGGCCAACCAGAGCAGTAACGAAAAGACCAACGAGCTTGACACTGCAAACGCATCCAATGCTGAGGCCCGTCATGAAGAGCCAGAAGAACCACTCGGGCTCGAAGCTGTTGTGTCGCTGGTTATGGAATTTGGCCCAGCAAAGAGTGGTGGCGAACGTTCCGCAGAGCAGCATGGAGTCGAGGAGAATGAAGCGGCTGATGGTGGTGTAGGAGTTCTCGCAAAGAACCATCAGGGTCACAAACCAGACGGCAGGTCGTCTCAGCTTCAGCTCCTTGGCCGTGAAGTAGGCCATAGGGATACAGGCAATGCCGAAGGCGGCATTAAAGGCGCGCATGAAGGTATAGTTGACGTCTTCGGGATACTTTTCGCCAGACTTGAACTCGAACGATCCGTTGTAGCCGGCGAGGACACCAGAGAGGCCGACCAGCATCTTTCCGAGCGGAGGGTGGACGTCGAAGTAGTATTCATGCTTGATGTAGTAGCTTCCAAACTTGCCGAAGCTGCGGAAGGGTCGCAATCAGCAAACTCGTTCGACTCTCTCGCATCTCTCCAGCACAGACAAGGGTAGTTGGACATACTGAGCCTCGTCCCAAGTGACGATATCGCTGAGACCAATCTTATACAATCGGGTGAAGATGGCAACAGCCGTGAAGATCAGCGGGGCAAGGACGGATTCCCAGTCTGCAAGCACTTGGACAAAAGATTTCTCCTGCAAGCGCTGTTAGCCAGCTCTTGCGCGCGCAATTGAGCGCCATTGCTCTCCCCGCTGGACATGTCCATACCTTCTTTGCCAGCTTCTTGGTGTCTTCCGGCTGGGCCACGATGAACGAGGGCACGGCTTGCGAAGCTCCTTGTCGCTGCCTCAAGCCGTCCCCCAGATCAGCGCCGGAGGCGAGGGCGGCCTTGTCGGCAGCCATGGTTCCAGAGACAACTTTCTGATTCTCCCCCCGGATCGGCGACTGGAAACAAAGAGAAAAGGGCTCAATTGAGAGGGTCGCGAGGTTTTTCGGAACACGACACGTCGAAGGAAGAAAAGGGGAGTGGCAACCAGCTGTGGCTCCGGCTGAAGCAGGCTGCGGGACAAAATTGTAAAGACCGGACGAGCTGGGGAGACTCAAAAGGCGAAGACGAACATCAACGACGACGAGAAGAAAAAGGGAGAACCAATCCTGAAGGCCAAGCCCGGCTCAGGAGAAGGGACACGAAATGGAAGATGCGGCAAAGGAGGCGTTGTGCGGAAGGATATTGCTGCTTGCGTCGGATACTCGAGAATACGACAGCTTCCTAGATAGAGCCCCCCTGGTTCAGCTCAGGAAATATTAGGCCACCTTGCAATCCGCGACAATACTAAGCCAATGGCTCAGCCGCGTGGCTAGTGGCTGTTTTTGGCGCCAACTGATTGAATCCTAGGCCAGTCCTCCCAGGGCGGCGGTACGTACCTGGCCCGTCCGGCGCACCAGCCACAGCAGCGTCGAGACCAGCCACAGGCAGCGCCTTTTCAGCGCTCTGGAGCCTCGGGAGCCCTGTCAAGGCGCTAAAACACGCTAGAAGCGGGCCTGTTGAGCGCTGGAGCTGGAGCTGGAACTGGAACCTGCTGTGCTGGGATGAGACGATCCAGATGGATCAGAAATTGTTGGAGCAATCACATGCAAGCGTCCAAGAAAAGACAGACAAGACAATTCAACCTTATGGCCAGTCAGCGCAGTGGCGCGCTTTTGCAGCAAGACAGCACGACTAATCCCTGACTTATGTCATCCTTGCCGAAGAGACGCTGGTCAGTTGTCAAACTCGCCGATCTGCGTCGGTCGCCTCTTGACTTCCTTGCCAGATCATACATATTTCTGCTCCTGTCATCCAAGCTGATGAGCTGAATATCTCCGGCTGTCGTTGAGGCTGTACTTTTGCCCGGGAACCTCCCCCTTTCGAGCCTTCCGTCTTTGCTTCGACGTCCTGTTATAATTCCGTTTCAGGGCATCACCGCCTTTCCGCATCTGCCACCTCCTACTCATATGAGCTGGGTCGCCTCATCCTAATCTTAAACGCATCCCCCGTCCTCGGCTGCGCCTCAGCGGCAGGCGCTGCGGTTGCGCCCGTCAACAGCAATCCAGATGCCGTCCCTTGTCTCCGAGTTCATCATCAACCCTGTGCTGCGACAGGCCCGCCGCTTTTCCGAGATCTCCCGTGCGACGCTGGCCGGCGATGACGAGGCGTCTGTCGCGCAGTCGGACGCTGTCAAAGACTCTGATGACGCCGCCGATGATGCTGGGCAGCAGGGGCCCGATGCGACACCTGAACGACGCCGCCCTCGGCCCCTGAGCTCCTCGACGCAGGAGACAATTGTCGAAGAGGTGCCGGCAGTTGCGGACGAAGCCCCCGCCGCTCCAGCCGCTGACCCCGGACCTCTGCTCGACCACCTCGGCTTCCCGATAACACCGCCCAGGACTGCGTCGAACAAGGATGGACCCATTCCCGAGGATGATGGCATGCGGAAGCTGCGCACGCGCATTCAGGAGATCAACGCCCGGGAGATCTCATCTGGCGAAAAGGCGAGGCTCATGCACGACACCCTGCTGGAGGGCTACCGCGCCTCCGTATTCACAGGCTCCCCGCTTGGCAAAAGCGATTCGGATGACGGATCCATCGAGCCGGGTCAGGCATGGGAGCTTGCCAGCCCTGCCGGAGCCCTGGAGTCGCTCAAGTACTGGCAAAGCCAGTTGATTGGGGAGCCGTCGGTCAAGGAGGTGTTTGTCCTCAGCGAGAGCGACAAGGCCCCGACCTACGCCCCTGTCCGACATTCGAGAACACCAAGCGCGGCAACGCCAACGCACTCGGCGGGCTCGCTTCATGAAACTCGGGGCCCCCTAGGATGTGAGCACTACGAGCGGAACGTGAAGCTGCAGTGTTCCACCTGCAAGAAGTGGTATACCTGTCGGTTCTGCCATGATGCCCACGAGGACCACACGCTCATCCGCAAGGACACCAAGAACATGCTCTGTATGCTCTGTGCTACACCCCAAAAGGCATCCGAGGTTTGCAACAACTGCGGCGAGGTAGCGGCGCAGTACTACTGCAATATCTGTAAGCTTTGGGAGAACCGTACTCACAAGCCCATCTATCATTGCAATGACTGTGGGATATGTCGCCGGGGTATGGGGCTTGGCAAAGATTTTTTCCATTGCAAGGTGAGTCGACTAAATCCCCCTTTGTACCCCTGGAATGGCGTGGCTGAGCAGGTTGATAGACATGTCGGACATGCATCACCACGTCAATCGAGAGCTCGCACAAGTGCATCGAGCGATCAACAGACTGTGACTGCCCTATTTGCGGTGAATACATGTTTACATCGCCGAAGCGAGTTGTCTTTATGAACTGCGGCCACAGCATTCATAAGAAGTGCTACGATCAGCATCTGCGGACCTCGTACAAATGCCCAATCTGCAACAAGAGCCTGGTGAACATGGAGCCGCAGTTTCGCAACCTGGACCTGGCCATCCTCAGCCAGCCGATGCCCCCAGACTTTCGTGATACGAAAGCCAAGATTCTGTGCAACGACTGCTCGGCCAGAAGCACGGTGGCGTACCACTGGCTCGGGCTCAAGTGCTCAATATGTCGGTCATATAATACTGTAGAATTGCAGATATTGGGACGGAATGTTGAGGCCCTGCAGCCTGCCGCCGGCGATCAGCCTCAGCTCACACGCGAGGCCGGCCCAGAAGACGCGGGACCCGGAAGTCGACGGATCTCGATCACGGCGGGCTCGCGGGGCCCCAACAGGAGGCGGCACTCATCCAATGCGCCAGAGCTACCATCTCGTTTCCTCGAGAGATATGCGCGGTCGATGTCGCCTTCTCACATGATGATGGATATCCCACAGGCCGCCGTTCCGGAAGTGGACGAAGAATCGGACGACGACATTCTCGGATTCTGGAGAAGTGGTGAGGATGACGATGAGGATGATGATGATGAATATGATTCGGATGAGTCCAGCGACGATGACCATCCCGAGGCAGACGATGACGACGAGGAAGACGAAGATGAATTCAACTTGATCGGGCATAGGTAACGGACCAGGCTTGGAGCGTGAGGTGAAAGCCTGTTCAGGGGGTTTGCTAACGAGGCATGACGGCGTATGAAACATTGCATCACAGGAATATCTCTTTCAGTTCTTTCAATGGAGTTTGGCGTCTTTTCTTGCTCTGCTGTTCCCATTTTCTTTCTTTTCTCTCTCTTGTATTCTGCCTTTTCTTTCGTTTGGTTCTGGATACCATGTATTTTACCTTGATGGAGTTTCGTCTGAAGCAAGTACGACAGCATGGCGCTCAAATTCGGCATTGCATGAGAAGGAAAGGGGGTACATTGAACTGAAGAAGAGAAAAACCAAAGGTCGCCACATTGCATACATCCAAAAGCTCATTGGGAAAGTCCGTCAAAACAACATTATCAGATGTATTATAGTCTTTCACTCGCGGTAATATAGTAGTCCTAGTCGTATCTTATCCACGCTCCCAAGCGCCATGAATATAACTGAAAAAATCCCAGCTCAAGATCAAACAACAAAAGCAATCGACATTCCAGAGAGCGAAAAGACAAAGAAAAAAAAATTCAGAGGTAAACGCAGCGTTAAGAAAAGCTCCAGGCTATCAGAGGGCTTCACCGACTGTTGGCTGCGGCAGCCTCCTGCTGCTCCCGCCTCGTCTCGTCGGCAATCTCACGCAGCTCCTTGATGACTTGCTAGAAGAGCCACACAGAGTCAGGTCAATACTAAAAAGAAAAAAAAAGAAAAAAAAAAAAGAAAAGAAACAATCGATCCAAGCAACGAGCAAAAGATGACGTGAACGTACGACGAGAGATTCCGGATGGACGCCCTGCTCGATCAATGAGATGCAAGTGGAAAGCATGCGGCGGTCCATGTGGCAGTTCTAACACAACATGCAGCAAAACGGATCAGTACCGAGGGGAAGATGAGATGGGGAGAGTGGCTGGTGAACGTTCTTACCAGCATGGCGGAGATTTCCTCGAGAATGTCGACGGCTTGAGATGCCGCGGCGTGTTTGTCGGCTTTGGGCATGGCTGATGTGCTGTGATGTGTGTTTATGTTGTAATAGCTTGGGGGTGTGTTTGAAGGAGGGATGTTGATTGAGATCTCAGTGTTGTTTGGCCTGGTTTGGTGGGGCTTAGGACGCGGTACAAAGGGACGATTGGGTGTGCAAGGTTGTGTGGCTGGTGAGGATTCAAGGGCGTTGCGACGTCGGGATATGCGGAGGATGTCTGTGGCTCTATTGTAACCTGTTTCTCCTCGTTCAAATGAAGCTGATTTATGGTTGATGAGATTAAAGAATGGTGTTGGTCACTTCATGGCGGTTGTCGCGTTCTGGTGACTCTGTCAGACATGTAGAAATACAGACGTGGGACATTCATGGCCAACCTATACATTTGCGTAAATCATCATGCGGGTATCTAGCACACATATCAACACCGAATAAACAGAAGCTGTTCTCAAGTCTTGACCGCCTCGACAAACAGCTCCCTCATCCCCTTCAGCAGCACCACCAGCTCCCTCGTCTCATTCACCCTATCCAGCACCCTCTCCACGCTCTCCCGCTCCAGCTTCGGCCGGCAATGCTTCACGTCGTAGTCCCTCGAGCTCGTCACCAGCTCGAACCACGCCTCGCGCTCCCAGTTCTTCTCGTCAATGTGCGTATACACGAACTTGAGCCTATCGTCCTTGCCCGCGCCCTCGATCCGCAGACACAGGTTCGTGATCCAAAAGTCCAGCTCGGGCACGTTGTACCGCGTCTGCGCCTCCTTCTGCTTCATGTACGCGCGCTGGGCGGCCAGCCGCGACTCGATCTCGGCCTGCGTCTCGGCGATCTGGGCCTTGAGGCTGTCGCGGGCGGCGATGTGGCTGTCGCGCTGGGCGGCGAGAGAAGCGATTGCGCTTTCCATCTCGCGCTTCTCGGCTTCTTCCTTTTCGATGGTTTGCTGGTGCGTCGACAGTTTGACTTGGGCGATTTCAATGTCTCTGCGCTTCATCCGTTCGTCCTCTGTAGAAAAAATAAAAGCAAGTGGGCACGGTTAGCAGTTTATTCCCAGTATTTTATATATAGCATATCCTCCTATCAACCCCCCTCCCCCCATCTCCGCAGACGCATACCTTGAAGCTCAGCCATGTTGGAGCGAAACTGGTTGCGCTCTTCCAGCACACGCTTGCGGCCCTGCTCAATAAAGGCGTCGAATTTGGCCGTGAACTTGGCCATGCGCTCGCGCAAATCGTCGAAGCCGAAGTCGATGCTGGGCAGCGTGTCGGCGGCGGAGGGACCGGCGGAGGCCAGTGTTTGGCGGCTGTGGCCGATGGACATTGACGGATCGAAAGCGGTGGACATGTTGTTTGTATTAATTGCGTCTCTTTTGCCTGATAGGACTCTCGTTACGGCAATAGGGCGTGTTGCAGGTTATGATGAAGCAAATCAACCGTCTTCCAACGCCAGTTCGTAGATGCGCAAGTGTTTACCCGAAAATGCAGGTTGCTGGGTCGACACGCAAAAGTGTGGCGCAGAAGCTCAGTACTTCTAAGTGCATAAGTCAGGTCACGTGGCTTGAATCCGAAGAACTTCTATCATGGTCCGGTCAGGCATGTTGAGAGCCATGTCTATTCATCAACGATAAAAAAAAAAGCTCTTCTTTTTGTTTCTCTAAAAAGAAAAAAGAAAAATTCGCTCTGAATGTCTTGGAAATGACAATTTTGATCATGCTGATCTGAGTCACACCGCCTCCTCCATGTGACCTTCAATAGGCTTGCTTCTTCTCAGGTGAACTCGAGATGAAGAAGAACCGTCATCTCTGCACCGCACCTGATACGTTCCTTGGCTTCAAATGGCGGACTGGTGGCCTCACCCTCTCATGGGTCTGGGCACTCCAGGAGTGTTGAGATACCTTCCCAGCGAGCGTTCCGGAGAAGGTCCTGGCTTATTGGAGACTTCCCGGTTCACTTCACGATGTAAGTAAGAGCGGGAAAGGGGGAGGGTGTTGAACGATCAAAGAGTCAAAAACTGAGACTAAGTTCTGCCATCAGGTCCTCAATTCAAGATCATCGGCTCCTCAACAGAAACTTACTCGGCTTCGAGAAGCCAGCTTCCCGAGACTTCCGCCCGGCTCTGGGACGAGCGTCAAACCCAGCAGCGATGGCTATTCAAATCTCACCCAGATATTGCACTTGGCAATACAGCATATCAGGATGTCCTCAAGGAAGACATGGCCGCACTCAACCTCTCAGACGAGACCCCGAATCCGAGACCTCTCCTGGCTATCGGACATGTTCCGGATCCAAGTGACAAAGCAGGCATCAGAAAGCTCCCTATTACGGCTGTCGCTTGTGGAGAGGCTGGCGAGCTTTTGCGACTTGCGCGCATGGAAGATGTGCAGCTGCAGTGGGGAGACGATGCGGATGCCTTTCTGAACATGGAGGCCATCGATCCGACTCAGAGAGATGCAGAGACGATCTGGACGAATGACGGGTTGCCCATTCGGCAGATCAAGTCTGCTGGGAATCGACTGCAGGACGACACACTCAGGTGGCTGTTGGTTCAGAAAGAAACAGCGACGACGATCCTCAGACCGGAATTGCGCCAGATCCCCACCACGTCAAATCAGCCCAGTAGCACTTTGATTCGAGAGCGGCCGTCACTGATCAACCCAAACCCGTTGCTGTCTATTCCACATGCCCAGACTGGTGGAAGACCTCACTCCGACGTCGTTCTTCTTACCACAGCACACGGACGATCGCACCAACTCGCCATCATAGACGAGAGCGGTTATTGGAGCATATGGGACCTCACAGGAGCTTGGCAGGTCCAGCGAAAGGGCGCTCCTCAATACTCTCTCAGTAAATGCGGACATATTTCTGATGGTCTATTAAGCGAGCTACCCTCCAAATCTTCGTTTCTGAGAGAAAGGCACGGTCTTCTTGTCCTAGAAGGCGTGTGGCATGGGAAAACGGAAAGTTCGCCGTCCGCGTCCGCGTCCGCCCGCAAGGCGACAGATTCTGCCGCGCGATACCTGCTGATGTGGAATCACGAGAGGATGGAAGTGCTGAACTTGGATACAAACATATTTCTTCCGCGGCTGGGGCGCATTATGCGGCAGAGGGGCAAGTTGGATTGGATTTTGGATATTCATCGCAGCCCGACTAGGCAGAACCACGTTTTCATCCTCACGCAGTATCACATCACCTGGGTCGATGTGTTGAGCCGCGATGATTCAGGGCCAGGACCTTTGAAGCCGTCCGTATTGCTTTCGTGTCCACACTTGGGTACTAAAAAGGACGATTCAAGGATGTTTGTTTGTCGAGCGTCAGACGATGACCCGGATACATCACTGGTCTTCATCTACTACCCACGAACGGGCCAGCTTTGCATATTCTGGTTCACATATTCGCCTGCGAGCCGAATGCCGCAGTGGCATCGCGACATCATCTCCCTTCCGGGAAGCGAGGACAGGGAATTTCCGGCAAAGAATGTGATTGAGTACCTAAGAGTTGACCCCGTGCAACTAGCCTTCTCAGTCAAGGAAAATGCGTCGAGTCCTGGCATCGACTACCATCGAAGAGGCGCTCGATTCTATCAGCTCACTTTCTTGGGCACCGATTTCAGTTTGCAGCGCTGTCTATGCGCCACCACAGACGATCCGAAACTGGATATCCGAGAGCCGACGTCGTCTGTTGCGTGGGCTGAAGCTAAGCAACACAAGCAGAGAGAGAAAAGGAGAAGGGCGATTATGAGTCAATTTTCTAGCTCGTTTATTCTCCCGGACGATATGACGATGACCGACGTCGAGGCGTTGTTGAACGGCGAAGAAGTCGAGGATGAAGAAGACCTTGACGGTGTTGTTCCAAGCTCAGCACTTGCACGGCCGACTCGCATCAGAATGGACCAGGTATATCAGACCCTCCAAGAATCACTTGAAGCATCAAGGAGTCAAGGGGAAAGCGGCCTCCCTTCTCAACTGTTCGAAGCTCTTAGACAGTGTCTCAGCGACGGATTTGACCAGGGAAGGCTGCCGTTGCTCACGTGGTAAGTAAAGTATCGCTCGCTAAACATACATTCAGCCAAACGGCTACTGACTGTGATTTCACGTAGGGGTGAAGTGGTTGAGACGATGCTACGAGATCCAACATTCGAAACCCCTGATGACCCTATGAGAGACGAGATGGAGAGGTTGCTGGACGAGAACAACGAGAAGACCGTCGTCACTCCACTTTATCAATACAACCGCGACGAGATGCTTGCGTCCCTGGTCAGCCTGCAGTATCTTCAGCGGTACTTTGCCGAGCTCTGGGTGGATCCGGCAAAGGGCATCTTCAGTGAGGATATGCATCGAATCCGACGAATCTGGGTCACAGAACTGGCTCGGGACGTCTTTCTGTCAAGCTACGGCATCATGTACCAAGATATACCATTACTTGGGCCTGCCAGCTCAGAGTTGCCAGAGGAAGAAAGTCAGAGATCGCGGTCTGGGCCTCATTTTGGCAGCTCTCAAATCGGCAGCTCCCAAGTCGCCACCTCGTCGAGGTCGAGTTCTCGGGACTGGGCATCTTCACCAGCACAATCGCCCGCTGCATCGACAGCCTTTGCGGGCCCCGACGAGGCGGTTCAGCGACTCCGACTGCTGGCCAAGTCTATTGATACCGATAAGACAGACGCCTCAAGGAGATCGAATGTGCTCGCCTACTGGCCCAAGGAACGGGGCATCGACCTAAACGAGTACGTGTCGAGCGTGGCCAGAGCAAACGAAGAGCTCTTCAGAGATGCCAAAGAAAGGCTACAGAGGATCGAGGCCAAGCGAAAGGCCCGGTCCGAAAAGTTCAGGCGGCCCGCCTTCATGAGGCAGGGGCTTCCGGACATCAATCCCATCAGTTCCATGGCGCCGACGCGGCCTGCTCCCATGCAGATCATGTCCAGCCAGGGAGGTCCGGAGGCGACGCAGACGCAGGTGCCCGTTATGGCGACGATGAGCCAGCCTGCGCCTGGGGTGTTTGGCGATAGGAAGAAGGTGAAGAAGAAGAAGAGAAAGCTTGGGTTCAGATAGGTTTGCGGTAATGTTTCTGGAAAAGGGGGGGGAGGTTGGCTTGGCTGCGGGTTGTTGGATCTGGACTTTGGTGCTTTTTATTGAAACTTGATACCCACTACTAGAGATTAGATGGAGTGCTACAGATGTCACAAAGGTATTGCATCATATGAATCTACTTATATGGCATCTTGTATCAGTTGCATTTTGTCACAAGGGTTGTGCTCTTCTCTTGGTCATCTTGGGAGTCGAGCCGATTCGACGGCTATCTGCGGGGCCTCTCGGTGCAGCATCAACACAATTGAAACAGAGCATCTACATCATCGGAACCAACAGCTCACTCCATCACCCACATCATCAAGCCCAACAAAAGCCCCATTCTCACAGCTCACAACAAATCCATCCTCAGAAACTCTCACCCCTCCAACATCACACAGAGAGGCTCTTCTTCGTGGACAATGTCTCACCACTGCCACGACGAGCACGACCACCACGGCCACAGCCACCACGACGGCGAGCTGCACGACCACTCAGACGACATCACGCCGGCGCTGCAGTCGTCGCTGTACGAGCAGATCAACTTTGACGAGATCACGACGCTCAACGAGGCGCGCCGGGACGCGGGCAAGGACGTCGTGCGCAAGACGTGGGCGGAGAGGCTGAGTCCGGAGCCGGAGCTGGCGAGCGATGCCGACGAGCAGCTTCTCATGACGGTGCCGTAAGTTTTTTCTCTTCATACTTTCCACTCGTTATGATCATATCATTTCATATCCTTCTGTCCAAACGTAGAATTTACTGTTTGCTTTTACATAATGCTAACTCGGGTCTAACAGATTCACGGCCCAAGTCAAGCTGCACTCCATCCTCATCCGCACATCCCCCTCCCCCTCGGCGCCCAAGACGCTGCACCTCTTCGTCAACCGCGACAACATGGACTTTTCCGCCGCCGAGGAGGAGGAACCCCTGCAGGTCATTGAGCTCTCGCAGACGTCCGAGGTGCAGGAGATCCCCGTCAAGCGCGCCCTCTTTGGCAGCGTGCAGCGCCTGGTGCTCTTCTTCGTGGACAACTTCGGCGACGGCGACGAGGACGTGTCGAGGATCAGCTATCTGGGCTTCAAGGGGGAGTGGACGAGGCTGGGCAAGGCGCCGACCAACATCATCTACGAGGCGGCGGCGCAGCCGGGGGATCACAGGGTCAAGGGGACGAGTGTGAACGAGATGGGGAGCGGGATTGGGGGGAGAGGGCCGGGGATGTGATGGTGCTTTTTTATGATGGCAGACATTGATGAGATGGAGAAGGATGTCAGATTAGACAAGTACTACGTGTGAATGAACCTGCCAATTGATACCATCACCATAGAATACAACATGCAAGATGCCCTTCTTCATGAGACATCAAGCAAAAGGTACGTACCCCGCGAGGCTGAACACTTCAACACCCCGCCCGCAGAATACCCGAGCCGCATAACCAGAGCTAAACTACCAAAATTTCCCAATCATCCCAACCCAATTCAGGCGCAACCTCGAACGATGCAATCCAGCCCCGAGGGCACCCTCGCAACACCCAGAACTGCCTGATACCCGATGCCGACGTCAAATACATAAAATCCAATTCACACACAAACGCACACACACGCACACACCCGGCCCCCGCAATGCCTCCCAGGATACCCATCCGACTGGCGCTGCCACGCCTCGCCGCCGTCAACCGCCCAGCTCTCCTCCTCCCACACATCCCCCAGCGAGGCATCAAGTACGGCTGGTCGACGGCGCCGCCGCGGTCCAAGCACAAGCGCTTCAACCAGCCCAACGCGGGCCTGCCGGCGCTGACGACGGGCCCCGCGGCCGCGCTCAAGCGCCGCGAGAACACGACGCCGCTGCGGACGGGTGTGCTGGCCGTCAAGAAGGGCATGACGAGCATCTTCCAGGGCAAGACGCGGGTGGCCTGCACGGTGCTGCAGCTGGACCAGGTGCAGGTGGTGGCCAACAAGACGCGCGAGAAGCACGGCTACTGGGCGGTGCAGGTCGGGCTGGGCGCCCGGCACGGCCGCAACGTGACGAGCCCGATGCTGGGCTACTACGAGGCCAAGGGCATCGCGCCCAAGGCCGAGCTGGCCGAGTTCAAGGTGCGCGGCGAGGAGGGGCTGCTGCCCGTGGGCGCGCAGCTGCTGCCGGACTGGTTCCAGCTGGGCCAGCACGTCGACGTGCGCGCGCGCTCGAGGGGCATGGGCTTCGCGGGAGGCATGAAGCGCCACGGCTTCGCGGGCCAGGAGGCGTCGCACGGAAACTCAAAGAACCACCGGACGATCGGTTCGACGGGTCCCTCGCAGGGCAGCGGAAGCCGCGTCCTGCCCGGCAAGAAGATGCCCGGGCGCATGGGCAACGAGTTCCGGACGGTGCAGAACCTCAAGGTGCTCAAGGTGGACAACGAGCTGGGCGTCGTGCTCGTCAGTGGGCCGATCCCCGGGCCCAAGGGCCGCATCGTGCGGCTGCAGGACGCCAAGAAGAGGAAGGCTCCCGCGCTGCAGCACAGGGAGAAGGCGCGCGGCGAGCTGGAGCAGAGGCAGCCTGATTTGCAGGACAGGCTGGAGCAGGCGAGGTTGAGGCATCTGGACATGCAGGCCCAGCGGAGGGCGCACATGGCAGAGGTGTAAAATACATTGTAAGGTGTGACGAATGTTGAATTGTAATGAGTAACGCGGGGAGACAAAAGGGGAAACAAAAAGGGTTCAGAAGAAAAAAAGCGGACTCTTTTATGTATTTATATATCAGTACACTATACACATTCATGGCAAGGAAACTCGGCCCAAGACTCATGAAACAAATGGAACCAACCCAAACTCTACTTGTACAAA
Source organism: Trichoderma citrinoviride (assembly GCF_003025115.1). Classification (NCBI taxonomy): domain Eukaryota; kingdom Fungi; phylum Ascomycota; class Sordariomycetes; order Hypocreales; family Hypocreaceae; genus Trichoderma; species Trichoderma citrinoviride. The sequence continues at coordinate 780,614 of NW_020194720.1, read as the reverse complement.
AAGGCCCATGCCGTCTCCCCTTTTTTTCTCTCCTCCTCACCTTCTGCTCCTCCAATGCGAGTACTAACTTGGTTTCCAGCTGGAGAAATCAAATCACCTGTTGAGCGCACCCTGCTGCCTGAATCCCTTCGTCTGGCCATCCCCAGCCATATCCCCCAACACCAGCACATCATCCTCCTCCGCACCGCCGTCATCCCCCCCAAGCAAGCCCCTAAACGGATCCCCCCCGTCCAGCAGGTCCACCACCGTCCCGTCCTCCATCGTCAGGCTCCAGACCGTCGTCTCGAAGAAGGCCTTGGGCGACGGCCGGTGGCTCGCGAAGCGCATCACGCCCGAGGACTTGTTCCCGCGCACGGCGAAGCTCACGTCGATGCGGCCCTTGACCTGGTTCATCTCGCCGCGGATCCAGGGGATCTGGTGCTTGAAGTAGATCTCGCCGCCGAGCAGCTCGTTGGCGACGGGGTTCGTGCGCAGCGCGTAGAGCGTGGAGGAGATGATGGGGGACGACGACTTTTGGTAGTTGAAGATTGTGACGGAGCAGGCGGCGACGACGACGAGGAAGATGGGGAGGGTGCGGCGCCAGCCGTGGGAGACTTGGCCTACGTCTGTGTTTTTCCCGCTTGTCAGCTTCAATTGGGAAATATCATTTGGAGAGGGGGGGCAAAGAGAAGGCTTACCGGGAAGCTCGCGATCGGCTCGTCTCGACATCAACGGCCCATCGCCTGGTTTCGGCGCCGGCGTCATCCATCGCCTCTGCATTGCTCTGACGCTCGCATTCGCATTCGTAGTCTGGCTGCTGCTTCTGCAACCGGCCTGCCGGGAGGCCGCGGCCAAGAGTCTCCGTCTCGCAATTCCTGATATCATGGCTGTTGTTTGGATATATTCATCTGATCTTTTGTTTCTAGGTCAGGCTTAAAGTGGTTCCTGCAATCCCAAGGTGTCAGACCATGTTTAGCATGAGGCTGAGAGATATTTTAGTGGGGGTTACGGCACTTGGTGGGGAAAATGCGTGTGTGCGTGTGCAAGGGTACGTACAGTTGCCATGTGCTTTTGTTCTGTGGCGTCATAAGGCTGAGCGGGTGCTGGAGCTGGATTGCCCATCAAGGTGATGCTTGTTCTTTACTTCAACCTGGCTTGCAATATCGTCAGCTTCTCAGTGGTCACAACTCTTGTTCTGCCAACCAAAGCCAACGTTACTTGCCATTTCTTGCATCCTTCTAAACATTCTTGTCCACCACAGCAACCCCAAAATGCCGCCCTCCCTCGCCGACCAAACAACCCGTCTCCGACGAACATTCCACTACCCAAACGACTCCGACTCCGACGACACCCCCGAAGCCATGGACGAACAAGGTAAATTCTGAATTTGAATCCTAATCCTTGTTATCCCCAGAATGACTTACCAACTCGGCGCAACAGAACAAGACAACCTCATCCAAACCCTCACAACCCAAAACGCTTCCCAAAACGAATCCACAGCCCGCGTCCTCCTCCTCCTGCCCCTCCTCTCCACAGTCGCCTACGTCCGCCCGCTCCTCGACCCCAAGACCGCTTCGTTTGCCGTCTTCTGCTTGACGTCGCTGCTTGCGACTGCGTTTTTGCTGCATCGCCTTCCGCCGACGGAGACGGGCATCGCCGCCATCGATGACTGGGCCAGCAGACGGAATAACTCTTCGTCGTCGTCGTCGTCGTCTACCAGCGCCAGCTCTTCGCTACGACGGCGACAACAGCATAACGTTCAGTCTCTAGGAGGCGTTTTGGGAAGGAGGGCGGCGGCGCAGGTTGAGATGCGGTCGCCGTTGGAAAGAACGCTGCCGTATCTGAATCTCGGCCTGGTCGTGCTCTTGATCCTCATGGGGCTTGTAAGAGGCAACGACCGGGGCGGCGGCTTCGGCTGGGTCAGCATGGGCAACGTCCCGGGCCTCGTCTACTCCGTCGCCATCACGGCAAAGATCGTCATGGCCGGTGTAGACCCTGAGAGGGAGCTGTCAGGCCTCAAGTACGGTTACAAAGGCGCCTGAGAGCAAGACTCTCTCTGTTTGGTTGCTTTTTTTTTTTTTTTTTTCATATATGTATATAGGTACATCTATGTATGCAATAAGGGATTACAAAAGCAAGAAACAGAAATGGCTCAAGACCATCACCTTTCTGCTATACTGGAGGAAAAGACAGTAAAAATGCTTTGACTTTCTCTCTTCTGCAATATTCCGCACATTGTTGCCTGCCATTGCCAAACGTCCAGTCATCTGTTTAGACGGTTCGTTTAGCCACAACCCAAATGTCCACGCCGCCATTCCGATGAAAAGAAAATAGGAAAAAGAGTTATCCCCTATCAGTCTAGATGTCTATAGAATCATTGAAGCGTAAAATACCATGGCTTCTCAAAATCCCGTCGACGCCATTGGGCGGCCGAGGGAAAGGATCCACGAGAGGGCTTGCTTCAGGGGTATCAGACGACTTGTCCATCACGAGAGCAAGTCCATGCGACTTGACGGCATCTACCAATGCCGGTACCATTTCCTGATCCAGGGGCGTTAGATAAGAACAAGTCAGGGAGAGAAGTGAATCAGGATCGTGAAGATACTTACCAGCAACTTTGCATAGCATATCAAACCCATAAAGTTGTTCGTCTGCGCGATCCGGACCGCCTCCTTGATCGACGTCGTCCGCCGTCCATTGACCTGCGCCGTGTTGTTCTCATCTCGGCCCAAGTCATTGCACAAAAACACGGGAAAGTTGGGCTGCTTCCAGTTGAGGGCGGTGCACAGTCGCGCATTGTAGCTGCTAAACACCATGGAGCGCACAACATGTGACGAGTGCGACTGTGCCCTCTGGGCTCGGGCGTGGTCGAAGACAATCGTCAGGATCGAATCGACATAGTCGTTGACGTCGAGAGCCGGCCCCAAAGCCAGCGTCTTTTCCTCTTCTGCGTTCGGATATACAATCTGCAGGTTAACATGGATGCCTGGAGGGAGAATGGCCAGCGCCTCCTTCAGCGTGATGCCAGCCGTCGCCAGGATCTGGTAGATTTCGGCAATGTCGTCCGCCGTCTTCGATGCCAGTCCTGCAAGCTGGGCGCGGCCGGTGCCCCGAGACGTGATAGCGTCGAATTGTGCAAACGACAGCCTGCAGACGGGAATGTCGAGCCCGCCACACGAAATTGTCCACTGTGGCCAGATGATGGGCACTCCATCGCTCGTGTACTGGACAAACACTCGGACATAGTCGCCAGAGAGACTCGATCCCGTGATGATGGCATTTGTGGGCTGGTCGAACTGGCTCGTTGCCTTCCAGTACGTCTCAAAGTCTGTAATCTCGAGCGGTTGTCCCCTGAACGGCTTGATGACCTGCGTGTTGAAGCTGATTTGGCCAATGGCTCGTAACCGCGGGTCAAACAGTGGCAGGCAAGACCTCGAGCCGCCAGACTGGTTCAGGAACACCGATGGCAGCACCACCGTCTTTGCAATAGTCTTGGCGCCGTACGCTGGGAACACGTCAAAGTCGAGTGAGAACGTCTCCAGATTGTCGACTTGGAAGGAAACCATGCGGGTGTCCTCTTGGAAAGGCAGGATGATGTTCTTGGGGATGAGATCAGAGACCTTGGAGGAAATGGTCAACCGAGCAGCCGGATACTTTCCATCCTGGAAAAAGACCAGCGGCTGTTCGCCCGAGTCCTGGAAGCTAATCTGCACCACCGTCTTGGTGTCAAGGAAGTTGTGGCCATATCGGCGAAGAGGAATGATGGGTGGGGGCAGCTCCAAGATCGGAATCGCATCCGGGTCCAAGGACATGGGTAGGGGGGCATTACTGCTGCTGCCAATGATGTCAATTGTGGGCTGGCCTCCCAGGGGACTTGCTCTCGGGCGCTTGTTGTACGGGGTGAGCAGCTGCATGCATTCCAGATGGCCTTCCCAGGCGGCATAGTACATGGCAGGGAGGTCCTTTTCATCCCGGATGGTCGCGTCGACGCCAAGCTTGAGCAGCGCTTGGAGACATTCGACGTTGCCTTCGCTGGCGGCATGCAGCAAGGGCGTCCATCCGTACAGCTTGTCGATTTGATCAAGGTCGGCTCCGTACTGCTTCAGGAGCAGCAGCAAATCCGATGTCCGTCCACATCGCGCTACCAGGTGCTGGGGATACAGCCCTTCAGCATCGGGCAGGATCTTGGCGCCGTGCTTCAATAGTATCTCGACGATGGCGACTGAGCCATGCTCACAGGCGAGGTTCAAAGGCACATGGTCCGCATCTGACACCGGGTCGATACGGGCTGACCTGGCAAGAAGTCGCTCGACACACTCAACATGTCCATGTATGATGGCGTGTATCAGTGGTGTAAAGTTGTCGTGATCAATCAGGTCAATGGTGCTCGGGTTGGCTAATAGATGGTGGAAAGACACAGAGATTAGATCCATAGCCTGCTAGATGAATTGGGTCTGGACTCCCAACTTACCATTCAACAACGTTTCCAGCATGTCCAGGCGACCGTGCAGACTAGCATAGTGCAGTGGCACCCGGCCGTAGACGTCGGTGCGATCCACGGCCACCTTGGCCTCAAGAGCCCATTCCAAGACGTGCTGTCGGCCATAGATGGCGGCCTGATGCAGGCAGTTCCGCTCGTTGATGTCATCGTAGGAATGCAGATCGACCATTCCCGTGTCCAAAAGGGCCTGCAAGGCACTCTTGGGGGCTTCGTTGATCGCCGCCAAGAAGGTCCGTGTCAACCGCTCCATCAGGGAACTATCGCCATCGCCAGCCTGGGCGGCCGATTGCATCTTGGCGAGAAGATCCTTGATCGACTCAAGGTTCCCGGCGATGACAGTATCCAACAGGAGCGTATCGGCATCCCCTTCATCGGTTCCCACGAAATGTTGGCTTGTGACTACATGCCCAGTGGACGACGAGTCGAAATTGACCTGGATGCCATCTGACCAGGCACCGAGTTCCTGGAGGCTGGTGGTGGCCTGATCCGACAGCTCGCTAATGACCGTCGCATTGAAGAACGGCTGGACCTCGACGGCTCGCGAGAGATACAGCTCCTTTGTCTTGGACTTGGATGTCTTGTCCCACTTCTTAAGAATCTTCGAAAAGGCGGTACCATTGATCTCGACAAACTGCTGGAGCTTGTTCAGATCGGTAGCGAACTGCTGGAACCCCTCTTCGAGAGTGGTGAATTTGGCTGAGCGCCTCGAAATGCCCTGGCGTGACTGGATGACCTTTTTCTTGTCGAGCAGCGTCTTGAGACGGATTTTGAGCTATGTCTAGGTTGGCAATGGCACTCTTCGCTTCGCGCAACGGGGTCGCGGTTGGTGACATACCTCGGCTTCCTTTTGCAGATAAAAGGCATTCACCTTGTCCAACTCTCTTTCCTGCTCGAGGGTCAGCAATCCCGGCGGGATGTTCATCATGGTGGCGGCATTGGAGGTTTGACTTACCAACTGGAAGAAGAAGGTTGCCTTGTTCGCTTGCAGAGCAGCCTGCGAATCCGCAACAGTGGGTAGGCGGTGGCCATCGTTTTGTGCGGCAAGGGTTGGAGTAGCTGAAAGCTTCTTGATGAGCTGGATGGCAAATAAAAACAGGTATTAGCCTAAGGTGGTACAAAGATATAGCAAGTTGATGGTGTACAAGCGTGTCAATTTTGCCAATGATCGGGGAGAGAGCCAGAGGGTGCGGGCATGCAAGTACAAGGATGCCCGGGCTGACACTCTCCCCTCCCAATCAGCCTCCCACGGTCGTACTGTGTTCTCGAGCAACACAAGGAAGACGTCAAGAAGGAATCAGGGAGGGCAATATAGAATGAGAGTGGACAGGCTCTTGATGTCCCAGGATGAATAAGAAAGGCACAATTACCTTCTTCAGCGCCTTGTAGTTGACAAAACTGGCAGCATATTCGGGAACCTCAAGCTGGCGCTTCTGGATCTGCTTGCCAAATTTCCTGCGGCACATATCTATGTGAGCTTTCTGGGGGAGATTATTTCCGGGCGGGTAGGGGTTGCGTCACGACGCAGCGGCCATCTGACTTACATGTTGCGACACAGAACCCCCGGGCGAACGGGAGTCGCGGGGGCAGAGGAGTTGAGGAAGCAGAAAAGGGCAAGACCGGGCAGGACAAGGAAGGATATACTGGCCAGCGCAGAACGGGCTACGATCTCACGGCCTGTAAGCCTTCTCTGTGAACGGCGGGCAGGTCGGTGATGAGATGTGGGCGGCGGCGCCTGTAAGAACGACACCTGCTCTGACATTTAGCTGCGTGTGCAATAGGACTAGTCAAGACAAGCAACATTTGCTCTCTCAACGGCCAGCCATATCGACGGGAACGCCCGGAGGTGTCCGAGGGCAACAAAGAGCAGGGGTTGGCCAGTACTGTGCACAGTTCGCCAGACACTTGTCCGCGTGGGGGGAACGATTGACTGATGGACGTCGGCAGCTCGCTGACTTGTCCCGACGGAATCCATCAGACAGCAGCTCCGGCGCGGCTCGTACCTTGAGGCCCTTGTCCCGCAGTTGGCAGCAAGCGGAGGTCGGTGCTCTGCTTCCGGGATAGTATGGGATGCAGGTTGAGGCCGGGAGGAGTAAGGAAGCCGGGGATTGTAGCAAATCGAGAAGGCAGAGGAAGCAACGGTGCAGTGAACAAGGTTTGATTGCAGCATTTGGCAGGGGCTCTTGATGGTGGGAAGATGACGGATTTTCAAACGGAAGATGCTTGGGTCACGTACACTATGAGAAAAGAGCCGGCGGGCGTCAACCACTTGCTCCGTGTGAACTCTTGGCCCCCCCGAATGAGTAAACTTGGATCACGAGGGTAGAATCCAGCAGCTGGGGTCTCTAGCGATCAGCCTACCGGGCTGGATAGAGGTGCCGGTGGACGGAACAGGCCGTAGAAGTCCAGACGAGCCAAGGCAGAGGCGATGAGGCTGGCTAGCTGCGTGTCTGAGCTGGCAGTCTGCCGTCTGCTGTCCGGGCTCAACGTCAGTCAGGCCAATTGGCGAGAGTGTGAGGGAGAAAGGCCGGTGGAAGCGTGTGCTCGGTGAGGGCAATGGCAGAGACTGAGAATCGACTGACTAGCACTCCTAATAAGGGCTTCCCTCGCAGTTGGCTCTTGTCCCGTGGCCGTCGCCCTGGCTCCGAGTCAGTTGGAGAGGCACAAGCAGGTACTCGGTGCGTGCAAAGGTGGCCTGTCGGGTGCGGTGCTGAGCTGGTGAGGTGAAGCGGGGGCGACTCATGAGAGCCCTCGACCTGTCTCGATCATGTCGATGGAAGCCCGTGGCCGCTGGTGCAAGTCGCTTTCAACGCCGTCTGGCAGCTTGGAGGTGGTCGCTCTGCAGAACCGACCAGGGTTGCTCATGCGGCGTCGAGCCTTGCTGCGGGCCGCGGTACCGCCCTGCGACTGCGCGACGCGTGCCGGTGCTTAGCCGTGGCGCTGCGACGCCCGCGCGGCGGCCTAACAGCACCCCGGTGCGTCGCACGCTTTTGCGTCCCAAAGCATCTGCGCAGGGCCCCTCCAATTGGGCTGCGTCTGTAGGGGTTCTTTTGCCGGATCTGCTGCTAACCTCGTCCCGCCCTCGACGCCGGATCCAATCGCCGTCCAGCATTGCACCTCGTGCGTGAGCGATAGGCGCAGTCTGGAGATGTGCAGCCGTTCGGACGGAGACAGTCGCTGTTCGTTGAACTTTGCCAGCTCGTGCCCGCGCTGCCGCCACTCGGCGTCAAATGCTCCGGTATCCTCTGTGCTGTGTGTAGGTATGTACTTGCGCAGTACAGAGAACAGAGTTGCCGCAACGCCCATGATGGACTCGGTGCTGCAGGTAGCACGTCACGTCGAGCTACATCGTGCTGCGTCGACCTGACGGGGACGTCTTCGACTATCGCTGACAGCTTAATGTGCCTAAAAGCTAAAGGACCGACCCAAACAGAACTCTACACTAATACTACAGCACCACCAAACAGGCGTGACACGAGAGATGGCAGTAGGTTCAACGACGGCCATGCTTGGCCTCCATCGTCGTTGCTCGTGCTGAAAGCACCGTCATGACGCAAAGGCCTCGTTGCGCCTTGACGAGTATGACACCCTTCACGAAGACGACATGGAGCACTCCCGCCATACGTCAACCTTGTATGGACGTCTCCGCCAACACCACCCCAGATCTGTACAGGCGATGTAACACCATCGCATCAAGTTGCCAAGTCCAATACTATTGCATTATTTCCAGCTTAGTACTACTACCTAGCATCTCGAGCAGTTCGCAAGGAACAACGCAGGAATCTTAAAACACAGAAACAGACAGCCGCGCCATTGGATATTACGTCAGGTAACTGAACCCCCATCCCAATCTTCACGTCCACTTGTTCAGCTCTTCTTCGCACTCGAGTCCCCGCCCTTGGCTGGATCGACCAGGCTGTCTGCCATGGCCTCGGCCGCAGCCTTCTTCAGCCGCTCGGTGTCTTCCAACTTGGCGTCTTTGGGCTTCTCCTTTGTCTCTCTCTCATCCTCGCTGTCACCAAGGCTGAAGGGGTCGTTGTCCGTGATCGGGTCCGGGTCTACACTGGAGAGTGGCTGCCACTTGCTTGCCTTGCCTGCCGGTGCTGCGGCAGTCTCGCCTTTGGGAGAAAGCTTGGGTGAAGCATCATACATCTTGATTTCTTCGGGCTCATCTTTGAACCCCACTCTCCGGCCGTCTGCTCCTCGCGGCGAGGTGGAGGGGGGTGGTCTGTAAACGCCGGTATTGGCCATCGGTCGGTTGTTATAAGCAGGAGCTAGAGCAACAACATCGTCAGCCATGCTTGGTTTGCCATCATGGGGGTTCCGATACATACTGCCGTCTGCGGAAAACTTCATGCCAGCAAAGTCATCGCTGAGAACCTGCGGGTCGGCATCGTAGTCGGTGCTCCTGCTGCTGGGCCCGCCATGGCGATACTGAGGTCCGTCTCTGCGCTCATGATCCTCGCTCTCGTCAAAGTTCTCCTCAATCTTCTTCTTCAAAGTGCTGATCCAGCCGTTCACCTTGGTCTGGGTCTCGAGGAATCCCTGTCGGAGGTTTTCGCGGATGACGGGAAGCTCGTCGTCCAGAAAGCTGCGCTCCCGCTCCTCTGCAGAGTCGCGCTGCTGTCCTCTTGTTCGTCCACTGCCTCCGCGGTTGGAGGTGCGAGCTTCGTAGGCCCCGACGTTGTCGTACTGTTCCGCCAACTGCCGCGCGTATCGCTCATCTTCTTCAATCTGAGCCCGCGAGGGCCTCGGCGGCTGCTGAGGAGGGACGTCTTGCGGCTCGTTCTTGGCAGCATCCGGGTCGGTCATCTCTACTTACAGCGTAAGCATGCCATGCAGCACCGTAGAAACGGCTGCGCGCATTGGCGCAACAAGCGCAACAGCGCATCGCATCGACGTACCAAGCAGGGCATTAAAGGCAGGCTCCACGCGCCCTCCACTCGCGGTCAGAACCGCTCTGATAACGCCATCCTCGACCGTAGGAAACGCTTCCTTCAGGATGAGTTGGTTCTTCTGCGCCTCGGTCATCGGGCGCGGCGGCTTGGGCGGCGGGGTTGGGCCGTCCGAGTCCTGTCTCGAGCTGAGCATTGGTGATACGGTGCCGTCGCCTGTGATTCCAGTCTCTTGCATGTCATCATCTGACATGTCCAGCGGTTGTGCGGTCGTGGGCGATTCGGCGCCTGAATCCGTCACTTTGTTCTGCGCAGTCGCATCAGCACATCAGCATCCGCGCAAGCTCTCGCCACTACCTTGACAAGCAGCAGCCCCGGCTTCCCGGGAGGTGGATTCCTATATACCGTCTCTGCAGGAGCCGACATTGTTATTTTCGTTTGAATCTCGTTCTCGCCCGGCGCGCGCGTCAAGAGGGGATCAAGGCTATCGATTTCTCGTGATTTCGCTTACGGCTGAGGGCTTCTGGAATATGGAATGATTTCGCTTCAGGATCGGGCTCGCCGTTGCGATTATGACGGAGGGGTTGGAGAGCTATTACTGAGCCACGACGCTGATGACGCGCCCCACCGCAGCAAATAAAGGAGCTCAGTCTGGTAAGGTGACAGTTATCAAGCCACGGCGCCACACGGGGTAGCTGCCTGTCCGCCACAGTGTGGCTGAGCCGATTTCTTGAGTTCCAGGGTAGCTGAACTTGGCCTGCTTGATCAGTCGCCAGAACGCTGGTGGAATGCCTTGAGGGTTCGGTGATGGAAAGGCGGGAAGCGTCCTGATTCCGGCTTCATATCGCGGTGCTAAATACTTGATTTCATTCCAAATACCGACAAATATGAGAGCATAAGATGTTATAGCTGAAACAAGCTCCAAACAAGGCCGGCTTCTGGAAACTAGCTTCACTCAATGCAACCAGCATAGAATTGAAACTTCTACAATGGCTGAACTCGACCTCGACTCGTCCTTCATCCCAGCCTTACACAAGCCCTCGGCACTGCTCCCCATAGCAAAACATCGCGAGAGCTTACTCTACGTCATCGAGACATATCCAGTCACGATAGTCATCGGCCAGACGGGATCCGGAAAAAGCACGCAGATCCCCCAGTTCCTCGAAAAGGCCGGATGGTGCTCAGATGGGAAGATCATTGGGGTGACCCAGGTGAGTAATTGGCAACCTCCCCAACAAGCTGCCCTCATGCGAGACGTCTTTTCTCTTGCTGACCGTTACATGCTTAGCCGCGTCGTGTGGCCGCCACCACTGTGGCCCTACGGGTTGCTGACGAGGTCGGCTGTGAGATTGGCCAAGAGGTCGGATACTCGATCCGCTTCGAAGATGTCACCTCGTCCTCCACCAGGATCAAGTTCTTGACTGACGCTCTTCTGATTCGGGAGGCATTGGCCGATCCTCTGCTGAGCCGGTATTCCGTCATCATGGTTGACGAGGCTCACGAGCGGTCCATCAGCACCGACATATTGCTGGGCTTGCTGAAGAAGATTCGCAAGAAGCGGCCCGAGCTGCGCATCATCGTCAGCAGCGCGACGATCCAGGCCGAGGACTTCTTTGACTTCTTCACGAGGGGCTCCGGGCAAGAAACGCAAAAGGAACAAGACGGCCGGCGGTCAAACGACCTCGTCACCATTGTCAGCCTCGAGGGACGGACATATCCAATCGACATTCTCTATCTCGAGTCTCCAACGGAGGACTACGTCGAGAAAGCAGTCAGCACCGTCTTCGACATCCACACCCAAGAAGGCGAAGGGGACATATTAGTCTTCTTGACGGGCCGTGAGGAGATTGACAACGCGATCCAAGCAGTGGCCGAGAGAGCCCTTCAGCTAGATAGCAGGCACGGCTCCCTACAGCCGCTGCCGCTCTATGCGGGGCTTTCGACAGAGCAGCAAATGTACGTGTTCGACAAGCCGCCCGAGGGAACGAGAAAGGTCGTCTTCTCGACAAACATTGCCGAGGCTTCGGTCACAATCGACGGCATAGTGCATGTCATCGACTGCGGCTTCGTCAAGCTGCGTGCTTACAACCCCAAGACGGGCATCGAGACGCTCACAACGACGCCCATATCCAAGGCATCTGCCTCTCAGCGAGCCGGTCGAGCAGGCCGCACCAAGGCCGGGAAATGCTACCGTCTCTACACGGAAGACGCCTACCAGGCGCTGCCGGAAACAAACCCTCCAGAAATCCAAAGATCGAACCTAGCATCCACCGTTCTGCAGCTGAAAGCTCTCGGCATCGACAATGTAGTTCGGTTCGACTTTCTTTCTGCGCCACCGTCAGAGCTCATGTCCAAGGCGCTCGAACTGCTCTACTCGCTCGGCGCCTTGGACGAATACGCAAAACTGACACACCCGCTCGGATCTCGCATGGCAGAACTCGCCGTCGAGCCAATGATGGCGAAAACCCTGCTCTCGGCGCCGCAGTTCAACTGCCTGAGCGAGATGCTCACCATTGCCGCCATGACGAGCCTCGGCGGGAACGTGTGGTTCTATCACGACGGTGAGCAGAAAAGGATGGAGTCTTCCAGGCGCAAGTTTGCCGCAGAGGAGGGAGACCATCTGACGCTGCTCAACGTCTACCAGACATTCATCACAAAGGGCAGGAAGGAGGCGAGGTTTTGCCATGAGCACCATCTGAATTACAAGTCCATGACGCGGGCGATGAGCATCCGAGCTCAGCTCAAGCGCTACCTTGAGCGCTTCAACATCAGGGTCGACGAGACGCTCTCCTCATCTAACCAACCTTCTTCTTCATCGGCAATCGACAATAGCAAGAAAGCAGAGAACATCAGACGCTGCCTCACGTCTGGCTATTTCGCCCACGCAGCACGCATGCAGCCGGACGGGACATATCGCAACGTCGAAGGCGGCACGGTTTTGCATGCGCATCCCAATTCGCTCCTGTTCAACCGCAAGGCCGACTGGGTCATCTTCCATGAGGTCATGGAGACGGGCGAGAAGACGTATATCCGCGACATTACCAAGATTGAGAAGAACTGGCTGGTTGAATATGCGCCCGAGTTTTATAAACTCTCCAACGCAACTGCTCGACCTTGACACGGCCAAGATAGTTCGTGGTTAGCATAATGGGGGGATGTTGTGCTCCCCTTCAGAAGCCGAAGCACAGCGAGACTTGTGTATTCAATGGACGCGCACTTCATGCATCTGGCATCATCGGCAGTCGGTAGTACCAAGTTCCTTTGTCCATTGCATGGTCATCGGCCAGGACACAGACTGAATGTCCCTTGGTACCGTACGAGCCTGGTTCTTCTATCTTTAGATGGCTCCATGGATTGTTCTGGAATGCCCCCTTTTGCATCTACTACCGCCAAGTCGCAGAACGATAGCTATTACTATCATTACTGCGAGATACCAGTAGTATGACCCTTCGCTGTTAGCTCTTATATATCAAGATTAGGATAAATAGCCGAAAGTGAATAGAATCTCAAGGCTCCACGCTGCAGGCCAGTGCCGAGGGTATTCGATTTCCACGTCTTCTTGGCCGTAGGTAGTGTCCACAAAGCAGGTGATCGGTGGGAATCCGTTGCTGATGTTCAGCCGGGATGCCCACGCCTGCCACGATCGACTGAGTTGCTGCCGTGCGTTGCCTAGGTAGCTAATCTTACGAGAGGCCTTGCTGTTCTCCCTGGTCTGGGCTGGAGAGACTGTGAGCTGGAACACCAGGTCGCACGAGATATTTCTGCTTCTTCAATGGAGAGTAAGGCAGCGAGTGTTGGTCGGATGGCCATGTTTCAGCGCGCAAACACCGATGTAAAGGGTTGGCGAAACGTGACCTGCAGGCAGGTTGCCATAGGAAACAGCATAGATAGTGCGCAGGAGATACCGAGGTGGAAGGTCTCTGCCAAAGACAGTTGTCTCAAGATCAGCTCAAGGCCTGTCTCGTTCGGCGCAAAAAGGATGCGGAGACTGAGACTCTTCAGCCCTCGACAAGACCCCATGCATGTCTCGCCAGGGCAGAAACAGCTCGAGCTTTTTTTTCCTTTCCCTTCCTTCGACGGGACGCACGAAGAAGTGGTACCTCCTCCTATGCATGCAAGACCCGTTTCTCCTGTTTCGTCTGAATTATCTTTGGCCGCTCACCGACTGTAGGCATCATGCAAGCAAGGGGAACATGGAACATAACAAAAGCTTGTGATGGGGTCGACATGGGGGTCTTGTAATTTTGTCCCAGCAGCCGGCTTCGCATCCGAGCGTGATGCCTGGCGCTCTGTAATATTACGACAACCTGGTAACGGTCGCGGCCGTCACGGAGCACTTTGGTGCGTGCTGCCGACTCGGAGCTTTTCTGCAGAGAGGATTTCGTAGCCAGACTCCGTACTCCGCAATTCCGTGGCATTGCTGCACGTAGTAATACCTGCTTTGCTTCTCATGTTGAGTTTGAGGAGTGGTGATGTCGAACTCGGCTCCGCATGCCAATGCCGCCTCAACGGCCAGCCAGGGGCCAAATCTCATATCGGAACAGCGGCAGCCAGTCTTCCACGAGCCGGACCAGCGGCCCGGATCTCCATGTAACGCAACAAGCGGGAGTTCTAATGGTATTGATGGCATCTATAAAAAGACGAGAGACGGGCATTTTCGCAGAAGGCTAAGATTGCGCCTACCTAGCCATAGGGGGTGGTGATTTGGCGTGAAATAGAGGCTCCCGGCGGAGGCGTCGAGGTGAAGATGAAGGAGAAGACAAGGAGGAGGAGAAGCGGCATTGGCAGAGAGTCATGATGGTGCAGGTACCTTGACATTGCGTGCATTGGGGTGGATATGCCTTTAATGAGGTTGATTGGCAACTGCTCCTATTGGATAGGGCGGTTTCCCAGGCACAGGCGCGGTCGGAGTTGGTGCAGGTACAGGTACAGGTACAGGTACCTTAGTAAGGTACAAGAACAGCACAGGACTTCCTTCAATTGCTGCCCCCCCCGGCTGCGAGATAGGATGAGGACGAACTCGCTTCTCGAATGCGCCATTTCCTTCGAGATTCACCAATTTCTGGCCTTTCTTTTTTCTTGTTCTCAGACGTTTTCCTGCCGTGGTACCAACAATCCTTTCAAATGCAAGTTGGCAGACGTGAAAGGCAGGCTTTGGTGTCCTGTCCAGCACCAACAGTCACAACAAGCACAGTCCGCCAGGGAAACATTGCTCGAAGTGCGCAATTTTCTCGCGACAACCCAGAGCGTCGCATCGGGATGCCTACGGCGATAAGCTACAAGTGCTACCTAGCATGATTACTAGGTACATAGCTTAGGTATCAAACTACCTTATCGAAGTTGCTTGGCAGCCCTGATGATGGAGGAATTGGAGGGTGAATACTCGAACGCTCCCAGCTGCCTGGCGTTAGTGCTGGCGCTATTGGGCGAGTGCCTGTCGCTAACACGCCCATGCGGCGACATTGGCCGTGGCTCTATTTGACACGCCGGTGCGGCCGTCTCTCGCCATTCCTTTCGCACCCTATCCGAGTCTGGACTGCGCCGTGCTCCGTCAGGCTGGTGTGGTGATGGTGCCATTCGCGGAGCTTGCGAAAGAAAGAGGAGCTTGTTGTTGTTGAGACTCCGTACAACCAAGGAGCTGCGGCTCTCTTTAGGTACTGGGTAGGTACCTTAGGTATTTGATAACCAACCAAGAGGTGCGTGTCGGAATAATACGAATCGGTACATGTAATGCATCTCAGACGTAATTGACTGTCCTCATGTCCAGTGTTGAGTCTTGAGGATTTCGAAGTCTAGTGCTATCGAAACTGTAGATGCCTCCGCTTACAAGCCCTTGAAAACGCCTGCAAGGTCAGGTATTACAAGCGGGTACTTTTGCATTGATCTGGATGGCAACTTGAAGCTCAAGGCAATTTCAATGGCGAGCTCTGCTCTGCCCAGGGACTCGCCGGTACGCGCGCTGGCGGGACGGCTAGGGCTCTCTTGGGCTAGCGTCAGGGGCTGGAGAGAGCAAAACACAGTGGCAACTGAGAGGGTCGTCTGCAGCGAAACCGCGGAGGCGACAGTATCCAGAACTGTGCGGGCCGCCCTGATTGGAGCTCGCCTGCGGTACCTGCGTCAGACCCCTGCTAGACGCAGCTCGCCCGACGTTTGTTTTCCTCTTTCGACCAACTGGGCTGCTCGACTGGCAAAGGGCCGCCCGACGCTGCCAGTGGGCTGGCCATTGACGCTTGAGAGCAGCGAAGCAGCTTGTACGGGTACCTGTGCAACCACAACATGCATCGGGGATGGCGATGCAATACAGCTGTGCGACGAGGTACCGGATACGTACCTCCCACGCCTGCGATCCCTGGGAGCATCTTGCGCGGCGGCCCGGCGCTAGCACTGCTCAAATTAAACTGCTCCCTATTGCTGCGACCCTGGCGGCTCCTCATGGATGGACGAACAGGACGAGCACCGGCACCAGCACCAGCATCTGGTACCTGCGACCTGGCCTGACCCCTGCCGGTACGCCCAAGGCCCCTGCCCTGCGCTGTCTCATTCGCTACAGCAAGGGGGAGGGGAGTTTTGGCCGCCGGAGACCTGCTGGGCTTCCCTGCCATGGATCGCTTGGGCTGCTTTGCTGGGGACGACGAGCCATGACAACCTGACCTGACCTGAAGCCGCTCCCGACTGCTGCGGTACCTGCGCTGCACCAGCACCTGCAGTCGACCCTGCGTCTGCATCTGTAGGTCAGGTACCTGTCCCTGTACCTGTACATTGGATCAGAGCTGTCCCGCCGAGGCGACCAGGGCCTGGCCGTGCTAACCCGCTTGGTGCACTCGCTCACTCGCTCCTCCATCGTCTCCTTTGCCCAGTGCGTCGCTCGACTCTTCCTCTTCTTTTCTCCTCTCCCCCATCGCCAGTTTCCTGCTTCTGTCGACCATTTGCGATTCCCATCGTGACAAACCGCCTGCCAGCGGGCCTTTCACTCATTTCGTGCTTTGCTTGTCAAGCTCTCAGTCATTCCTTTTTTGCGTGCTGCTTCTGCGAATCAGCAGCAACAGTCGTTCCTTGTCTCTCTGCCTCGCCCGCCTGGCACTGCATTCTTACCCGCTTTTCTGCTGCTTTCCTGCGTCTTCAGCTTCCTGTCCCGAACGTCGATCGACAAACGCCTCTGGCCAGCCTCTCGTTTGCGGGTGATTGTTCAGTGGTTGAACAAGAGCAAGCAGGACAAACCGCATATTCATGGCGATCAGTACATCACTTCGACTTTGATTCGCACCAGTCATTCGTAATACTCGTTCCTTTCTCTCCCGCCGTCGTTATCAACCAGTCTTTTCTTTGAATAGGAGGAACTCGACAAGATGAGCATAATACGAGCTCGCGGGGTCAACCTCGCCGCCGCCGGGGCGAATACGCGCGATGGAGATGTGTACAAGATGGGATCGCGGATCAATCTTCGCCGCAGCTTGGAGTCTATTGGATCTTTGCTGCGCAGGAGTGATTGTGTTGCTACCGATGAATCCAACACCTGCGAGAAGCCCGTTGGGCCTTCGGATTCGACGCTCGCCATTGTGCTGGGAATTATGTGAGTCATCTCATTATGTTGCAAATGGAAAAGGGGGCCGGAGGGAAGATGGGGAGAGGAAAGGGGGGGAGAGAAAGAAAAGGAAGCAGGCTGTTGCTGGCCCGGATGGTTATGCTAATGGAAGCAGAATTCCCGTCATTGTGGCCATCGTGGTTCTCTACTTCCTGCATCGCCGGAACATGCGCCGCGACAAGCTGGAGGAGCTCAATGACCCGACCAAGGACTTGGATTTCGGCATGGGAGATGCCCCCGCCAAGACGCGAAAGAGCCTGCTGGGATTAGGGGGAGAGAAGCCGATGCACAAGGGCGGACTCTCCATGGACATGAACCTCTCGTCGCCGTACCTGCTTCCGCCGGGCAACCAAGGGTCTCGCGAATCCATTCACTCGTATGCTCGAACCCTCCAAACCGAAGATGACCCCTATAGAACCGTCAACCAATATGCAGCTAGTGATGTTGGTTCGATTCGATCCTTCAACCCGAACGACAACTCTGGTGCACGCCCTCCCAAGTCCAGCGCTCTCTCCAAGCCTCCTATGCAGCCAAACGCAAACCCGTCGACCCCGCGATCCCCGTCTCCGGATGAGAAGGGTGACCCCTTTGCTACACCCACCGCTCCCAAGCCCACGCATCAGCCTTCGTCCAACGCCGCCGAGGTTCATGATGTCAGGCTTCCTGTCCAGCCAATTGTTCCGGAAATCGAAACGGTCCCTGCCGTCGACGTCTTCAACGCCGACGAATTCGAGATGCCCGACATCCCGGCTCCTGCTCCCGCTGCTCTGAAGCTCCGCCAACAAGACGGCTCCCGAAGCCCTGCCCCCTACGAGCAGCCCAACTCGGCGCGTTCCTCTGCTTACACTGATAATGGCCGCGCCTCCTCGGCCAACCCTGCTGATGGAAACGTGCCCCAGATTAACTCTCCCGGACAACCTCCTCATGAAGATGCCTCTCAGGAAGAACCCCGTGGCCGACCTCTCTCAAGGCCTCCTGCTCCTGGCGGTCTCGGCGTTCCGCAAGCCGGCAACAACAAGCGACTCTCTGTTGGTTTCCGACCGCTGCCTCCTAATGAAGTGATGGAGTCTGATGATCCCGAAATCCGTGCCAACCGCATCCGCTCCTTCTACAAGGAGTACTTTGATGATTCTAACGAAGCACCTCCTCCCATGCCCACTCAGCCTCTCCAGCAGTACCAGCAGCAACAGCAGCAGCAGCAGCAGCAGCCCCAGCAACAGCCTCAGCACCAGGCGCACGGCGGACCTGACTACTATGAAGACTACGACCAGGGCTACCTGGAGGCCGCTGCTTACTACGATGCCGACTCCAACGCCTTTGTGATGCCGTACGCCCAGCCTGTCACCCGTCGTGCCATGACACCGCCTCCCAGCGGACGCCAGGGCGGACCAATGGGCGGCCCGCGTGGTCCCGGCCCTCGTGGCCCAGGCTTCCGCGGACCCAATGGCAACGGCGGTACCTTCTCTCCCGGCCCCGGACACGGACGACCTCGTGCCGGCTCGGCATTTGGACCTCGCCCTGACTCCTCTGCCTCTGGTGCGTGGGCGCGCCAGCAGCAGCCCAAGAAGAACTTGCCCCCTCCTGCGCCCCTGAACACGCTCCCGACGCCCTCCAAGCTGGGCGATGATTCATTCGCCATCTTCAACGCGGCCGACTTTGCCCCTCCGACCAGCATCAGGGACAATGTCGCAGGCCGAAGCCAAAGCCCCTTTGGTGAGAGGAAAGCTTTCTTGCAGCCACCGACTGCCGGCTCACAGCTGGCCGGTGCGTTTGAAGACCTAGCACCTCTACCAAGCCCGTAAGTACCATTGCCCGCGTGCGAGCGTAATCGACAATGATTGGCTAACTCGTGTGCAATCTAGACACTTGCTCCGAAAGTCCGGAACCTTCACAGGGCTGGACTTTGCCCCTCCCAAGAAGTTCAGAGACCCCGAGGTTGCCAGCGACGCAGGCAGCATCAGGAGTAACAAGAGTGGCATGTCTCAAGCGCAGCTTCAGGCCATCCGAAGCGGCGCCGGCCGTGTGAGCCGCCTCCCGGGCGACACGGTGTTCACGACCGCCGCCATGGACGACCAACTGAAGCCTTCATGGACTCTGCGACCTTAGACGGGAGCAGAGTGGGCGAGCTGCCTCGGATGACATTATTTTAGTACCAGCGTCGTCATTTCTTGCTTACGGCATTTTGCATGATCTTGCCAACAGATAGCGGCATCGAAGCGCTCTCTCCGACGTGGGGGGGTTTTGTTTATTTTGTTCACTTCCACAGGAGTAATTAGGGATTACGACGGACTTTTTTCTTCGAATTTTTCTTGGGCTTTGCGATGTTTGCATATAGATGGACTTGGAACCTAACCACACACATGAAGAACATCTCAGGTGACGACTTCGGGCCTCCTTGGGGGCATCTGAAGGGATACTGTACATAGGCAATATAGGTCAATCAGATGCACTCACCCGTTAATATTCTACATGTTGTTCTGTCTATGTCTTTTTCATATTGTGTGGTGCTTGCTGTCTTGATATCAGATTGTGTTCTGTTTGTAATTAATGTCAGAATGGTGTCTCTTCGAAAGGATGGCTGATATGCAATTCCACTCTCACTTGATCATTCAAGGCAGTATTTGCCTGTCACGGCCACCATAATGACATCCAACGATCAACAATCAACTTTGGACACTTCATTCAACCAGGGTACTTCATTCTACGTCTCACATTGTTGAAGTCGTCCAACTTGATATATAACATGGTCCATCAGGAGCAGCTCCGTCGGATGAAGTCAGCATCACGTGCCCCTTCCAAGGTCACTCACTACCTTACGGGTAGACAGAACTAAAAAGCAGCTGGTATTAATAGATAGTACCTTAATTGATCTTCAGATGAAGATCAACGGGCTGGGCTTTTGTTCTCTCTGGAGATGGGATGAGATCGAGCTTTCTTCATTGGCGGTTTTGGAGCTGTTTAATTTCGGGATCTTGGGGATATTGACGCCTTTTTTTTCCCGACTTCAATCCTTCTCATAAGGTACTTGAACAAGGTGAACCTGATAGAAACGGTCGATGAATCAGGGGAATAAAGGACAGGGGCAAAAGGGCTGTTTATTATATGGGGAGGTTTTTGGTTAGTAATTCGGCTTTTTATAGTAAGCCCGTTCAAACTCGTTCACGGACCAACAAACTGGGTCTTTTATGTGTGTTTTTGTGGCAGTGATATGGGCTACGTACTAGGTAGTGAGATGGGCAGTGCAAATTTCAGGGTTCCCTTTCTGTTGTTGTTGTTGTTGTTGTTGTTGTTGTTGCCTACTAATCATTTTTTTGTAGCCCCCTTCGGTCACGATTCTATTCTTGTTCCTACTTTTTTTTCTAACGGCCCTGTTGCTTTTCTGCTTGATTCTTTTGTTCGTGTGAAGGAATTTTGTCATTGATGCGATTTGGACGGATGGACGACCGGCCTTGTATGCATAGTCGTTCTCGTTGAGGTGATGTAGACCTGGGGAGAGAGATGAACAGTAGCTGTAGCTTCAAAGGCCCATCCTGCGCAGAGCAATTCCGGCCTTTTGTTGGAATTTTTATGTTAAGGACAGCCCATGCACCTTTTGATTCGCGGCATGCAACTCCGTACTCGGTATGTTTGAACGTGCGCAGCCTCCGTGGTCATTGCCTCCCGTAAGACGAACGGGGTCCGCGATGGCCCCAATTGGCACCAGGGGGGTCGTTGTCTTCCGGCGTACAAAAGTACATACGAAGGTAGTCTACAAGATCAAGTAACACACACCATGATCAGCGGTCACTTGCGGCAGGAAAATAAGGTAGACAAGGCAGGTAACAACTCCGGTTCTCAACCAAGAGACAAAAAGACATCTCTCCTTGTCCCGTTTGTGTGTGTCTTTTGGTGCTAAGTGCCGGGTGAGACAGGGCAATGGAGATGGCGGATAACAAAGCGTTAGAACGTCAGAACCACAAAACCCGAGACGGCGGCCTCCTTTCGCCTCACAGTACTACGTACTAGTAGTAGCAATAATTACTACTACTAGATAGAGCTGAACAGCTCTGGAATGGGCCGCCCTTGTTTGTTTGCGCGTGGCTGGCCGGTGGAAGTTGAGCCCCAAGCCCAAGCCGCGTCTTCTCTCCGCCCCCCAATTGATCCCAGCTGTTAGGCGAAATTAGTTTGCTGGTCACCCAACCGCTAGGACAGAGACACAACCCGTTTTGGGGGGGTCAGCGTCAGCGGCGAAGCGCCCTTTTCGACTCGTGAGTACTTGTAGCTTGTCGTTGCTAGTAGTAGTAGCTACTAGCTGAGAGGAGACCTGGAGGTCAGTGTTCCCGTTTGCGCCCCCTAACCTTGGGCGGGAGATGGTAAAAAGGAGCACATCGTCAGTGTGTCCGTTTTGACATGCCCATGATGAGGTACCCTTCTAGGAGGTTTTTTCGCTGGGGGGGACGCCAGGAAAACACAAGCTGTTTGGGGAGGGAAGCAACGGTTTCAGCCAGACCGAGTATGAATGATCCGGCAAAAAGAAATGAAAAGTGCCTCGGAGAGGTGTCTCAGTACTTTTGTACTTCAGAAGAGGAGGAGGAGGAGGAGGGACGAAGAGAGAGAAAAAAAAGGTCGTGGATAGCAGGAACGGGCACAGTCGCACAGTCCGGATGACTCGATTACCGCACATGCAGGCCCCATACGCAGGCCATGATCAAATACGGTGCCCGTCACAGTGCGCGTGGCAGCGTCCGGCGTAGCTGCTTGTGGTCATTGTGGTCTCCTCGGGCGCGGGTGCGTCAGAACTTTACGACTCTTCTCGGCCTTTTCTTCGTATTGAGGTACTACGAGTACTATCATCTCGTCTTTGCCCCTAACGGCGCATTTTGCCTTTGCCGTGCCTTTTCTGCTGCCCTGTTGCCTCTCTTTTCCCCTCTTCCCTGCCGCTCGTCCACAAGTCGAGGTTGGTTCCCTTTGCAGCGTCTCTTGTGCGCCTCCAGCGAGCCATTGCGCGACGGATTTGTTTCCTTCCATTGGATGCCCCGTCTTCCGTCTCTCTCTCGCTGTTAACAATACGACTCCACCCCTGGCGCGGCCTCTCTGTCCCCGTTCCCTGCCATTGCTAGGTAGTAATAAGCGCCTCACTGACCTGTTCCCTGGCCTGGCTGTGCTGCTGCTCATCCCGAGCAGAGACAGGAAACCTCGTAACACGCCCCACGGCCCACTCTCTCGTGCAGCTGCTTCCGTCCATTCGCTGCGTCTTTTCTTTTTCTGTCTGGTGTGCGAAGCCGGTCAGGCTAAGTCGAGGCCAAGGCTAAGCTGCCGTCAGAACTTCGTGGGCCTCGTTCGCCGGGGATCCAGCGCTGCGACAGGGACTTTGCTTCTGTTTCTGTTTCTCATTTTTTCTTCCCTTCTTCCCTTTTACCCTCTCCTTCTTCTACGATACCAAAAAAAAAAGAAGAGAAACAGGAGATCGCAGCGGCGTCAGCTCTGTGACTGGCGCTCGCTCAGTGTATACTCGGGCCTTGAGTCTCGCTCCCTCCCTCGAATTGACCGATTCCTCTGGCGCGCACGTTTTCTTCCGGATTGTCTCTGGAACGTTGGACTGATACAGGTACGTTTGCGGCTCTCCGTATTGTCTTGCCCTCTGGTCTCCCTTCCCGACCCGATTGATCTTGTGCCTCTGCCCGCTGCGGCATGCCTATGTATCTATCGATCGCCTTCAAGGACCGGATATCGTGACAGGACTTTTCTGGCTTGGTGTGCGCTGCGCCTGCGTTCGGCCTTGTGCCATTGCGCGACTCGTTCTCGGGCGCCTTCTCCGCCTTATCTGCGCAAGTCCTGGCCAGCGGCTGCAGCTGATTAAGATCATGGTCATCGTTTACTGCATCTGATCTGCATTGCTTGACGTCGGTCGTCCAAGCGACGTCAACCTCGTTCTGACACGCCATCTCAACACAGTCAATATCAGTCCTCATCAACGCCATCACCATGTCCAGCGGCACAACCGCCGCGCCGCCGCCAGCCTCGTCGGCCGCGCCGTCCAACGACGCAGGGCCTTCAGAGACTCCCACCACTCCTCCGGCACCACCCGCCTCATCAACTCCGCCGCCGTCCCAAACGACTCCTCCAGCACCGCCTCCTGATACCACGTCTTCGTCACAAGACCCTCCGGAGAACACGTCCACCACGTCGACACCCGATCCTCCGCCATCGACGACATCCACTCCGCCGCCGCCTCCTGACACCACAACACAAGCGCCTCCGCCTACTACGGAATCAACGCCCCCAAGTACGACGACACCACCACCCACAACTTCGTCGTCCTCACAGTCTTCCTCTTCCTCGACGACCCCGGAGCAGACCACCAGCACCCCGGATTCCACAACGCCGCCGCCGTCAACCACCACACCCCCTCCGTCCTCGACAACGTCTGATGACACCACTGTCTCTGTCACGGGAAGCGATGCTGTTACGAGCCTTGTTGTTGTGACGCAGACCCGGACGCCCACCGACACCCTACCAAGCGGCACCACCACCTCCTCGACCTCTACGGCAACCCCCAATGGCGTCGCCGGCAAGGACCACAGTGGTGGCCTTGATTCCAAAGCAAAGGTGGCCATTGGTGTCGTCGTGCCCATCGTTGCCATTGCCATCTTGGCCGTCATTGGGCTGTTCTTGTGGAAGAAGCGTCGTGCGCGCAGGGCGGCAGAGGCCGAACGTCGTAAGGAGGTGGAAGATTATGCCTACAATCCCAATGCAGACCCGACTATTCCAGCCGTGGGCATGGCGGGAGGAGACTCATATGAGATGAGAGAGGAAGGACCCGCTGGCTATCGCGGCTGGGGATCAACCACGCTTGGTGGTTCAACTGGCCGCAAGGCTTCGACTACGATCTCGGGCGCCACCAACGGATACTCCGACATTGGCCCTTCCCGAGGGAACATGTCCGAATCGGCTTTGCTGGACAACCCTGAGGGCGAGATACTTGGCGCCATGGGTCCATCAGCTGCCAACAACCGCGGCGACGTTCGACGAGGGGCTTCCAATGCCTCTTCTTCG
This sequence comes from Trichoderma citrinoviride, assembly GCF_003025115.1. Lineage (NCBI taxonomy): Eukaryota > Fungi > Ascomycota > Sordariomycetes > Hypocreales > Hypocreaceae > Trichoderma > Trichoderma citrinoviride. The sequence goes on along the minus strand of NW_020194720.1, from coordinate 756,625 downwards.
TACAGCGCAACCGGCAGATCAGACGGCTCTGACTCGGGACCAGGCATGGCCTACAGCTCTGGCGGTGGCGGCTACTATGATTCATATGGCCAGAGCCCCTACGACGCCGGCTTTGGCGGTGCTGGCGAGATGCCTGCTCCCCCCATCATCCGTGATAATCCCGCGCGGCGCAGCACGCGCGTGGAAAGCCCTGGTCACTTTCCTCAGCAGAGCGCTGGCATTTCCCAGAATTTCTAAATGCGACTAAGAGGTGGTTGTCACGCTCGAAAGATGGATACCCCCGTTTTAGCCGGCTGTCTTGGGGTTGGGAAGACTGCTGGAGGAACATGAGGCGTTTTTGGGATTTTTGCCATCACTTTGTTTAATTCTGCTTTTTTGCATACGATGAAATCTGCCTTGTTTCGCCTCTTTTTTCCTCTTTCATCGTTTTACGCTCCTTTTACTCGAATATCTTGGTTTCTGCACCCGACGCAGCACATTACGGTACATTTGGCACGTGTTTCTGATTCGACGGGAATGAGAGGTGGTTTAATATTGGGCTGTACAAGGGAAAACATTGCTTGAGAAGAGGGAGATCCGCACGTTTTTCCTCTTTTTGTTCCCTCTTTACATAAGAGGAGGCAACTAATGGGATTATTGAAGACGTGACTATAAACATTTGCTCCTCGAACGCGAGCAAATGTGCCTTGCCGGTCATGACAAACGAGAGACTGCGGAAAGAAGAAGATGGCACGTTTGGACAACAAAAAGGGGGAGAGAGGGGAGAGATACGCGCTTTGTACATACAGAAGAAAAAAAGTACTTATATGCATATGCATCTTTTGCATCTGCGGGCGTAGCGTAGTTGGAAAGTTTCTCTCTGTTTTCCTGTTTCCTGCTGCTGCTTTGCCCTGGTTTTGGTCTGACTGAGTTTTGTTGGTTTGCGTGCCTTTTGCCCTTTTGTTTCTTCTTTTTTTCCTCCTCCCCCCCTTTTTTCTCTTCGAATCGGAATAGCCCAAGCATACTTATATACTAATACATACATACATACCTTGTCGTTCCACCCCTTTTCACAGTTCGACTCTCTAAGAAATGTGTCTGATTGTGTGTGCAATATTGCTACACTCGGGAAATTTTCACTCCAAGTTCACCAAGTGGCTTGTAATTTTGCAAATTGCTAATTGAGTGAATATTGATGCCGGACATGGGCCTGCACTTGTTACTCTCCAACTGCCGTACAGACGCTTTGGTTCAAGTATTCCTCGTAGATATCCTTCATCAACCGTTTGAAATCAACCCATAGTGTTAAACATTCCCTTTTCGCAGGGCCACAAGTCCTCATTTCTGTTCCTCTTTCTTCATTTCTTCTCTCTCCAGTCAAGTTCGCCCCTGTCACGCCTTCAGCCAAGCCGATGCAGTGCCTCGCTCGCCCATCCCCTGACTCAACTCCATGCGGTCCCACCAAAACCGGCATTGCTCCAACTCCCTATCCGTGAGTTGCCTCGTCTTGACCGGCGTGCCAAAGCGTTTCCCTCCGGCGGCTTCATCGTTGCCCTCTCCAAAGACGAGCAGTTCACCAATCCCTGCCCCAGAGAGAGCTGCAGCAGAGCTATCGTCTCCCAGAGGGCTTCGAAACACAGGCCAGGCTTCCTGCTCGTCGTCATTGTTGAGTGTCCCAGAGGGTGACGCGCAAAAGGATGTCCAGCGGTAGTTCATCTCCTTTGCCATGGCCTGGAGGCCGGGCGTCGCCTCCAGCGCGTTCAATTCAAGTGTTACGGCCGACGTCTGGTCACCATGAGACGCTGCACTAAATGGCGCCGAAAGAGGAGCGTACTCGTAAAGATATACGCGGGCACCAGCTCGAGATAGTGTGTGCGCCGTGTGAAGGACAGGGCAAATGTAGGCGTAATGGCCGTAAGCCTGATGTATGCGACGGAACTGCGCGCCATAAGAGCGCTTCTGAGGGCCGCCTATGCCAGGGGGTTGGCGATAGGGTGAGTCTGGGTGGATGAGAGGATCCGGGTACAGCAGCTCTAGGGCGTCGAGGTCGTCTGAGGAAAAGGAAGGGATAAGCTTTTGGAAGAAGGAGCGGAATTCGGCGCTCATGGAAGCATGCTGGGGGGCAAAGGTAGTGCCCTCGTGAGAGCAGAAGCCGGTGATGATGGACATGTCCTTTGCTCGTCCCGAGGCGACAAATTGGCGCCACAGATTCAGGGGCAGATCGGGAATGACGCCTTTGGGGCCATCAACAACGGGCTGAAAGGGCCACGTCACAGCTGTGTGATTCATGGCGTAGAGAGCAAAGCTAGCATCAATGAGGGAGTCGACCGGGAGAGACTCAAGCGGCTGGCTCATGGCATACGCTTGAAGCTGGAGCATTTGGCTGACGGTGCGAGCATGTAAAGGTGAAAGAACGGAGCGTGCGGTGGGAGAGCCAGACTCGAGAATGGCCTTGCGGAAGGGAAATGGAGATGGATTGAGCATGTGATGTCCAACCTGAAAAAAAGGGCGAGGGGGAAAGAGATGTCAGTACTCCTCTGCTCTGATATATCCAACCGCCATATCCACGCACCGTCGGATGGCCCTTATTTCCAAGTTCTGCAAGCATGTACTCACCGAATGTGCTCCAGCACTCGCTCCCAAAAGCGTGATATTATCAGCATCCCCCCCAAAGTGGCCAATCCACTCCCTCACCCACTCCAGCGCCACCCTCTGGTCCTTCAGCCCCAGGTTGAGCTCCTGCGTCTCCGACGCCCCGGCCAAGAACCCCAGCGCGCCCAGACGGTACGAGATGCTGACGACCATGATCGGCTGCGGACTCCAGGCCATAAACGACGCCAGATCCCTCTCCAGCGGGTAGCCAAAGTTAAAGGCTCCGCCATGAACATACACCACCACGGGCAGGTCCTTCAAGGCATCGCGCTCAGCATCGTCCACCTGGTACCTCAACGGCGACGCCGACCCCGAGGGCCGAAAGACGTTGAGCGTCAGCGGACTCTCCGCCGTCGGGAACTGGGCCATGGGGATGGGCTGTATATGCGCCGGTAGCGAGGCCCTGTATACGCCCAAGGCCTCGGACGGCGGCAGCGGCACGGCGGGGCAGAAGCGCTGGGCGGTGGCATAGGGGATTCCGTAGAAGAACTCCAGGGCTCGAGGGTACTTGGCTGATTCGTGCTGAAAGGTGCCCACGAAGGTGCAGCCGTTGACGGCGACGGTTGGGCTGTCGCTCGTGTCCATGGCGATGTATATTTCAGATGTGAGGATTGACGTCAGAAACGCTGGTTTGGATAATGACGTCGAGGCCAGAGAAAAGACGACCGCGGAAATGGATATCTTAAAGAGATGTTCAAAAAGACAAAATAAATAAATGATGATGAAGAGAAGATGGGGAGATGAGATGAGCTGCTGTTATTGAGTATGTCGTTGTCGAGGTCCTTCCCTATTCTGGCTCTTGCCTCATCAGTTAGCAGCCCATCGAGCCTTCTTCTAGCTGACAGCTGCAGAGGCGGCAGGTAGGGCACCAAGCTAAGGCAGGCCGCTCCTGCTGTGGTAGAGTAAGATGCACGTTTCCTTACTAAGAGGCCATGCTGCCGCTCTCATAATATGTTTGTAAGTCGTATCAAACAAAACAGAGCATCACGGACGAGAAGGAACGTGTGGATGAAGTGGAATGGAACAAATCGATAGTGCGGGCAATAAAAACTTGCACGCAAGCGAGGATGTAACGATGCGTCTTTATTTTAGCCTCGTGTTATCAATAAAAATGATCTCTAGAAACCCGCCGAGCCAACAAGACTCCGGCGCATTCTTGTCAGACTAAATCGATCAAACACGGCAACTCAAGGCTTCACCTCATAGGTATTGTTTGATCTCTTCTATTGCAAGCAGTCTAGCCTCGATTGTGTACCTATCTAGTATCTAGTACTATAATCAATAAGGTTGTAGAGCCTTGCCTGAGTAATAGCAGTACTATTTGTATTCTTTCAGCTCTGCCAGCTCGACGAAGTGCATATCCTTAAGGCACTCTTGAGTCGTGCAGCCGCCAGCTCGGGAGCAGATCCCTTTAGCCTCGCCCACTCTCAACCCACCCGTCCACTAAACAGCCGCCCAATTACTGGCTGCAGAATTGTCAGCCCAGTCGTCCATCTCAGTACTCTCTCAGTGGTAACACCAAGCATCAACAATCGCTGTGATTGATAGCAGTGCGTGTCTTGCTTGCCTCGCGGCAGCAACAGTGGGATTGCTCCCGGAAACGCAAAATGTCTTTGTATCCCCAAGTGTCAACAAACGTGCGACACGCCACCTGAAGAACCCCAAAACTCCAGCCCATTCCCTAGGCATTTATACAGCGAATCCATAGCAGAAGTCGATGCTCTCGTCGCCCGTCCAGTCACCTACTTCGTCCATGTATTCGTTGTTTGCCTGAGGCGCCTCAGACAGAACCAGCGTCCCTCTCGAGAGACAGAAAGATAGAAACAAGAAAAGGAAAAGAACAGAGAACGAAAGCAACACCGCGCAGGAAGAAACAACAAATACCGGAAACGAAAACGAAAACAAACGCGAAAACAAGGGTATGATGTATGATGCAAACAGTAATGAAATCAAAACAGTCAACAGCAGCGCCCAGCTCCAGCAGCGTCACTTGCCGGCAAGCTCACTGGCCCGTTATCTGCTTCATAGACGCCGCCTCCTTCCGGCGCTTCCTCTCTGCCCACTCTCGACTCGCCATTCTAGAGCGCTCGGCAGCCTCGTCTCGAGCAGCTTTGGCCGTCATCGGCCTGTCAAGCTTCTCGTGGCTCTTCTTCTCCTTGAGGGTTGCAGAGTCCTGGATTTCCTTAGGCCGGGGCCGCAGCCGTGTCGCCATGCTTTCTATCGACAGAGGATTCTTACTCCTAGCAGCGCCGACCATCGACGACAGTATCGATCGGTTGATAGATTCAGCAGCTGCCATCATGGAGCCACGGAAGCGCGACTTCTCCGCCTTGCTTACGGTGGGCGTCGTGGGCTCATCGCGCACAAGGCCTAGCGAAAGCCGCTTCACCTTTTGCGCCGAGGCAGCCTGTCGCTGTGCCGCTTCCTCCTGAATCTTGGCTTGACGAGCCCGGCTTGCCACTGTGTCTCGTGGAAGTGTGCTAGGCGTAGAGGCTGGCTTCGCAGGGCGCGCCTTGAACTCGCGCCTCTTGCGCTGCTCCTCTTCCTCAGCCCGCAGCTTGGCCTCCATTTCCTCCCTTTTGCGGCGGGAAATGGTATCTCCGGGCAGCTCAAAGGTGGACTTGGATTGAGGCATGTTGCTTCTCGGCTTTGGGGGGGCTTCCAGTGCCTTGGCAGCCGCCGCATGATGCGCCTCGCGGGTGTCGCGAGCTTCTTTCAATCGTCGAGCTACAGCCTTACCTGGTAGCTCAAAACTGGGGATTGTAGGCGCTTTCGAGGACCGGATGGAAGACTTGGCCACCGTCGCCAGGGTGTTTCCGGCCTTGGACATGAACACACCGAGGCCCGACCGGTGGCTCGAGGATCCCTTGACGGGCTGCTCTGGGCTCCTCTCCCGTGCCGTTAGAGAAAAAGATCGACGCGGCGTCGCGCTGACCTTCTCGGTAGGCTTGACGCGGACCGTGGCTGGCGTACACGCTGCCATCGATCTCTTCATCGCCCTCATTGCTTCTTCTGGAGTTTGCTGAGATGCAACAGCCTTAGGATGTTGAGGCCTTGTCACCAGGGCCAGCTGCCGGGGGCTCGTGTACTCGTTAAGCGCCTCTAACTGGTCCTCGAGCCGATCCAGCTCCTCCAGCGAGTCTTCTATCCGCGGGAGCGAAAAGGACGTGGCCCGTGACGAGCTTTCTCCAAAGCTTCTGTCGCTCACTGCGGTGAACGTCGGAGACACTGCACTTTCAACGGCAAGAACAATCTCGGGCACCTTCATGGGGGGCGTTCCTGGATGGCTGTTGTCCATCCAGGTGACGGAATCGTCCTCGCCGGCAATTCGGGGTTCCTGCATCTCCACGGTCCAGTTGGCGCTGTACTGCAGCGGCGTGGCCAGTAAGTAATATGAATTGAGCGGGCACTCGCTGTCGCTATGCGGTCCCCTTTTCTTCTGCAGGACTAGGTTGCAGACGTAGGCTTTGTCGCCTTCTCCGTGTTCAGCAGCGTATTCTTCCGAGGAGCTGTCGTGAATGGAAGAGTTGTTGGAAGGCAGATGGGTCATCAGCCATTCAAACTGGCCCGCCGAGTGTCTCTTGACTTGCTCCCAGAGAGAGCCTTCGGCAACCGTATCCTTGAGGAGATCGTACACTTCGGCGAAACGCTCTAGGAGAATCGCAAAGTATGTCAATGACTGGTTGCAAAGAAGGAAAAGAAGAGAGCAGATGATTGCGACCGTATGCCAACACACCTTGAGATGCACGAGTGGAGGGTGGTCCCGTGTTCTCATAATTGTGCTTGTTGACGGCCAGAGCAGATGCTTCTCGAAGGGAATCGAGAGGCTGAAACGTCTCAGAATCAATGGCCGGTCGACGTCGAAATTTGGGTGAGGCTTGTCTGGCTGCTCGATGGAGAGCCGAAGGGGAGGTCGTCATGCCATGTCCCTTCCGCTCGCTGGTCATAGCAACGTCTGATGGCCGGCATTGACCCTGTCCGTGACGTTGACCCGGGCAGGGACCGCGAGGACCCTGGACAACGCTATCACCCGCTAAATTCCGCTTGCGCGTGGTGATTTGCTTTGGCTTGAAATGAGGCGGCAGTTTCTCGTAAGTGTCACGAGAGCTGGCTGCCGGTAGTGCTGCTCGCTGAAAGATGTCTGCGCCAAAGCGGACGTCAAAGGTGCCTCTGTTGTGCACGGCGTCGAAGCCATTACCCTCTGCCACCGACAAAGGTGTCACGTTGCGCCGACGCATTGCCTCAGCAGTTTCTCGGGGGTGTTGGTGTTGGAAGGCGAAATTGGACTGGAAACTTCGCAAGCAGGGGGTTTCTATCAGATACGGCACAAATGAGTCGCTACGACTCCGTACCCGGAAGCGCAGCTAATTTCGCGGACAGGCCGGAATCGGGTGGTCGTAGGCACAGACGGGGGCCGGCTCCAGTTGTTCGCGAAGCCTTCTATTTTCGAACTAATAGAGGTGAAATGAACCAAGACTGCTGTGATGATGCTGTTTTGGGGATAGTAGTGGTATAAGGCAAATGATCTCTGAGGTAAATCAGCTGGAGCTGGTCTGCCGTAGGAAGCTATTTTGGAGCCAAATGTTGGTTTCCGGGTGGTGACAAGTTGCCGTGGCCATATGGTGGAGCCGAAATGAAATGAATCCGATCGCTTTCCACCTTCCTCCTTGCTGCGCCTTGGCCCGCGCTTCTTGCTTCGACCTTGCTGGCCCATCGTCATTTCGCCTTCCCCAGTCGCCGGTCTTATCACTCCCTTTCTATCGCGCATGCCTTGTTCTTGCAGTGGCGAGCGGCATCCAGGCCAGGGCGAGGCAGCGCATTGCGGTTTCTCGTCGGAACCGCGGTATGCCACCGGCGTTAAGGGTGGGAAGTTGCCAGCCAGCCGGTACTGGTCCATCGCGCATCGTGCATCGTACCCCGTTGATGCATGACAGAGGATACCTCTTATCAAGGTTTTCGATCGTCAGCTCCATATTCTGGGATAGATATAGGATGATCATCTGGGGTACAGACTTGTATGGCGGCAGGCCATGGCAACGCAAGAAGAGTTGCATGTAAAGCTTGCAGCAGTGGCGGCGGTATGCATGCATCGACAGAACACGTGCCGTGGCCCCTGCGATGACACTCCTTGCCTCATATGAGTACTACTCGTATTCCCATAAGAGCCTTTCGATGCCAATGAGCTCGAGGCGAGGCTCCCAAAAACCGTTCGCGCACAAGCACTGGTATGATAGTACTCAGTGCTGCGTACTTCGGACCATCAAGCTAGTCAATTCGATGCTTTCGAATGACGGCCATCATGCGTGCCACCTCTGGCCTAGGAGTCTGACATCAACTCCTCGGTTGCTGCTTCTGCCGCGTCGGCCTGCGCTTGCAATGTTGGCGCATGCTCCGTAGGAATGCGAACCAGAGTCTGCGGCAGCGGTACGGTGCTTGTTGGAGCTTCTTCCGTGGCACCACCGGCCGCTGTCTTTGCCAGTTTTGCTAGGGGTCTGGTTAAGTAATTGCGCATCTGTAGAGAAGAGATGATGGACCTACATGAAGCCATGTTGATGGCACGAAGCACGTTATGCCAGTTGCCAACCACAGCAGCGATCACTGCCCGTACCGTATCGTCAGCTCCAGTCTCGTAGTCTCGTGTAGATGAAATCAGTGGCTGATAAAGAGTCTCTCTTACCCTCTGTTCCATCAGACAAGGTCGCCAGCTTCTGCTCCAAGGCCTCCATCTGAGTTGCCATGTTTGCGCTCAAGTCTCGCAGCTCCTTGAGGTTTTCGAGCTCTGCCTTTTTCTCCTCGATTCGGGCCACCAATGCCGGTGACTGTGGAGCTGCACCACTGCTCGGTGCTCGCATATGCGATGAGAAGGATCTGGTGGGATACGACATTGCGCGCGATTAGGCGTGGCTCTGGTATAGAGAGGAGTGTGAATTCTCAAATCGTGATTTCCAGTAGCAGCATTGAGCGGTGTGAACTACCTTAGCTGGATGCTTGGATATGAAGGTAGTACTATCATCTCACACAGAAACACACCATCATGAGCTTCACCAACTGAAAAGCATCGCGTTCTTTCCAAGGCTAATCGCGGGGTCCTCAGAGAGCTGTCTGCAGCTCACGTGCTTTTCCCCCCGGCAACCAAAGTCCTTTGTGTACAACTGGTCTTGCCGGCGTACACGAATGCGAACGGCGCTAGGCCCAAACAGGCCGCGGAGTAAATAATGACACAACCAAAATTATCCCGCCCAAAGAACTCCTGCAGACCGACTTCTCAACCACTCTCGATACCTAAAGAAGCACATCCGACGACCTCAAGTAACTCTCCCCTCGCCGGGATTTGCGCCGCGGACTCGCGCGTCTTGTGAGCAGCCATGGCCAGGCTCAATGAAGTGCCGGTGCCGACAGAGAGCCTCGAAACGCGTATGTGGTCTCGGGCATCAAAATCTGACTTTGCCGCGTGTTTGCTAACAAACATACGCCCCTTGTGTGCCGTTCAGTTCGCAAGAAGATGCTTCGCCAGAATAGGGAACTCGCAAAGACAAACAACATACGGGCTCTTCGCATCCGAGAGCTGGAGAACGAATGCGCCTGTATGCTCTCCGAGAATCTCGAGCTCCGCAGTCGCATCCTGGAACTGGAGAAGCAAGTCGAGGACAACGAGGCGCGGAGGATAGCGGACCACGCGATGGCCATCAAGGCCAAGCTGGAATCGCAACTCACGGAATGGGGCACCCTTATTGCTGGATTGGGCCTGGAGCCACCCGCGAAGAGACACTCTCCCATGATTAAGCGGAGGGCAAAGCAAACCATGAGCTTCAGTGCGAGTCGACCCAGTCCTTCCCAGAGGCGGCTGCGTGATATTGCGAGAGACATTGAAGAACTGGGCCCCATTGCCGAAGCTAGGAGCAATCCTCGGAGGTCAATGAAGTGAGGAGACTGGCTCCTTATCACAGCTGTTAGTCGCTAACAGATGCATAGTCCCGAGCAGATTATGGCACTCCGGTCAGAAGCCAATGCAGAGGCCGAGTCGCCCGAACTGGGTCCTCCACCAATGTCCAAATACATTGAGGAAGATCCAATCAAGGTTGATTCTCCAAGCAGATCAAGGCCTGTCGAGTCCAGCGATGACGCCTTAACGAGCAGCGCGAAAACTAAGAGGCTGGAGCCACCAATTGTGCTGACGTCGAGACCATATGACAAAGGTCGCGCACCACCAGTGATTGAGGAGGGTGATGAACAAGAAGGCCGCGAAGAGCCAGCGATGGAACCGAGGCGCGATCGGGCGCAGAAGGCCAGGACTACTGTCGAGACTGCACCAGTTCAGCCCATTAAGGCCGGGTCAAAACGGAAATTTGGGGCTCGAGACGACAGTGAAAATATCGAGCCCCAAAAGACGACGGATGAGAACAGCCTCGACAGGATACCGGCTGGAAAGCGACTGCTTCATGACAAGGGTGATGCCGCGAGGGATTTTGCTAAAATGAGGAAGAAATCGCAGTTGGAGCTTTCAGAAAACGTTCGAAAGCCGTTGGCAGCCAAGAGTACAAACGACGACATCATCAACTCTCCAAAGAAACTTTTGAAGACGAAGCCGTCAGTGGGCGACGAGATAGCAACAGCGAAGCTCAATGCAGCGACGAAACCGAAGGCGCCAGTCGGTCGACCCAGACTAAAGCCGAAGAACCCCTTGCCCGCCGCGGCTGAGCCCGTTCCCATTCTCACGATTGAGCCTCAAGAGACGACAGTTGAGATATGTGACTTGGCAGCGCCTATCAGAGAACCAGCGCTATTAATGCCGAGCTCTCCAGTGGCCACTGAAGGGCCGGAGGGATCTCGAGTTGGGGACACGCCTCCCCCTGCTGATATCTCGTCCAATGGGGAAACATCGCGGCCTAGTAGGAGGAATCGGACGACGATCAGCTATACCGAGCCCAACCTAAGAGCCAAAATGAGACGGCCTACCAAGGAGTTATTCGATGCCGTGACAGGAGAGGGCAAATACGCTCGACGCGCCAGCACTTACGATCCTGCCATGCCTGAGTCGGCCAAGAGCAGACGAGAGACGGCCATCTCCGACATTGCGGGGCTTGCAGAAGCAGGCAATGGTCCAGCCAGCCCTCTTGCGACGAAGGATTTGAACACAGACCTCATTCTAAGCGGCGTCGTTACAGAGCGGCGAAAACGCTCGTCGAGCATAGCATCGAAGGCGGTGGGAATGGCGGGCGGCGGCCTAATGGACGTGGATTCCTCCGAGAGCACCAAGGATTCTAGCATCACCCTTGACAGCAGTGGCTTGGCAGAGGGTGATGTTTATGAGTTTACGAGCGAGTCACCGCCGCCTCCACCTGCGAAGGAAGAAGTCAAAGTGCCAAAGAAGAGAGGTCGAAGAAGGACCACTACCTCAAGACAATCGGTGATGGCTGACGACGATGATTACGAAGAAGAGGGACTGTCAGCCAGAGAGAGGATGAGCTCCAGACGGAGAAGCATGATGATATGATGACCATCCGAAAGCGGCAAAGGAGCAAAGGGGCGTGAAACATGGGTGTTTCTGGCACGGGAATATGTTTGGGCGTTTCTGGATTACCACGACTGTCGTTTTGGGATACATTACTAGGCGAACTTGAATCTTGTTTCATGCTCGAGATACCAAGCGATGGCGATTATTGAATGATATTTAGTTTATCATTACGACCACCCCTTTCTGTCTTGAACATCTCGTAACGTGTCTCTTGCCCAGCTGATAGGGAGGGTTCCTACTCCAGGCCAAGCTGAGATTTTCCCTCTGGTTTTGTGCCCATCTCTTGGAAGAAGTCGTGTGCCAGTACTTGGCAAGCACCGAAGTCGTTTGTATAATTGGGCCGCGAGGGTAGTGGCTTTTGTTTCCACCTCTGCCGTTGGTGATTACAGTGACTCCTATTACAGCTGCGCGGTCTTCTGTCTATTCCAGTCCTGTATGTCATGATGAGCCCGTCGACGGCTCCACGGGCTTTGTATAAGTAACCTTTTCTACTGCCACATTCTCGTTGCCTTTCTCATCCGTTCTCAATTGGTAGACATAGAGCGTCAATGAAATGCCCTGGACCTGCGACAAAGTAAGCACCACTGCCAGCACAATCAACATACGACACGTTATATATCTCACATCCATCAAGCAGAAACTCGGCGTCGGAGGCTCCGCCGTCAAGCTCGCCCCCGGCAAAAACGCTCCTGTGGCGCTCCCCGGGTTGACAAAGAACTTGTCCATGTACTCGAAAGCGTCGAAACGGTGGGTGCCGCCCCAGCAAAGGACGTCAACGTCCAGCCTGTTGGCCTCGGCGAGCAGCAGGTCGGGCTCGTTGGAGACGAGGGTGAAGCCCTCGAGGAAACCGATGCGGATGCCGCCGTGGGTGACGACCTGCGTCAGGGGGAGAGACGTGGCTTCGACATCGGTGCGGCCCTTGACGATCTTGAGGTCCGGCGACAGGGAGCGCAGGTACTCGTAGGTGTGCTTGTCGGTGAGGTTGCCGAGACACAGGGTCTGGCCGATCTTGCCCGGCGCGAGCAGCTTCTTGAACTACAACCATCCATGCAAGCAAACACACAAGTCAGCCAAACCAGCCCGGTGACAACACAATCCCTCTCTCTTCACTACGTCCTCTAGGGTAAAGGCCATGGCTCCAGCTCTGGCGTACCTTGGCGGGAATGTCCAGCGCCCTGTCCGGGATGTGCAGGTCCCCAATCACGAGAATGAGGAACGTCATGGTTCCTCGCCCGAGGCTGCGAAGTCGGTGGTCCGGAGCGGGAAGTCGAACACTTGGAGCTGGCGAACCAATGACTTCAGCTTGGAGCGAGGCTTGGAGGGGCGCGCAGGTACATACGTCGACGGGCTCGGATACAGCAATGGCCAAGGAACCGTCAAGTGCGGGTTATTGGCATAACGGGAGCCCCAGCCACAGCTCCACTGAAACCCGCAAGCCACAGACGGGATTCTGTACTCGTGGCTTATCGGGTTATCGCTATCGACTGGCGGGGACTGCGATAAGGAATTTTTTGTGCTTCTGCGCTTGGGTTCTGCCATTGTCTCGAATTTTGCAGCCGGCGATGCGGACGGTTTCTGCTCACGCCTAGACGTTTGGACGATATCGACAGCAGAAGATGGCGACTCCGACTCCGACTCTGGCTGAGAAGCTGGACAAGATCAAGTCTCCGGGACTTCAGAGTCAGCAGAAGGTAATCCAAACATTCGGGACATTCTCTGTCGACTTACACAGCTGCTTCTCTCTGGACGTCTGGAATGCTAACATTCTTGCGGTAGACTGTCGTTGTCTTGCAGGCCGTCGAATCCACATTGAAAGAGCAGAACACGGCTCCAACTCCCACTGGATACTTTGCGGCTCTCCTCGCGCTCCTCCAGCAGGCGGAGAACAATGGCAGCGTCAACATCGAACTGGCCACTCCCGTGGTGTATCTCCTCGACGTAGTCACCCCGTTCGCTCCGCAAGCTCTGCTCCGATCCAAGTTCACACAAATTCTCACGCTGCTTGCGCCGGTTTTGCTGGCGCAGGATGCGGAGCCAATTCTTCTCCGAACTTCAATTGGATGCTTGGAGTCTCTTCTCTTGGCTCAGGACGCCGCTTCGTGGGAGTTGTCTGTCACCCAAATTGGACCACGACGTGCCGTCGCTGGACTGCTGAACCTGGCCTTGGATCAGAGACCCAAGGTCCGAAGACGAGCCCAAGATGCGCTTAAAAAGGTGCTCAAAAACCCGCCTCCTACCCCGTCTCTCGACCACCCGGCCGCGGACATGTGCGCCCACACTGCGCTCAAGAATCTGGAGGACCTGGCCGCCCAGGCTCTGCAAGCACGAAAGGGCAAGAAGGCGCCCAGCACGACGCACGACCCGGCGTTGATTCACGCGCTTCAGTTGATCAAGACCGTTGCCTCAGCGAGCGGTGGCTGGCCGAGCACCAAGATTGAGTCTCTCTGCGAGCTCCTCCTCAACATTGCCAAGACGGGCAACGAGTACATGACCATGGCGGCCTTTGAAATCTTCGAGTTGATCTTTGAGGGGATGACGGACGAGCTCACTTCAGCAAAGCTTCCTCGCCTGATGGAAATCATCTCCGAGCTGCGGCCGGCTGCGAATGACACCCAGCTTGTCCCTCCTTGGCTTGCGATTCTCTCTCGAGGATACGATGTGTCGGCGCAGGTCGAACCCGACGAGACGTTCCAAAACCTTCCGGAGCTCTTCACCATGGTGGCGCAATTCCTTCAGTCGGACTCCGAGAACATCCGGATTTCAGCTTCCGAGTGTTTGGTCTCGTTCATGGCGAACTGCATACCGCCGCGTGTGATTGTTGAGCCTTCAATATACGATGAGAAGGTCCTGGATAAAATCGCAAAGGCCGCCGAGTCTCTCCTCAGCGTCCAGTACCAAGCCGCTTGGCTACAGACCTTCAACGTGCTGGAGGCCATTTTCACCAGCCTGCGATGGAGGGCAAACCCGATCATGCTCAACGTCACCCGTACCATCGGAGAGATTCGAGAAAATCCATCTTTCCGGAACAAGAAGGAGGCAGATGAGGTCCTGGGACAGGCCGTCCGAGCCATGGGCCCCGAGGCAGTTCTCTCCATCCTCCCGCTGAACATCATCAAGCCGGTCAAGGGCCAGGCCGGAAGAGCCTGGCTGTTCCCGATCCTGCGAGACTACACCAGCAACACAAACCTGGCCCACTTCAAGAGTGAGATGGTGCCCCTGAGTGAAGTCATGTTCCAGAAGGTCTTGGACCATGGCGAAGCCGAGAAGACGATGGAGATCAAGATCTACGAGACGCTAGTGCAGCAAATCTGGTCTACTCTGCCGGGTTACTGCGACTTGCCTCTGGACCTGATTGAAGCTTTCGACCAGGCTTTTGCTGAGATTCTGGCCAATCTTCTTTACAAGCAGGTCGACTTGAGACTGGACATCTGCAGGGCCCTGAGAACCCTGATCGAATCCAACCAAGCCATTGCAAATATTGAGGAGGAGGAAGACGATCTTCTCCTGCAGAGCCGGGTAACCAAGGCCGCCGCTCGCAAGAACCTGGCTTATCTCGGCCAGTTTGCCGGCAACATGCTCGCTGTTCTGTTCAACGTCTACACCCAGACCCTGCCCCAGAGCCGAGGCCCCATTCTCCAGACCGTGAATGCTTTCCTCAGCATCACTCCTAACCAGGAGCTCATGGCGACGTTTGACCGTGTCAGCCAGATGCTTGCTGGAGAGCTCCAGAATGCGCCAGCTCCAGAGAAGAAGGCTCAGGGGCAAAAGTCCCAGGACCACATGCCATCCACCGCACAAACTCTCATGGATCTCGTCATCACTATTTCGGCATACCTCCCACGCGAGAGCTTTGCTGCTCTGTTTGAGATTGCCACCGTGATCATCAACAGGGAAGAAGAGCCCCAGCTGCAGAAGAAGGCGTACAAGCTGATACCTCGATTGGCAACTTCCGAGCTCGGCAAGGCTGCTTTGAAAGAGCGCAATGCCGAGCTGCAGACCCTCATCCTCTCCAGCTCGGAGAAGGTGTCCGCACCAGCCAGGCGCGAGAGGATCGCTGCCATAGCTGCGCTGCTGCCCTTTATCCCCGACGACTGTCTGCACTTCATCCCCTCCGTGCTGAGCGAGATTGTCATCTGCTGCAAGGAGAACAACGAGCGAGCCCGTGAAAGCGCATACGACCTCCTGGTTCAGATGGGCCACAAGATGGCCGCCGCCAACGGCGCCGTCATCGACAACAGCAAGGTCCCGCACATGCCCAGCGATGCCCCCCCTGCCACGGCCAGCATCGAAGAGTTCTTCACCATGGTGAGCGCCGGCCTGGCGGGCAGCACCCCGCACATGATCTCCGCCTCCGTCACCGCCATCAGCCGCCTCCTCTACGAGTTCCGGTCGTCGCTGAGCGACCAGACGCTGTCCGACCTGGTGCAGACCATGGACCTCTTCCTGACGTCGAACAACCGCGAGATCGTCAAGAGCTGCCTGGGCTTCGTCAAGGTCTGCGTCATCAGCCTGCCGGTCGAGCTGATGATGCCGCGCCTCGACACGCTCGTGCCCAACCTCATCATCTGGAGCAACGAGCACAAGGGCCACTTCAAGGCCAAGGTCAAGCACATCCTCGAGCGCATGGTCCGCCGCTTCGGCTTCGACGCGGTCAACAAGAGCTGCCCCGAGTCCGACAGGAAACTCCTCGCCAACATCCGCAAGACCAAGGAGCGGGCCAAGAGAAAGAAGGACGCCTCCAAGGGCGCTCACGACGACGACGACGCCAGCGATGATGAAGAGGCCGACGGCAAGCGGCAATATGAGAACGAGTACGACCGCGCCCTGTACAGCAGCGACTCGGACGACTCCGGAGCCTCAGACGACGACGACGAGGCCGCCCAGAAGCCGAGGAGAAAAGCCCAAAAGGGCGGCAAGACATACATTGTCGAAGACGACGACGAGCCCCTCGACCTCCTCGACAAGAAGGCCCTCGCCAGGATATCCAGCACCAAACCCGTCAAGCAGCGCAAACCCCAGAGGACAAAGGCCAAGATGGACCTCGACGGCAAGCTCATCCTCGGCAAGGACAGCGACGACGAGGACAACGGTGCCATGGACGTCGACCAGCCCGGCCGCGGTGGCGAGGACTCGGGCGTCGGCGCGTATGTCGCCGCCATCAAGGGCCGCGACGCTGGCAAGCGCGGCCGCGGCGGTAAGCTCAAGTTCTCCAACAGGCGCTCCAAGGACGGTGACGACGGCGACGAGATGGACGACGACACCGCCGTGGCCGTCAAGAACGGCATCAGCCCCGGTCGCGACCGCGCCGGTCCCCGAGGCCGCGGCGGAAGAGGCGGGCCCATGCGTGGCGGCGGACGGGGAGGCCGCGGAGGCAACTCCTTTGGTGGAGGCGCGAGGAGCGGAAAGGGCGGCATCGCGGCTGGTCGGAGGGGACTCGGAACAGAGAAGAGGCATGGCCCGCCGATGGGCGCGGGAGTGGGCAAGGGGAAGAGGGGCCGAAACTAAGATGCTCTTATGGGAAGAAAAGTTAATAGAAGAGGAGTCATGTTCTTTGCTTTGGAGGAAAAGAAACGGTACACATGGCATGATAGGGGATGAAATAGTAGCCTTTGCATGCATCTTATGGATACCCACGAACATCAGAAAGGGGAGAGCTACGAGTTCACCTTAAGTGAGCGGATGTGGGTTGCGTGGTAACTTTGCATTTACTAGTATCTTATGAAATACATCTTTGTCTGTTCCAATGCTTGCTCATAGGTACTGTGATAATGCGACATAATCGCCTTGTTCAAAGCACTCGAGAACTCGGACATTCATCAGTTCAACTCGTCTTGAAACACGATCCCTTTCTCTCTAGCATAAAAATGCATCATGTACTCGTGAATGCATCATGTACTCTTGAATGTCCATGAATACTCGGGACCTTTGTCCCAGGCCCTCCTGCATCTCAAAACAAACAAACAATGACCGTTGGCTTCCCTCCCTCTGGGTATCTAACGCGGTGCTTCTCCGTGGCCAATTTTGGCAAAAAGGACAGCGTTGGGGTATAATAACACGAGTTCCATCAAGCAGAATTCCTCCCTTCCATGCTTTACCATGCCGAATGAATCAAAGGAACAAAACAAGAAGAGAGCATAACCTTTCCCTCTCAACGTGCTCTTAATCGATGCTGCGCAATGCCTGGTGCTCGAAACTCCACACAATGAAAAGGAACAAGGGGCGAGCCGACATGCCGTCCAAGGCTCGCTAGTCGATAATAATCACGTTCGGCGCTGGCTGGCCGAAATTTCGTGTCTCTCGTCTGGGCCCGTATCGTTCATTTACCCCAATAAGGCGTGTGCTGACAGGATGATAGACGGGGTCGAGTTGAGGCCGCGCGGCTTGCCGGTCGCCATGTTGTCGTCTAGAGTAGATTAGTATCACGGCAAAGCCAATTCGAGGCACTTTGTGACTTACATGACCCAATAGCCCTCAGGTGGTGGTGCAGCATACTGTTCGCCGGGCACTTGCCGGGCTGGTGGAACTGCATAGTCCGACTCTCTGTCCAGCGGTTCATACCTCGGTGCTCCATAGTAGTCGCGAGGGGAATAGGGATGAGGCATAGGCGCATGGGGTGCATTGGGCGGACGGGAGCGAGGGTCAAGCCGGGCATCAATCTCAATTTCTGCAACGCCGCGCCGTTCGCCTCTTTGCCTCATGCGCTCTTCCCATGATAGCATCGCTGTGTGAGGCCTGATATTACCCTGGGCCTCACCTTGTGCTTGTGTCTGGGATGGGTGGCTGGCTCGCAGTTGGATTCGCGAGCTGCGCTCTGGTGGAGGGTTGACCCTTTCATAGTATCCGCCCCTATCCTCCATAAGGATGGGGTTTGCCCGCTCTCCAGGGCGGGGTGCGTTGAGAACGATCCTGCGCGTCTCCGGAAGCCTGATAGCAGAACTTGACCCTGGGTTGCCAGACACCGGATGATAAGGAGAGGATGTTGGCTGTGCTCCGTAGTCAGTGGACTGCGGATAGACAGGGCCGCGGAAATCACGCGATTGGACAGATTCTCTACTGGAAATAGCATCGACGTCCATGGCAACTTGCGGCCTGAGAGAATTGGCAGTTGCACGTGCAACTGGGGTGAAGTCCCTGGGATGGATTCCTTCTCCTGAATATGAGACAAGCCTGGGAGCAGGTTGAAAGCCGGCTGCCGGAGTGACTGGCGGCCCATAAGTACTGACAGCAACTTGACTCCGGGGAGGTAAGGTGCGTATGTATGTAGACTGCACGCTTGGGGATGCCGGCTCGATGGAGCGCACCAACATGTCTTGGAAGTGACCGGAGGCCGAAGGGGCCAGCTCGCGAGAAGACGTGCTGCTGGGAAATGGAACGACAGACATTACCTTTTCATGAGAGAACCGAGCGTCGAGGGGTTGACCACGATAGGGCGAGGAAATCAGAGGAGAGGACATCTCGTATAACGGCCGCTGAATTCCGTGGCCATTCAAGCTTGGGGAAGCTCCAGGGGCTCCACCAGGATGAACCATTGGACCTGCGTTGTCATAGGGCCGGACATGAGCGTCATAAGAAGGCCCATTGGGCTTGGATGGTTGATATGCGGCACGGCCAATCGCGAGATCCGGAGAGGGTCGCTCAACCAATGGCGTTTCCCCTCGATTACGTCTAATCGCCTCTTCCCACGCGCGGTATCTTCTGAAACCCCGCTGAGCTCTCCTGTCCTCTCTGTGACAACGGTCCATGTGCCTCGATTCCACCACGCTGGGAGGACAAGAAAACACGGGAGCGGTATCTCGGGTGGGAGATCTGGGAGGGGAGCGATCTGGCTGATCCACAGGACGATGCAAGGGCTGTGCTGACCGATCCTCAGGCATGGGTGTGAGCCCGGCATGGTCAGCAGCATCTTCATCCGACGTGAAATCGGTCGACTCCTCGTCTTCGTCCTCGTCTTCCTCATCGTCATCGTCCTCTGAATCAGAGATGACTACCACCTCGCGCAAGATCTCATCCAGCTGGTCACGGCCGGTTTCCTCGTCTCCTCGCCACTTGACGAGGATGTCGAGACACAGCGACTCTACAGTTTTCCGGGCGTTCTGCCAAGTTGTCTCTTTCAACAGAGCATCATACCGCGTATGGACATGCCTGATGTGGGCGAGAACTGCCAACTGGACCCTGCGAGAAAGGGTCAAGTGCTCGGAAAAGCCGACAGGGTTTTCAGATCGATTATTTGATCCCTATGGAAGACATTATTGTTCGCCATAGGCCTTTGTGAGGTTCAGGTGGGGTGGAGGGGGAGGAAGGAGATGGAACAAACCCGAGTGAAAGAGTGCTCGATTATCATCTGACGGTCAGTATTGGGGACCCGTGGGAACAGGTCTCTAATGGCGGCATCGACCTGAGCGTGATAAACCGCCTGGGACTGGGGGATGGGCTCAGGGCCTGCATCTGTTACCGGACCGAGACGGTGAGGTATATCGCCTATGTTTGCCTTGGCCTCTTCAACGATGACTTGCCTGATATGATGGCCTATTCGATGCATCTGATGGGCAAGCATGTTTTCATCAGAACATTTGGCATTCTAAAACTTCGAGGTTAGATGAACAGTCTCCATCAAGGGGCGCCGAAGGGCTCCGACGCACCGAAACAATGAAAATCATGGCATCCTTCTCGCGGGATAGTTCTTTGCAGGCTGCCGTCAGCTCGGGGTTGCCGATGGGGACAAATTCGAATCCCGGTGGCGGGGTGCTTTCCGTCGTGATCTGATATGGTGAGTGAGCATCTTTCCGCCAGAATCAACAGGCGACAAACGATGCTGAATCCGTGGCGTTCAACGTCCGCGTACCTGATACTCCAGCTTCTTCTTCTTCTCCTTGTTCTCGACCAGTTCGAAATAAGAGTGGTGCTTTGACTTTGGTATCGGCGGCTTGGCGACAAATCTATCACGAGGCGGCGAGAGAGGATCACGATACTGGGCTCTCTGCGATCTCCTGTGCCGCTCCTTGGGCCCAGAGGCGGCCCCTGGGACCAGGGCTCGTCGTGTTCTTCCCATCTTCAGCAGCTATCAGAGACGCATATCATGACACGGCGTTCATCCAGGAGATGGAGGACAGTGTTAGCATAACAGAGAGGCACAGTTCACCGGCTCGATACGCGCTCAAGGTTGCATTCACGAGCCGACGAGATGCTGCATGCAAATCTCGCTCGACGGGGCCGCTGCAGCAACGAGAGGGGTCGTCTCTGGCTCAGGGAAAAGCAATGCAAGGAAACAAATCTAAGAACAGAGGCGTGGGTCCGGCGCGGCTGGACGAAGAGAGCCTGAACGACCAGTCTCTCGTCTCTGTCGAGGCTGCCCGATTATACCAGCGAGCGAGAGGTGGGCCGAGGTAATACAGCAGCGGCCGCTTTCAGATGCTCTGCCTGAAGCTGGCTGGGCTTCGACTGACGAGGCGCTGGAAGCTGGCAAAATGCGTGACCTTGTGGCAGTTTTGACTTGACGCGAGACTCTCTCATGATTTTGGAATTTGGGCAGCTTGATGCGTTTTATTACATAATCACGTGAAGCGCTGGAACAATGGTATTCCCCTTCCGACGAGCGTTCGCATAAAGGGCGGGGCAAGAGGCGAGAAGGTGACGGACGAGTTGGAGGAGGGAAGGCGCTGCAATGGATCTTATTGCTCAGCTGCAGGCACCAGTTGAATCACTTTTTTGAGGTTATTGACGCATGATATGGAAGTCAATCTGATGAATTTGAAATATGCGAATCGGGGACTGAATGAGACATATTAAATGAATCGCAGTGATGAATCTACAACAGCTCGCCGGTCAAGCATTTCCCAAAGAGGATAACGATTCACGGCACCGTGAACAAGGTCCGGCTGGTTATGTCAGAGGCAAATCTTTGGGTAAATGATCCGCACACCATCCGGGATTGGCACAGCCGCGGAACAGCCAGCTGAGGAATGATTGGATCAGCCTTGATTCCAAGGCCGACCGAGTAAGGAGGTGGACGGGAGACTCGGTGGATGGATGGAGATGCGACGGCAATGGGCGGCCTGCTTGATGGCCAAACAAACGGCTCTTGCCATGAAACCAACGCTGCTCCACGGCCTTGGTGGAACCACATCGTCTTTGAAGGAGATTCTCGTTGGACTGAATCGCAGAAAGACACTGTGAATGCTTCGAGTACGAGTACATCCCTTCGTAAAAGTGCGTACCGCAACATACCTACCTATGTACATGGGAGTCAAAAATAGAAGCATCGCACGTTGTGTTGGGCCGCATAGCCTTGAGAGCCTTGAGCAGTTTCAGCTGGACATATAATTACTATTAGCCCAGAGCAATGCCGTGTCAGGACCTTGCCATTGAAACATGCGCAGAAAGGCAGCAGCGGCCAGGCATTCAGTCAGTGATTGACGAATACAAGTCGAGCACTCCGTCTACTTCGCACTGAGTTGCTCCGCCCTGCGAGCATCTCAGGAGTACCTGTAGTGAGCTCACTGCCGACTCAGCCGCTACCCAGCCGGCAAGGCGGCACCTTGATCACGAAGAGCCAAGAGGAGGATTCAGATGGTGGATGGAATACTTTGCCATCAATGCGGAGTGCTTGATGGTACTTCGTACATGCGATGCTTGGTTCGGGTTTGATGCGGTTACGTGGGCAAGGACCTCAGCCACAGCCAATCCTGAAAGCTGAGCGGTGGGTGAAATTGCCTTTTGACTTGAACCAGGCCTTGGCGATGTGACGAGGTGCTGCCTCAGGATGATACCGGCGATCTTGGTTGGAAGAGCTCGAGAGTCGAGATTGGCGGTTCTCCAGTCGAGCTCAGATCTTGTTTCGCAATTTAATGGAGCCACGACTCGGCTCGCTTCAAGAAAACCAGCCAGGCAATGCTCGACAGGAGTCGAGTCTCGCAGAAGAGGAAGACGGCCGGCATGAACCAATCAGAGGCGCAGCGATTCGCCTCGCCAGGGATGACGGCAAGCCAATGAAGAGAAGCTCGCGGTGAAACACTGCCACCGCCATCAATCTCGACCAACGAGCGTCGAACGAGTTGGCGAGAACGAGAGCGACAGCATCACGTGAGGCCTGGTGACTCAGCAACCCCCTCGGAGACCGAGGAGTCCATCCATCATGATTTTGGTGCGAAATGCTAGACGAGACTACCTACTGAGATGGATGGAAGATGGGAACGGGCTGCACAGCCACCAGACCGGTGGGGAGAGACTTGGACGATACATGCAGACGCTGTGAATGCTGACGGCAGCTGAAGAGATCTGGAGTACTGTCCAAGTAGAGCCTTGGATTTGTGCTAGCCTCCTCGAGGAATGATTACGCACCGTCGGGCAGTTGAGCAACCCGAAAGAGCGGAACAAATCAATCTCTCGTGCGAGTATACTTTCGCGGTGATGCTTCGATACGATACATACGACTCGTTGCCTTTTGGCGATGGGCAAGGTATGGGCCCGAGTTGGAAGCGAATGCGATCCAGCCACGGAGCCGGAGATATGGAGCATTTGCACGTGGGCGACCATGTGTAAACTTCGTGGTCAACAACGTTGTGAACGTGAAGGACGGATCAGCCAGATCAGCCATATTATCCAGCGCCGTGGTTTCGTTCTTCTGGCTTCCATGCAGCTGCCAGGTGGTAGACCAGATAGCTTGGTAGCATCACGACCACCGCCATCCCTCTGTCGTTATCGCTTCCTCCCATGCGCGCTCGCTCTGGCGTCGTGGGCTGCTTCGTCGGTTCGTTCGTCAGCCCTGCGAATCCCCGAGCCTCTGCGCTGGCCGTTCGGTTGGTGCACCCGGGCCGGACCTGGCTTTATCAGGACTGGGCTCGCAGGCATCGCGAGCAGCGCAACGGGGAGTGGACAGAGCAGCAGGCGTGTGGGCCGCGGCAGGGCAGGCAGGCGTCGTCATCGCCAGCGGGTGCGAAGAGGAGCAGAGGAGCAGAGGAGCAGAGGCTGCAAAAGATCCATCGCGCACTTGGGCCCAAAGCGGCCAACGGCCTGCGCCTAGTGGTTGCGCCTTGGTGGCCGCTCACTGCATTAAATGCCCAGGGAAACAGAGGCTTACGCGTCCACTGCCCGCACCCCCGCCGTATCCCTGCACTGCCAGCCGCCAAGGGGCCTCCGCGCCATCCCCTAAAGCCGGCCCCAGCTGTTCCAGGCGTTGGACGGCCTGAGCCAGCGTCTGTGCCTCGCCCGCGTCTCGCCTGTGCCTGCTGGACAGGTGCTGCGCTGCACTGTAGCAGTAGCATGGAGCGCTAGCGAGGCGCCCCGGCCGAATATTGATCCCCAACCTCGAGGCACCAGCCCGACCATCCATAATATCGCCTCTCCCCCAAATCTGCTCCATCGATCGTCCGACACCTGGACTCTCGACTCTTCCTCCCGCATTTTTACCAGCATCTACACCCGCCATCAACCAACGTCTACACATTCCATCATTTGCATGAAGCGCGCTTCCATCTCTCGCACCATCTGCTAGAACCCAGCGAATCCTCTCCATCGCCTCGAGCCGAGTACGACCGCGGCTCACCCGCCATCATGTCGGACAACAACGTTGACCTCGACTCCCTACTCGACCTGTCCGCGTACGATGGCATGCCCAGCTTTGGCTCGCCCTCGCTGTCGCCATCCATGTCGCCGTCCTCGTCGTCCAAGCCCATCTTCGCCAGCCCAGTCACTGCCGCCGTCACGACGCCCAGCGTGATGCCGACCCAGAGCCTGAGCGGGCCGAGCCACAACTACGACATGTACCGCCAGCAGACGGGCTTCGTGCCGGGCGCTATTGCCAACACAATGGCCGTCAACGAGTCGGGCAACCTTGGATACCAGGATTTCGGGAGCCTCGACTTCCTCACCAACGAGGCTGAAATGTTCGACTTCAACGTGTCGCCCTCGCAGAGCACCATGGGACCGGCCGAGACGCTGGACTTTGCATCACCACCCAACACCCAACTCTTCTCGACCATCAACCCCAGCAACATTGAGCAGGCTTCATCCAACGGCTCTCCTTCCTCCACAAGCCAATCGAGCACCGTCGGCCGTCTGTGGCCTGGCGCTCACTCTCAGGCCGCCATGGCCAAGGCCCATGCCCAGCAGAGGCAGCAGCAGCACATTATGCAGCAGCAGCAGGTGCAGCGCCAACCTGGTCAGCCTGCCCAGCAAAGACCTCGCGCCAAGCTGCCGCCAAAGACCGACCCCATCGTCGAGCAGAAGATCAGCCAGCTTCTTCAGAAGATGCGGGCCCAGCCTGCGTCTCCGCCATCTGACAGCTCCACGCCCTCGGCCCACCTGGCCAAAGCCAAGAAGGACGAGGAGGAAATGGACGAGGACGAGCGCCTCTTGGCCAGTGAGGAGGGCAAGAAGCTCAGCAGCAAAGAGCGCAGACAGCTGCGCAACAAGGTCTCTGCCCGTGCTTTCCGCTCAAGAAGAAAAGGTAAGATCTATCTTCCCGTCAGGCGTGGTTCACGCCTGGGTCGCCTCCAAATAATTTACTAACAAGGTTGTAGAATACATTACACAGCTTGAAGCTGAAGTCTCCAGCAAGGTCACAGAAAACAATGACTTGCGTGCGCAGAACCGCGCCCTCCTCGAAGAGAACGAGCGCCTGTCTGGGCTGACTCGCATGCTCCTCGCCTCTCCCTCATTCTCCAGCTTCCTGGACAAGCTCAGCTCTGAATCGTCCGTTGCTGCCCAGCCGCAGGTCAAGCCAGAGCCCCAGCAGTCTCCGGAGCAGCGAGCTGTCAAGGACGTGAACCCGTTCGGCGCTCAGGCCTCTCAGCAGCAGATTGGCATGGCCATGCTCCCTGAGCAGAACCTGGACTTCTCCATGTTTAATGCCGTCGACCCGTTCTACCAGCCCCAGGTGTTCGTCGTCGAGACTGCGGAGGTGCCCTCGTCCATCGAGTCCTCCATCCTGTCGGGCAAGACGTGCAGCTTTGTCGAGCAGGCTTTCCAGTCTGATGACGACAAGGTCGAGGTTCCCGCCATCGAGCGACCTGTCGAGAAGGCTCCTGTCGCCAAGACGGAGTCTGCACCCATCGACGAGGAGTTTGAGGCCGATCCCGAGTTCGCCCTCTTCCACTCCGAGCCTGCCTCATCTTGCTCAGAGTCCAACACCCTGGACACCGAAAGCCTGTCACACGTCGATATCTTTGGTGGTATCGAGCCCGAGAAGATGCTGTCAAGAATCGAGCTCGTCGATGCCACTGAGGAGGAATACACTGCCGCATTCGCCATGGCCCGAGTACAAAGCATCAGCGCCAGCATAGGGTCGGTAGTATCAAGACTAGAGCTCTTGACTATGGACCTGTAAAGAGCAGACAACCCATCTACGAACAGACTCTTTATAATATGCGACTTTTGTTATCTTTGGATCTTATCTCGTGGCCCTCCTTTGCAATGGCAGGGCCGACATGTACAGGGCAAAGGATCAGGTAGCGGCAATGGCGCGGGGTTTTCTTTTCTTCTTTGAATTTCTTTCTATGGGATTTACATTTGGGACACTTTGGGATTGCAACAACTATTATGGGACTGGCTTGAACCTGCCACTCGATCTATTTTCTCTGTATGATTCGATTAGAGTGGGAGTGAACATAAAAAATGCAACATCTGTTTATTCCGCTCATGAGCTCGATGAATATTTGGTGACTAGGCTTGACAGCCTTGATATTCTAGCAGTAATTATGAAGAAATCTACGAAATGAATTCCTTTGAACATAAAAGGTCCACGTCTACTCTCACATTTAGAAGTTGAACCATATGTAACTTGACAGACATATCATAAGCCAACAATAACCCGCTAGGATTTGCTTAAAGCCGCATGCTGCACACCATGGGGCTCCAGATATGGCTTCCATTGATAACTTCTGCGATATACGCAGTGGACCGTATCATCGCAATATATGTAATCTCCTTCCCGCTGCTACCCCCCTAGTTCTTCCTTCATCTTATCGAAAACACCTCCTCCCTCCCCCCATCCTCCTTCCCAACCCATCCCTCCCCATCCATAAGCCCATGAACATAACACTCTCCCACAAGAACCCATCCACCACCAGAACCACCACCACTCGCAGTACCATCATCATCATCATGCACCTCGCGCAGCAAAAAGGGCGTCTTCCCGCCGCGTAAAAGGACCACCACGTCGCCCTCCTGAAGGGCGTCCGGGCCGAGCACAAAGTATCCCCCGCGGGTGACTGCGAAGCGGCGGTAGCGCGTGATGAGGGTCGCTTCGTGGCTCCATTTGAAGGGGTCGCCCGTGAGGGAGAGGGCGTGGATGGAGGGGGAGATGGGGGTTTGCTGCTGGGAAGAAGAGGCGGAGAGGGAGAGGGAGTTTGCTCTTTCGTAGAAGGCGGACATGAGGTTGCTGTTGCTGGCCTTATTTTCATTATAATTGTTGGAGTTGTTGGAGGTGGAGGAGGAGGAGGGGAACGTTCGTGAGGGCGATAACAGAGGCGATGGGGATGGTGATGAAGAGGGGATTGCGTAGCGGACGAGGTACGCCGCTCCGCTGGCGAGCCATTCGTTGGGCGAGACGGATGAGTACGGCCGCGAGCGGTCCATGCCCGTGCAGGCGTTGGTGAGGGTCTGGATGAGGGCGAAGAAGGCGGATCTGCTGTAGTCCTCCTGCTCCTCCGGCTCAGGGGCGGGAGATCTAGGCGCCGTTCGAGAAGGTGATCGAGCTGGCGATGATGATGATGAGGCGGCCGCGGCTCCGGCTTTGAGAAAGGGGGGGTATACGCGGGATAAGGTAAACGTCTGGAAGCCGCAGATTTGCTTCCAGAGGACCTCCATGGGGTGTGTCCGGGAGACGTATTGGTCGCTCTGGCTGTTGCGGCGCTGCTGTACGACTCGGCTGTGCTGATGATGGCTGCTGCTGCTGCTGTTGCCTCTCACCGTGTCTCTACCCCCGGAGACACTGATGCTACTGCCGCTGCTGTTGCTCCCACTGCTGGGCGTGCGCCCATGACTCTGAGGCCGAAACCGAGGAGACCCCCGATCGCCGCCCTGCTGCTGCTGCTGTTGTTGTTGTTGCTGCTGCTTCTGCTGCTGTTGCTTCCACCACTTCTTCCTGTTCGACCCCTGATCGTCCTGCCGCACCTGAAACGCCGTCCCGTAAATCGTCCACGAATGCCGCTCCACAACGTCGACCCTGACGCCCCGGATATGCAGCACCCTCGCCTCCTCGTCAATCGTCAGCTCCGGCCTCGTGTCCCCCGACGCCCGATGCGGCACCGCCGGTGACCCGAGGATGTGCATCGGCAGGTCCCGCCAGTCAGGCACCCACGAGGGCAGATCCAAGTGCCGCTCGTTCCCCGGCGCGCGCCTCCTGTTGTTGGGCCGGCTGTGGTGCGTCGCGGACAGCATGATGAGGTCGTCTGCGCCCCTGAGGCCGCGCACCGCGACGTCGAGGTAGACCTCCTCGACGCTCTTGGAGTAGTCCGCCACCAGGCCCCGGAGCTCCTTGCTGCCGCCCTTGGTCAGGGAGAAGTGCCCCAGAAAGGCGTACACGTGGTCCCGCGGGTCCTGCGCGAGGAGGTGCCGCGCGCGGTGCAGCTCGTAGGCGAAGGTGCCCCTGTTGTGGAACTGGCTGTCGTGCGCCTCGGCGGGCTCGACGAAGCGCTGGCGCAGGTAGCGGATGTTGGAGGTGCCGATGAAGAAGCGCGTGCGCAGGTGGTGGTATCGCTCGTTGAGGATGCCCGCCACGAAGGAGAGCGTGTCCCAGTCCATCTCCACGTCGCCCCAGTAGAGCGTCGCCGGGGCGGTGGTTCCGATCTCTTGGACGATCCATATCCGGTGGAACTTGGAGCTTCAGTGTCAGAACTGACGTTGATTCTGGAAAGGAATCGTCTTGACACCGGCAAAGGGGTATATTCTTCGTATAAGCAAGGTTACTCACCCACGGCAGCTTGGTCAGCTTCGCCAGAGGAATCCATCTCTCCGCGCTCTGCATCGCCAGATGCTCCTCATGCGCAACCTTGAACGCCTCGTGCGCCTCGTCGTCCTTGAACACGCCATCCAGATAATGCACCATTCGCACCGCGTCCGCCGCGACTCCATCTGCGTCCCTCCCCAACCACACAAGCACCTTGCTCGCGTTCTTGTACACGGCATTCATGAGCTTCACCTGCTGGCTGCGCTCCGCCACGTCGTCCTGGTTGATGCATATCTGATCTGCCCACAGCCGGCGCGCCCGATCCGGCAGCCGGACCCTCACCAACGCATCCCGGATGCTCTGCGTCAGTGGCAGGACGGCGCCGTCGCAGAGCAGCGTGGCGAGCCGGTCACTCGTGCCCCAGACGTAGGAGATTGCTTCGTAAGGGGGCAGCTCGCCGAGCTCTGCTGCGTCCAGACTCCCGAGCTGGAGGCCCCCGATTAAGGGGTCGGAGCCGGAGCCGGGCTGTAGGATGAGGAAGCGGACGGACTTGGCTTCTTTGATGGGCTGGTAGACGTATCGCTGGTCTTCTGGGATGTGGAGGGACTGTTTGGGGCGCTGGGGCAGGGGGTTGTTGTCCATGGATGATGGTCTACTGGATTGGAGGCCACGGCGCCTGACGGGCTTCTTTCCGTGACGCGAGAAGAGAGCTTGAAGCTGCGATGCTGTTGCGCGTAATCTCAGACTCCAGCCCGTTTTATAAGGGGCCCTAGAGTCTTCGAAATCACGGCGTCTTCTGAGCTTCAAGCGTATGCCACGCCAAGCTTGCAACGCAAATGAGACGGATCGAGTGCTACCCTTATTTCTTGTGACCGTGAGATGTCCAAAAAGACGACGCATGTTTTGACTCGAAGCATCGAGAGATGATCCAGCAGGAGGCGATCCATCCATGTCGTCTGGCATCAGTAGTGCGGCGCTATATGTACGGAGGTGGAGAGCGGATTCCGTCCAACGGCGTTCTGCTGCAGCTGCATGTCATGCCGCTTGACTCACTCAGGCGCTGATCCTGGTTGCGCTTCTTACATGTGTTCTCATCTTTGAAGAATCAGGCATGGTTCGTCGACACATGATGATAGCTCACAGAGGGCGCACGGAATGTAGGGTACTGAAGACTTGTTGGAGGGTGATAGCACGAATGGTGGAAGCAGGTGGGTTCATGTTGGAGAATAGGAGAAAACAACAAGAGCATACCCTATAAAGAATCCTGTCCTGGCTATCTCCTCATTATCCGACGGTCTGTACATGTGCAAAATGTACACAGTTGGAGGTAATAGGGTATCCAATTTCACAGGCTTCTCATCACATGGCTCTAGACGGTCTCGCGGATTCTCACCGGCTCCGCCGTCGCCAGGTTAATCTCATCGTCGTCCTCAGACCGCCGCATCTCCGGTCCTGTTCCCATCACCATGGCACCGCTTGCTGTTGGTGGGCCGTCTTTCAGTTCCCAGCTGCCTATCCTCTCGTGCTGCATCCCACGCTTCGTAACCGTAACATCAGCGTCGCTGGCCAGCTTGCCTGTTCCTTTGAAGCCACCCGGGGAAACGCTGCGCACGCTGGGCTTTCTTGTACGCCGTCTAAAGGCACACACTCCAAGGGAGTAGAGAGCGACTGCAAGGATGCCAGTCACGGCTAGAGTCACCATGGCGCCGATGACACCAGCAACAGGCGCACTGAGTGACGACTTCTTGGATGGATCTGAGGGGTCAGAGATGGAGGGTGTGGATCTTGCGTCGCACCACGAGGCAAAAATGGCCCGACAAGAGCTGCACCACTGAGAAGAGTCCTGGGAGAAGCGCTGGAGCTGGCCCAAGAAGGTTGTGAAAGGGATGACCCGGCTATCAGAGCTGTTGGAAGACAGAGGGTAGACGGAAAAGGGCTCTCCAACATCAGCATTGGCCCGATACGTGAACCGAACCATGAACTCCTGAGGCGCCGGAAGTGCGGATGTATCACCGGAGTGATGGCCGAGCAGCTCGATGATCATGGCCGAGCCGGGCTCCGGAAGAGTGGAGAACGGCCCAGAGAGCAGATTGGATCCGGAGTAGAGCCCCATGAGGGAGAAGAAGGCAATCATGGGCTCAAAGGAGCCGAACATGAGCGTGAGTTTGCTGCCGTCACTTCCTATGGTAGCACCGCTGAGCGAACTCGCAATCTGCATGCCAAGCGTTTGGCCAGCGATAGTGGTAATGTTGTTGTAAGTGAAGTTTGGGGCGCCGCTCAGACTGTCTCCGTTCATGGCCCGCTCCAGTTCGAAAGCGTTGGCCTTGAGCACGCCCACCGTTGTGTTGGCGAATCCTAACCCGGAATTGACCGTTTTGTTGTGAGTATTCATGTAGTTGACATACTCGTAAATGTTGTAGGCATTCCAATAGTTGATCGCGCCCTTGGGGATAGTGCCGTTGAGGGGAGGCGTGGCAAAGAGGGACCTGTAGAGGCTCTCGGTTGACCTGAAGCGGCCCATGGGATCGGTTTGCTTCATGGTATTTACGTTGGTATCCCAGGCCCAGCAGCCGACGGTTCCTTGGATGCTTCGTGTCGAGCGGCAAGTCAGCATACTCGATGCAAATGAAGAACACACGAACTGAGCTACTCACGCTACTGATGCCGAGTCTGATGCAGATAGAGTCTCGATGTTGGGATACTGGTATCCGCCAAGAGGGTAATCGACTGGATCGGAGCCGGACACGACGTCCTCCGCCATCTGTGAACCACCGGCAAAGCTGTTGAACGAGTCTTCTGTAGGAGGATACAGGCCCTGGAGAAAGGCCACAGCACCTCCAGCCACCCACTCGTCTGTCTGCGACAGGATGGTGAGCTGGTTGTTGCTAATGGCATCTTTGGCTATGCCTTGGATCGTCGTGTTCTCCGTTGTATTTGAAAACAGCGTAGAATTGGCGGCACCCAAGTAGCGATTGCGAAAAGCGCTCCCCTGCCTCCACATTTGTCGGGCTCCCATGGGCGTGAGAACGTTATCCAGGCCCCCAAGAGTCGGAGTCTTTTCGCCATGATTGATGTATGCAACAACTGCCCAGACTTTCGTGTCGAGAGGCTCATTAGACTGCGCCAAGGTACCAAGACTCAGGACAGCTATTGATAACAAGATGGAGAGCCGGCATAGGCTCTGGCTCGGAACAGACGCCATACTGTCGTGAAGAGTCAAGGACTACTCTGTGTAGCCTGTATGCTCTATGGCTAGTGAAAATGTGAAGTCTGTTAGGATAGAGCCCTCAGTGAAGGCTGAATCAACACAAGGCGAGGAGAGACTGCTTCCGAGGCCAAAGATTCTGCATTCGCGGGGAGCGGTGATGGAGGTGAGGAGATCTCATATTAAACAGACCACATGTTGACATCGAGAACCCCAGCCCAGAGAAGCCGTCAACTCCGACCGCAAGAGAGCCAGGAATCCAATCCAAGCCCTCACTTCGTCCCACCGAGCTGGTCAGCCACCCATCGAATGGTGTAGTAAGAATCCCCAAGACGCCCAGCAGAGCAGAGAGACACGGCTGTGACAACTCGTCAAACCCGCATCAAGCTACTTTCCGTTGTTGGAGCTCCACACCAAACAAGCTTAGAGCTGGAGCAAAGCACGACACCCTCAGCCTGGAACCAGCGAATCCCAGCGCGCTCCAGGCGGCCTCGTCTGGCCGTTTTGGCGGGTGGCTGATCCCGTGCATTCTGACGGAAGGATTCGAAGGGGTGCTGAGAAGGGCATGGATAAGGTAGAGGCCTCGAGGAGGGGCGGGGTCTGTGACAGGGCATTGAAGCTGGTTCCAAGAGTCGCTCAAGGTCAATGCCGTGGACTATTTCTTTCTCTCCGCCCATCCGCCATGCTGGATGCGCGCAGCTTGACGACGTTTGACTTGAAGAAGCCGTTGTTGCTTGGACGTTTGCGGCCAAGCTCGAGCGTTTGTGGATGAAAGGTTTGACTTTGACGCGCCAATGACGACTCGGGAGGTGTGGAAGATGTACTTTGTATTGTAGACCAGGATGACGTCGAGATTGAACAGCGGTATATCTCGACGAAATCGGAGGCATTTTAAATGCTTTTTACATTAAATACTTGGACTGATGTAAGAGAGATTTAGATTTTACGCATGTAAAATTGATTCAGAATCACATGCCGCAGGATGCGGATGCCTGTGCCTTGTCTTCTCTGTTGGTGTGCACGCGAGTTGGTGTAAGTCGGTGATAACTCACGGTGCCTTGGCGCAGATATGTCATCACCGCCCTCATTGTCTTGTGGGCAGTACTTTGATGCCAACCTACCTGATTAATCCTGGTGACTGAGACATATGGCACAGCGGTTGAGTCTTGAAATACTCCGTAGCCATCGAAACAAACAGTGGCCTCATGTGCCTCATCTCAAGTTTCACCGTATCGCCGGTCAGCTTCTAGATAGAAGACAGCCCCGCTTAGGCCCAAACCCCTCATCTAACCTTCATAAGGCAAAATAGGGCTGCCTCCACCATCAACCATGGGAAGCGGATCACCGCTTCAATCGGTTCCATGGTCTAACGGTTATGACTGCGGATTCTGATTCCGCCAGCGAGGGTTCGACTCCCTCTGGAACCTATTTTTTGCGCTTTTCACCACGGATTCTCTTTTTATCGTCTCGTCGCTTCAGAGCAAACTGGACTGGCGATTGTCTTCGTGATGACAGCGACTTGATTGAAAGTGGTCGATAATCGGGGCAATCAATGTGTCGGTTCTCCCTTCAACAGCCCCAGGGCAGCTGCCTTTCAACGACCTCCGTAAAGAATTAGATACACGGGCGCTCATCAAGGCATGCTGCGCAAATAGTGCCTGCAGCATCCCCTTGCACGTCCTCTGATAATATGACCACCGCCAGAATGAAAAGTGCGGATGTGGGGAATCTGGCAGCATCGATACTAGACATCATGTTCAGCACCTCCTGATCAGCATTTCATCTCGACGATTTGCACCAAGAAGATTCGCGGCCAGATTTGGATCTTATCAATCTCTACTTTTTCCCAGATGCAGACAAGCGTAGAATGCCGTTTGCCTCAGGCAGCAACACAGAGGCAACTCCGTGCGAAGCTGAAGCTGGGTGGCGGTTTGCCATCATTTCCCTCCCTTGCTTGCCCTTCAATGTCGCGCTCGGCTGTGTGCCTGATTCGCCATGATCCGGCTTTGCTACCTGGTAATAGTTGTGATGAAGCATGAAAAAGCACAGCTACTCATCTCATTGATTTCCCTACAATACTACGTCTCTTTGTCCTCTACCTCCTCTACAGTGTCTCTTCATCTCTGATAGTAATGCCCGTCTTTCCCCGTGTCCAAGACGACATCGTGCATGACTGCAACACAAGCGCTCAATCTCATCAACTTTTCCGTTTTCTGTGGAGCAGATGCGGATCCACATGCTAAGCCGTGTTTGGCCTTTCCCTTGCATTAGAGGCGCGAAGCAAATCGATTCAGCTGATCAGAGGAGGCAAAGCGGCCGCCAGCCACGTGCAGCGAGATGTGAACGAAGCGATGTTCGAGTCTGTTCCTTGCTGCAGATCGAGAAGATGGTGAGGGAGTACATAGGGAGGGAAAAGAGATGGAATTTGTGAAACAGTAGGTAGGATAAAGTAGAGACAATGGCTAGGAGCAGAACTGCAGAGCAAGGAAAACAAAGAAAAATAGCCGATGGATGCCCAGAGGCGCAAACGAGCTCAACCCAACTTCCAGGTTCGCCTCTGGCGCATCCCTGCTCAGTGCATGCATAGCGCTGCACCTCGCTCCGTCCAGCGCTTGGAATGGCCTGACGCTGAGCCCACCGGCCGCTGACGCCCACTGCGAGGTACAAAATACAGCGTCGGGTCCGAGCCATCAGGTTTCAGCGGGTGCGCCTCAACCTTGAAAGGCTCTAGTCAGGTAAGGCAGTTCGGCAGCCGCAATTTCTCCGCATCATCGCCCGCCTACCTTCAATACCTTACCCCTACGGGCTCAAAGTTCCAGTGGACGCACTCCCTGTCTGTCGCACGGCACAAGCACCAGACTGGACCAGACTTGAGCACAAGCACCGCATCTCGCACACCCACACCGAGCACCTCCAGACTCTGTACGATTCGAGCACGTCGCGCGCCTTGCGAAACCACCGGGTTAATAAAAAAAAAGAAGAAGAGAGACTACGAGATCATTCCGCCTGATCGCATCGCGCCTATCGTCCGCATTTGCCGCTCGATGGCCCAGCCGCATGCTGCGTGCTGAAATCGCCCGCCATGTCAGACGACGCCATCGCAGAGCCGTCCGAGGCGCTGAAGGAGCAGCAGCAGCAGCAGCAGCAGCAGGCCGACGACCACATCGACGCCGCCAAACAGCCCGCCTTCCTGCACTCGCCGCCCGATAGCAACGATGCCGGCAAGTCGGAGTCGAGCGACTCGGAGCTCAGCGACCTGGACGACGAGCCGCCGCTGGAGGATGCGCCGACGCTGCCCCCGGATCTCGGCGCTGAGCTCGACGACATTGGCGATGTCGTGCCGGACCATTGGTCGTCGGGCAACGTGCCCGTCTTCCGGCCGACCATGGATCAGTTTAGAGACTTCCGCCGCTTCGTATGCCGCCTCTCACTCGGGCTCCAATTGCCTCTGTCCTTGCCCTCGTCGCCATCCGTGTTCTTGTCTGCTAACCACTGACCCTTGCACCCAAACAGATGACAAAGGTCGACAGCTATGGAATGAAGTCCGGTATCATCAAGATCATCCCGCCGGCCGAGTGGCTGGATGCACAGCCACCCCTCGACGATCTCGTAAAGCAGATCCGAGTCCGCGAGCCAATCAAGCAGGACATCATGGGGTCCAACGGCACTTACCGCCAAGTCAACATCCTCCATGGACGATCCTACAACATTCCGCAATGGAGGCAGCTTTGCGAGCAGAGCGAGCACCAGCCTCCCGCCAGGCGTGGAGAGAGACGAGCCAATGCGGACAAGCCCAAGCCCGCGCGGCGCCCTGCTGCTCCCAAACCTGCCAACACAACGACCACCACACCGAGGACTCGCGGAAGAGGACGGCCTCCCAAGAACAGGGCGAGGCAAAGGAAGAATGAAGAGAGCCGGCCCATGACACCTGTCTCGCCAAAGGTCGAGGCCGAAGGCGCAGAGGATGAAGTGATGGACTCTATCGAAAAGGAGCTGGGCACCGAGGTGGATTACGAAGACGACCCTCAACCGACCGTTCGAAGAATGGGTGGAGTTAGGCCTGCTAAGCCAAAGATTCAGTCCACCTCGGCGCGCCGCAAGTACAGTCGCCGAGAAGGCTCCGCCGTCATCGACGAGGCTGCGTTCAAGGATTTCGACTATCGGATGGACATTTCCGACTACACGCCTGAGCGATGCGAAGAACTGGAGCGCGTGTATTGGAAGACCCTGACATATGCACAACCGCTTTACGGCGCTGATTTGATGGGCACGCTCTTCGATGACAGGACCGAGATTTGGAATCTGAACAAGTTGCCAAACCTCCTGGATGTCCTCGGTACAAAGGTTCCGGGTGTTAATACAGCATACCTCTATCTTGGCATGTGGAAAGCAACGTTTGCGTGGCATCTTGAGGACGTCGATCTCTACAGCATCAACTACTTGCACTTTGGTGCTCCAAAGCAGTGGTACAGCATTTCCCAGGCCGATGCTCGAAAGTTTGAGAATGCCATGAAGAGTATTTGGCCCGCCGATGCCAAGGCCTGCGACCAGTTTCTCAGGCACAAGGCTTTCCTCATTTCGCCGCAACACTTGCAGCAGAACTACGGCATCAAGGTCAACAAGGTCGTCTCATATCCCGGCGAGTTTGTCGTCACCTACCCTTACGGATACCATTCCGGTTTTAACTTGGGATACAACTGCGCCGAAGCTGTCAACTTTGCTCTCGACTCCTGGCTTGAGATGGGCAAGATTGCCAAGAAGTGCGAATGTGCCCAAGCGCAGGACAGCGTATGGGTCAACGTCTACGAGATCGAGCGGAAACTGCGAGGAGAGGAGACCGAATACGAAGAGACAGAGGATGATGATGAAGACGAAGATGAGGACGATGACGATGAGCTCTCCGGGCTTCCCACCCCTCCTGCGGGCCACGCTGTGAAATTCAAGGACGCGAGCCGCAAGAGGAAGCGTGGCCGGGCGGATAAGGGGGCCAAGGTCAAGGTCAAGAAGATCAGGCTGCGACTCAAGGTCAAGGCCGAGCCGCCCTGTTGCCTGTGCCCCAACGATGTCCCGAACCTGGAATTCCTGCCAACCGACGACGGCAGAAAGGCCCATCGCCTGTGCGCCCTCTACATCCCCGAGACGTACATCGACACAGTGGATGGAAAGGAGATTGTCTCCAATGTCGACGCCGTGCACAAGGACCGTCTGGATCTCAAATGTCTGTTCTGTCGATCGAAGCGCGGGGCTTGTTTCCAGTGTTCTCAGAAGAAGTGTGCGAGGGCATATCACGCTACATGTGCCGCAGCCGCGGGAGTGTTCACCGAGGAACAAGAGGTTCCCGTCTTTGGTGAAGATGGTACGGAGTATAAAGAACAGGCTTTTGAATTCAGCTGCCGCTTCCACCGTACCAAGCGCGATAAGAAGCTGGACGGCGAGGCTTTAGAGGAAGATGCCCGCATCATGAAGGCCGCCGAGGCCCTTCGGAAGGGAGACATCTGCCAGCTGCAATATCACAAGGGCGACATATTCGCCGGAATGGTGGTAGAGAACCGATCGGATGAGCGCATGTTACTCGTCGACGTCGTTCCGAATGGCGACCGAGTAGAGGTTGAATGGAAATGGCTGCTGCTCCCAGATCCATCCGACTACCACCTACCCAAGGCGTCGGCGAACGCCATCTCGCTCCCCTCTTCGCAAAAGGCAAAGGACAAGCTCAATGCCAAGCGTCATCAGGGCGATGACAAGCCGCGAAAGGGCGATACATTCATCGAAGGGGACTATACCTGGGCGGAATTCCACACCAACGAAGCCGCCAACAAGCAGCAGGCCAAGGTTGATCTTAGCAAGCAAGACCAGGTCTGGTACTATCTCGGGAAGAACTCGACCGACGCCAAAGCGCAGTACACCGAAGATCCGACAAAACCACGGCACAACCCCAAGGGCAATTTCTTGGACACGCTTCCGAAGCCCCCCAAGCCCGTGCCTGCGCGCCAAACATATCAGCAGAGAGCTTACGGAATCTCTGGCCCATACAACCACCCAGGTGCTTTTGCGGGCCAAATGACGACGATGCCGATGAATGCTCCGGGCATGGAGAGGCCATACGTCTACCAGCCAAGGACCCCTGTGGGATACAACAACCACACACTTCCCGGCACAAACTCCTTCCAAGGGACCACGGCTGCTCCTCCCACCTTCCAGCAGTATCAGCCATACACAGTCCAGCGGTTTGACCCCATCATCCGGCCAAATGAGATGCCTCGAGCTCACGTACCGCCGCCGCCGCCGCCACCTCCCCCTTCGCAGCCGCATCCACAAGCTTTCCCGACGACCTGGGCGGCAGGGTCTTCAGGACCTTACCCAAGCCATAGGGGTGCTTCATCATCCACACATAACTCGCAACAGTACAGCAGGCCCACTTGGCAGGTGCATTCCTCGGTGTATCAGAAGTACCCCTTCTTCCAAGTAAACCATAACAGGTAAGCTGTTTCCGGGTCGTCGCTGTTTGATCACCATTTCTAACTGTGAGTTACAGGGAGGCTACCAGATATCGAACACCTTATATGCCGTGGGGAGGGTTCACCAACGGTTACGAAGGCGATCTGAGAGCACACCTGCTAGCTAATCGCCACGACGTTCTCCGGCGGGCATCTTCCACGGCAATGTCCCCAGGCGACTACTCGGGGCCATACCAGGCGCAACCTTCTGCAGCTGTACCGACAGCCGTACCGACAGCTGTACCGTACAATGGCCCAGCGGCCCCGGCAGCACAGCAGACAGGGCCGCCGGCGCAGCAATCGAATTCAGGGCTGCCTGCGCCCATCCTTGGAACAGCCAGCCACCAGTACCATCCGGCGATCAAGGCACAGTACAGAAGTCAGATCCAGCAGCAGCCGACCCAGCAACAGCCCAACCAGCAACAGCCGACTCAGCAGCAGCCCAGCCAACAGCAGCCCAGCAAGCCCAAGCCAACCCCAGCCCCCAAATCGTACAAGGTTGGCTTACCCGCAGCCGTCAGTCTTTCGTTGAAGTCGACTAAATCCGCAATGCAGGTTCCAGCTAAACAGTCCCCAGTGCCTTTACCAGCAAACTTCCTGGCCGCCATGACCTCGTCTCCCGGTTCTACCGCACCCCCCTCCGTCAAGCACTCGCCTCTTCGGCAGGCAAGCCCCGTGGCCGCCTCTCCCAACACGAAAGTTGCCGTAGCATCCTCTACACCACCTTCACAAGAAGCGGGAAACTCCACAGGACCCACGGCAAAGGCAGCCCAACAAGCTCCAAGGATATCAACAACTCCAGTGCCGCTCCCTAAGTTTGCAATATCATACCAGGGAAATGCGACGGCATCTCCGTCGTCATCCGCTAGCGTTGCAACGCCGAACCTACCGCAGCCTACACACTCAGCTCCTTCGACACAGCAGGGCCATGATGCGGCTGCGCCCGAGGGGCCGGCAGATACTCTCCGAAAAGCTGCAGTTTCAGTCAACGGGACTGGAAATCATACTCCCCAACAATCGGGCTTGGACAGGGGAATGTCTACTACCTCGGTGCCAGTTTCCACGACTATACATCCGGTCAAAGACGATCAACCCAGTCCGTCCTATTCTACACAACCATTATATCATCATGAACCCGAGGGTTTCCCAGATGTTCCGGGCTGCGAATCTATGGAGTTTGTCGAACGGATGATGGAGAATCTGAGAAAAGCGTCCCAGCGGCAGATGCCAAGCTGAAAGGGGGGTGAGATGAAGCCAAGAGGCATTCTCTAGTCCTCGTCCTTTTCGAGCAGCAGCAGGCCATTGCCGCCAACTACTTTTATCATGCACGCAGAAACGCTTGTTTACTTTTTTCTTTCCTCTATTTGCCCTTACCATTGCTTTTCTCCCATGAAGGGTCATAGGAGGTACTTTTTTTGGTCAGATACACCATGATTTATCAAGGTTACGTAACTACGTGTTATGACACGGTCGATGAGAACCAGGGAATCGTTTCCGGACCTGTGCGTCCTTGTTCCTTTTCTTGCGCGTCTTGAAACTTTCACCTGGCGTTGGGAAGAGGAGTACCGGCGAGTGGCTCGGAAGGTCAGTTAGAGGCAGCAGCATGGCCACCCTTTCAAAAGGGGCGAGGGAGAAGACCCAATCATTGCTGGCGGTTTGCTTATTGTTAGGGGACAGTCACGGCCACATAACGAAGTGTATTATTAGGATTATTACATACCTTAGTACCGTGGGTAGTCTCACGACAATAAGGGTTTATTTGATTTGAAGTGGTAAACTACTCGGCGGCGTTATTCCGACCTTTTGGTCGCAGCTAAACAGGTCTATCAATCTATGGAGCTTGTATTCAAACGGCGGTATTGTGGAGGATTGTTAGCTAAGTGACTCTCCGCTGCTTGCCGCATCAGTTTGGTATGAGCATGCCAGAGGTTCGTACAGTCTCCTGAACGACTCGCAGTGGTATCTCTTTGCCACGCCGGCAACCTGACAAAGTATCCGTGCCTTGTCAAAGTTAAAAGGCCACTCTTCTTGTGTCAATGTCTCTTTTGGAAGTGTCGGCTGTAATGGAGTACAAGAGCGTGCCATTCCAGAGATGCTGGCAGCTGGCAGGCAAAGGCAAGCGTCTAAAGTCCAGGCGCCGTATCAAACTCTATCGGCAGCTGCAATCTTTACCTTCTTAGGCAGTGCCGCCTGATGGAGAGTTTGAGGCGGGCGAGAGTCACTGCAGCCTGCGCAGGTACAGTACCTATATGAAGGTCGTCTCTCTTCATGTTCTCTTGCTCCTTTCGCTCTCTTCCCTTCTTCTGCACACACAAACACAAACACTTTTCACCCGCGTTCCATCACCACTCCTGCTACCAACACGGCCTTTTCTTTCTCGCGCATATTCTCTGTGTACTCGCTTCTTCCATCCTGGCACTTGCTCTTGGCCATCCAAAGCAATCACCGTTTCTCATTTCATTTCATTTCATTTTCTACAAACACCAGAACTACTCCCGTCGCCGAGCGAGATGCCTTCCCGCAGGGCTCCAGGTCCTTCACCTGCCCCGACGAGCCCCTCCGAGCTGTCCCAGGCGAGAGACTCCTGGTCCAGCTCGCCGGACTGGGACGATCAGCGCGACTGCGGCCGCTGGAGCGAGGAGGACGAGTCGGTCTCGATGGAGAACGTGCCCGAAGTGATTCCGGGCAAGTATCTCCGGGGCACGGTCATAGGCCAGGGGGGCTGGTCGACTGTCATCAAGGTGAAGAGGGTGGAGGATGGGAGGCTGTTTGCGGGCAAGAAGTCGCAGACGCCCGAGCAGCTGTACAAGGAGTCGAAGAGGCTTCGGAAGTGGGATCACGTTGGTCACTCCCCTTCTCCATCCAAAGGCCTAGACTGACACTGCTCTTCGCCATCCAGCCGAACATTGTAAAGCTTGTGGAACTCTACAAGCAGGACTCGGATGAGGACAACAATCTTCTCATCATGGAGCTTTGCGCAAGGGGAACCCTGCAGATGCGTATCGAGTGGTACTACGAGCCCATGAGCATGTTGGACATCGTGTCCACTACCATCCAAGTTGCCGATGCTCTTGTCTACATGCACGGCAAAGGCTTTTTTCATGCAGACATGAAGCCGAGGAACATCTTCGTCCGTCGATTCGACCCAATGGATGTCGCCCTTGGAGACTGCAGTGACTGCAAGGTCCACGGCAAGTATGACGGCCCGAGAACTGGGACGTCGGATTTCTGGTCGCCTGACATGGTGGCCTACAACAGGCACAGCGGCAAGAGTGATGATATCTGGGCTCTGGGGGTTACTCTGCTCGCGATGATGCTTCAGAAGCCGCAGAAGGACAAGGGGGATGCGGGAAAGTTCCAGTACCCTTCACGATGTGCCAACTATACACAGGAGCTGATGAGGCTCAATCCCGGCAACGCACTTGTCGACCTCGTCAGCAAGATGCTCGTCAAGAAAACCAGAGAGCGGCCAACGGCCGAGAGGTGCCTTGAGATGGCGA
Organism: Trichoderma citrinoviride; assembly: GCF_003025115.1. NCBI lineage: Eukaryota > Fungi > Ascomycota > Sordariomycetes > Hypocreales > Hypocreaceae > Trichoderma > Trichoderma citrinoviride. Next base: position 715,392 of record NW_020194720.1, on the reverse strand, counting down.
CCAAGATTATGGAGGGGTCAAATGACAACGAGAAGCTGGCCGGTAGCATGGATGGGCTGGGGCTCACTTCCCCAGAAAAGCACCGCCCTGCCGAGGCGCCTCCTGTCTACCATTGGTGATGACATCTGAGGCAGAGAGAGTTGGTTTGGTCATGGATGCTTTCGAACTTGGGTTGGATTTTCGCCTTGGGACTTCGGTGTTGATGAGATGATACCCAAGGCATAGGTCGCAATGTTGTCGACCTCGAGTTTGCTTTGAATTTCGCTATGGAGGATACATGTACAGGACTTTCCGGGTCAGATGGGTTTGGCTTCGGCTGCTGTTTGCACCTTCCTTGTTCAAGACCATTGGAATCATAAACCCAATCATCCAGCACTGCAGTCGTGATACCTTCCAACATGATGTTCTCTCTTCCTCAGCCTTGTGGACCCCTCAGCCTTGTGCGTCTCTGCTCACGAGAATTGACGCCATCGTCTAGTAGACTCTAGACTTCTTCAAGTCCCCCCGCAGCGGCCCCTTAGTCAGCCGTCCTTGGGCTGTTTCCGGCCGGGGAACCCAATTGACTGAATTGCCGATGTCGCAATTGCCTATTCGCAAAATTAGAGAGTAGGCTGTAAGAAATCGCTCTGATTCGTTCTACAGAGTGTAAGAAGGCTTCACCTCGATCTCTCGCTTCTAACGCGTGCCTTCACCCCTCATTTTTGCTTTGATTTTTCGACTCAAGGTGTTCTTTGGGTTAGGGCGGAGCCATTGCGATTGCATCACCGAGGCTAGTTTGAGAAAAGGAAAAGGAAAGAAGCGGGAGGTTTTTCTTTCGTTCTTCTTAAATGTCTTTGTCTGCTCTGCGGATTTCACCTTCAATCATTTCTACTACTGCTGTTCGCCGTTCGGTTGCGTTTGCGGGTATCGCGAGAGGAGGCGTTGTCAGGACCTATTCCGCCATGAGTGGGAGTCTGAAGTTGAAGCCTGCGGCGAGGGTGTCGGGGCAGAAGCAGGATGTTTGGTGAGTCAACACAGTGAATACATGCCAGAACGCAGACACGAGCATGAGTACAGTTATGGTTGAGCTGCCGGAGATGGGAGGTTGAATCGAAGTATCGACCGGGCTGACATGTTCAACCAAAAGGACCATCGTCAACGAAGCGGCGGCAGCTTCGCCCAAGCAGCCCATTGTGAACATGGGCCAGGGCTTCTTCGGGTACAACCCGCCCAAGTTCATCCTCGACGCCGCCAAGGAGGCGCTGGACCGGGTGGACTGCAACCAGTACTCGCCTACCAAGGGGCGGCCGAGGCTGAAGCAGGCGATTGCGGATGCGTATGCGCCGTTTTGGGGGAGGAAGATTAATCCCGATACCGAGGTGACGATTACGACGGGAGCCAACGAGGGTGAGTTTCTTCTATCTGATTTGTGGAACTGTCTGGGGAGATGGGAAGTAGGTAGGAAGCTGTGATATCTAACGTGTGAGGGTGAGACGTGTGTAGGTATGCTCAGTGCGTTTATGGCTTTTATTGAGCCGGGCGACGAGGTCATCATCTTTGAGCCCTTCTTCGACCAGTAGGTTTTACACCTCCGTCGTGGAATCTTAGTACACGATGCTCACTCAGGGAAACAGGTACATTAGCAACATTGAGATGCCTGGCGGCAAGATTGTCTATGTGCCCATGCACCCGCCCGCCACGGGAGCCACCAAGACGTCGTCGGCAGCCGACTGGACCATTGACTTTGACGAGCTGGAGAAGGCCATTACGCCCAAGACGAAGATGATTGTTCTCAACACCCCTCGTAAGTTCTTTTTGCCCTCCCTCACAAATCGTACAAATCAATCGGTAGCGATACTCATTTTCTTGTGTGTGAATGCAGACAACCCCGTCGGCAAGGTCTTTTCTCGGGAGGAGCTGCAGAAGATTGGCGACCTGTGCGTCAAGAACGAGATCATCATCCTGTCTGACGAGGTGTACGACCGCCTGTTTTACGTGCCGTTCACGAGGATCTCGACGCTGTCTCCCGAGATTGAGAGGCTGACTCTGACTGTCGGCTCTGCGGGCAAGAACTTTTACGCCACGGGTTGGCGTGTTGGTACGTTTTTGCGAGCTTCACACGTTCTGCATCATAAAATATCGACGGGGGACTCCTGTATGCTGACCTGCTATCTGTTCTTGCAGGCTGGCTCATGGGCCCCGAGCATCTCATCAAGTATGTTTCGGCCGCACACACGCGCATCTGCTACTCGTCCGTCTCGCCCCTGCAGGAGGCCTGCGCCGTGGGCTTCGAAAAGGCCGAGGCCGAGGGCTTCTGGGACGACGCCATCCGGGACATGAAGGGCAAGATGGACCGCTTCAACGAGGTCTGGGACGAGCTCGGGCTGCCGTACTCGGAGCCCGAGGGCGGATACTTTGTGCTCGTCAACATGGACAAGGTGCAGCTGCCGGAGGACTACCCGTTCCCGCCGCACGTGGCGAGCCGGCCGCGGGACTTTAAGCTGTCGTGGTTCCTGATCCAGGAGGTGGGCGTCGCCGCGATCCCGCCGACGGAGTTTTACACGGATGCGAATGCGCACATGGCGGAGGATTATCTGCGGTTTGCGGTGTGCAAGGAGGATGCTGTGTTGGAGGAGGCGAAGAATCGGCTGAGGGGGCTGAAGAAGTATATGAAGTAGACTTTTGGATACCAACAAGAACACTAGGTACATATAGAGGTCGGATCTCAACGCCGCTCAGGGGGAGGAAGATACTGTAAGAGCAGCAGGACTGCTACTCTAGATATTCCATTGCACATAGGAGCATCGAATGACATGCCAATACAAAGTGTGAGAAGATATGTATAAGCTCTACTGCCCCTAACGGGAATGAATGTCCTTTGCCAGCCGTATGACAGGCCGTACCTTGATATTACTTCATCCTCTATCCATGGATTCAGTACGTAAACTCTAAAGCACACCATTCTTCGTGCCGCGCCTCCTTGATCATTAGGAGAGGGTAATAGCAATTAGTAGTCGAAAGATTACGACACACATCAATCGTTGAATCTCACAATCTCCCTTGATAATCGATTAGGTACATACATAAGTGCATGTTGTGGAACTTGCCGATGGGTGGAGCGGCATCTCAGCAGCGGAGCCGGCCGAAGCGTCGTTTTTTGTTTGAACCCCCCCGGCGGCGGGGTTTGAAGAGGGAGGGGTGACGGGCGATCGATAGTTAATGATGGGGAGGTGATTGGAGAAGACAAGGCGATTGGGACGTGTCTGTTTTGCCTGTTTGGGGGGTTTTTGGTGCTGTGGTTTGTTGAAGGGGGGGGGCTTACTATCTGGTGTTCTTCATGTGTTCCTTGAAGTGAGGGTTGAATTCGAGTAGTAGGTGGTTGTCCGAAACCGTGATGGTAGATTGATTCAGAGGATCGGTATTTCCAGTTGCCGAGCTGTTTCTATTATTATTATCATTATACTTTTCTTACAACACCCACCCAAAAGGTAAGCATATTGTCCCGCAAACGACGACTTCCGCGGGCATCGGACAGAAAGAAGCCAATGACATGGCGGACAACGCAGGACTGGGCTTACCGGCACTCGCACAATTAAGGATGGCGTCGGCTTAACAAGTAAACGGGACAGAAAGTCGGACTGTCGCTCCGTGCCAACACTGACATTGAAACTTGTTACAGGGCATTTTGACTCAAGTTGTCACGTTTGCTTTTTGGCACGTCCTAGAAAGTGCTTTTGTCACACGCTGTCTTGGCTTGAAGCAGCTCCGTCGTTGGCTCGGAGGTTCTACTAGTATGAGCACCTGTGGTTCATTGCCTTATCTCTGCCTGTTAGCATCCGATGCAGGGCTTGACAGGTAGTAGGCGATACCCATTCGGCTAGTGCACGGGCACTGCGGAGAAGAGGTAGACGATACGGGGAGCCGTCGGGCAGCTCTAAGGAACCTGGGGCACGCGGGAGGCGATATCGCGGTACGGGCCAGCAGATGCAAGTTGGTGCATGTGCAAGACCTCCGCCTTCTGGCCAGCAGCCACTTAAACGCCGTGTCGCCACTTTGCACTCTCTAACTACATTACTATTACTACCAACATTTGCCTTGGGCATACATACATGCCTTGAACTTGCATTTGCTTGCCTTGCGTGGCACTTCATCGACTTCGTCTTCGAGGGACATTCATGAGCATCTGAGTTACACATCCGCTTTCTGTGTATCGAGTGTTTCGCATTCCATTCATCTTCATCCCTCGTATTCTTCCTTCACGCTGTGTCATGGCCTAGTTCCTTTCATCTCCATCACTGTCGTCTTCGTTCCGCTTCTTTCATAAACCCGATTTATCATGGCTCCCATTGCCATCTCGCCCGAGCGGGACGGCCAGCTGGATTCGCTGGCGTCTCTGACTGCCAAGTTCGACGACACAATTCGATTCTATCTCAACGGAACCAAAGTCGTGCTCGACGAAATCGACCCCGAGATCACAGTCCTAGAGTACCTGAGAGGCATTGGACTGACCGGAACCAAGCTGTATGAAACTCACTCTTGACTAGTTTGGACTCCTCACGCAGCTCCTTTCTTCGTTCCGACTGACACTCATGAAAACACAGCGGCTGTGGCGAGGGCGGATGCGGCGCATGCACCATCGTGGTAAGCCAGTTCAACCCCACGACGAAGCAAATCTACCACGCCAGCGTCAACGCCTGCCTGGCCCCTCTTGTAAGTCTCGACGGCAAGCATGTCATCACCATTGAGGGCATCGGCAACACCAAGAGGCCCCATCCCACGCAGGAACGGGTGGCCAAGTCCCACGGAAGCCAGTGCGGCTTCTGTACGCCCGGCATTGTCATGAGCCTGTATGCGCTGCTGCGGAACAACGCCAATCCCACGACAGACGAGGTGGAGGAGGCGTTCGACGGCAACCTGTGTCGGTGCACGGGGTACAGGTCCATCCTCGACGCAGCTCACACCTTTAGCAAGGAGAACTCGTGCGGCAAGGCCAGGACCAACGGTGGCGGGGGCTGCTGTATGGAGAACGGGAACGGCAAGCCCGAGGGGGGATGCTGCATGGACAAGATGAACAATGACCAGCCTATCAAGCGATTTACGCCTCCGGGGTTTATCGAGTACAACCCCGACACCGAGCTCATCTTCCCTCCTGCTCTGAAGAAGCACGAACTACGACCTCTCGCTTTTGGGAATAAGCGGAAGAAGTGGTTCCGGCCCGTCACTCTGGATCAGCTCCTCCAGATCAAGAGCGTATATCCCGCGGCCAAGATCATAGGCGGGAGCACAGAGACTCAGATCGAAATCAAGTTCAAGTCGCTACAGTACCCCGTGTCTGTCTACGTCGGGGACATTGCCGAGCTGCGGCAGTACGAGTTCAAGGACGATCATCTCGAAATAGGCGGCAACGTGACTCTGACCGACTTTGAGCACATCTGCGAGGAGGCCATCACGCGCTATGGACACCAAAGGTCACAGGTCTTCAAGGGCATCCTCAAGCAGCTCAAGTATTTTGCTGGTAGGCAGATCAGGAACGTGGGGACCCCTGCCGGAAACCTGGTGACCGCGTCGCCCATCTCTGATCTGAATCCGGCCCTGTGGGGTGCCAACGCAGTTTTGGTGGCCAAGTCTGCGGCTCAGGAGACAGAGATCCCCCTCTCACAGTTCTTCACAGGTTACCGAAGAACGGCCCTCCCACAAGATGCCATCATTGCGTCCCTCCGGATTCCTGTTACGGCGGCCAAGGGCGAGTTCTACCGAGCGTATAAGCAGGCGAAGAGGAAGGACGACGACATTGCCATCGTGACCGCGGCACTGAGGGTCAAGCTCGATGACGACGGCCTTGTCACGGACTGCAATCTCATCTATGGCGGCATGGCTGCCATGACTGTCTCGGCAAAGACAGCGGCAGAGTATCTGGTTGGCAAACGCTTCGCTGAGTTGGAGACGCTCGAAGGAACCATGAGCGCACTCGGAAAGGACTTTGACCTGCAGTTCAGCGTTCCCGGTGGCATGGCATCTTACCGGAAAGCGCTGGCTCTCGGCTTCTTCTACCGCTTCTATCACGACGTCCTAGCTGTTCTCAATGGCCAAAGCGAGCACATTGACAAGGACGCCGTTGATGAAATCGAGCGGGCCATCTCGACCGGGCAGACCGATCCGCACACAGCAGCCGCCTACGAAAAAGAGGTCACGGGCAAGTCGAATCCTCATGTTGCTGCATTGAAGCAGACGACCGGTGAGGCCCAGTACACGGATGACATTCCTCCTCTGAAGAACGAGCTGTATGGATGCTGGGTGCTGTCCACCAGGGCTCACGCAAAGATCAAGTCAATCGATTATTCCGCCGCGCTCGACATGCCCGGCGTGGTCGACTATGTTGATAGGCAAGACGTGTCCTCTGACGCTGCCAACCGCTTTGGGCCACCCAACTTTGACGAGCTCTTCTTTGCCGACGGCGAGGTCCTTACGGCAGGCCAGGTCATTGCCATGATCCTGGCCACGTCGCCTTCCAAGGCCCAGGAAGCGGCCAAAGCCGTCAAGGTGGAATACGAGGACTTACCCGCCATCCTGACCATCGAGGACGCCATCCAACAAGACAGTTTCCACCCGTGCTATCGCGAGATCAAGACGGGGGACGTTGAGGAAGCCTTCAGAAACAGTGACTATGTCTTTACGGGCAATGCACGGATGGGAGGCCAGGAGCACTTCTACCTCGAGACCAACGCATGTGTTGTCGTACCCAGTCCGGAAGACGGCGCAATGGAGATATTCGCCAGTACCCAGAACCCGACGGAGACGTAAGTTGACACCTCCTGTATCGCTCCGCTGATCATACACACTAAATCTCACTTCTATCTACATGTAGCCAAACCTTTGCTGCTCGTATCTGCGATGTACCTGCCAACAAGGTCGTCGTCCGTGTCAAGAGACTAGGCGGTGGTTTTGGTGGCAAAGAGACCCGATCCATCGTTCTCACCGCGTCCGTAGCTCTCGCCGCGAAGAAGACGAAGAGGCCCGTCCGCTGCATGCTGACGCGCGAGGAAGACATGGTCACCATGGGCCAGAGGCATCCCTTCCTCGGAAAGTACAAGGTCGGCTTCAACAAAGACGGCAAGATCCAGGCCCTGGATGTCGACTTGTTCAACAACGCGGGCTGGACGTTTGACCTCAGCGCGGCGGTCCTCGAGCGAGCAGCTACGCATGTCGACGGGTGCTACCGTATCCCCAACACTTGGGTCCGCGGCCGTGTCTGCAAGACCAACACCGTCTCGAATACGGCATTCCGTGGCTTCGGCGGCCCTCAGGGCATGTTCGTCATTGAGACTTGCATGGAAGAGGCCGCGGATCGGTTGGGCATTCCCATTGAGAAGCTGCGCGAAATCAACATGTACAAGCCTCTCGAGTTGACACACTTCAACCAGCCTGTCACGGATTGGCATGTCCCGCTCATGTACAAGCAAGTGCAGGAAGAGAGCAACTATCACGAGCGCAAGGCTGCGGTCGATCGGTTCAACGAGACTCACAAGTGGCGCAAGAGGGGCATCGCCCTGATTCCGACCAAGTTTGGCATCTCGTTCACGGCCCTCTTCCTCAACCAGGCGGGAGCTCTGGTCCACATCTACCACGATGGTTCCATCCTGGTAGCTCACGGAGGTACGGAGATGGGCCAGGGACTGCACACCAAGATGACGCAGATTGCCGCGCAAGCCCTCCAGGTGCCCCTGGACAACGTCTTCATCTCGGAGACGGCCACCAACACAGTCGCCAACACGTCGTCAACGGCGGCGTCGGCGTCGTCCGATCTGAACGGGTACGCCATCTTCAACGCCTGCCAACAGCTCAATGAGCGGCTGGCACCCTACCGAGAGAAGCTTGGCCCGGAGGCGACGATGAAGGACCTGGCCCATGCCGCCTACTTCGACCGCGTCAACCTGTCGGCGCAGGGCTTCTACAAGACGCCTGAGATTGGGTACACATGGGGCGAGAACAAGGGCAAGATGTACTTTTACTTCACCCAAGGCGTTGCGGCTGCGGAGGTCGAGGTCGACGTCCTCACCGGCGCGTCGACCTGCCTCCGGGCAGACATCAAGATGGACATTGGCCAGTCCATCAACCCGGCCATTGACTACGGCCAGATCCAGGGGGCGTTTATGCAGGGCCTGGGGCTCTTCACCATGGAGGAGTCCCTCTGGCTGCGGAACGGCGCCATGGCAGGCAACCTGTTCACGCGCGGGCCGGGCGCGTACAAGATCCCCGGCTTCCGCGACATCCCCCAGGAGTTCAACGTGACGCTCCTCAAGGACGTCGAGTGGAAGGACCTGCGCACGATCCAGCGCAGCAGGGGCGTGGGCGAGCCGCCGCTGTTCATGGGCAGCTCCGTCTTCTTCGCCATCCGGCACGCGCTCAAGGCGGCGCGCAAGGACGCGGGCGTCGAGGCGGCGGTGGGGGAGAATGACAGCGAGGGCTTGCTGAGGCTGGAGAGCCCGGCGACGCCGGAGAGGATCAGGCTGATGTGCGAGGATGAGATTATGAGGAGGGCTAGGGTGCTTCCGAAGGAGGGCGAGAAGGGCTTCTTTGTGGCTATATGAGATTTTGGGATGAAACTTGTGACTTGTGATTTTCTCTTGTTGGGCTGTTATTATTACTCCGTACTGAGCCTGTTCACGTTGGTATGTAGTTTGACAGCATCGCGCTTCAGTCTCAAGTCCATGTCCCATCATTTTCAGCATCTCATCTATACCTCGTCGTTCTTTGCAAGATGCTTACCTATGAGTACAGTCCGTATCAAAGCCATGACAAACAAAGATCCCCGCTCCCAAAAAAGCCCGGCACTTTGTCCATCCCTTTCGTCCATGGTCATGACCATCGCAGTCAAAGGGGTCATCATCCATCACCCCCCTCGTTCCGAAATCCTCCGCAGGCCCTGAGACAACATTAGGTAATACTACCCGCAAACCGGGCAAACTATCAATAGTAGTAGCAGGCGCCCCCAAAAGAACTTACAAGGCGTCATCCCGTGAAATTCCGATGGGCGCAACAACAGGTTGAAGGGAACAACTTTCCGTCAACCCTGATCGGGGCAGCAGGAAAGAAATCAAAAAGAAAGCTCGACGGCAGCGTTCTTTAGGCGCCGGGCCGGAGACTCGTTACTTGTTCGCTTTCAAGGTTCCGGGATTCTTGTGATGCTTTTGTGATTTTGCATAGGAAGAGGAATGAGTTCGTTTCGACTGGGGAATGACAAAGTGATGTTTCACGCGGGGATCGTGCAGCCCCTTGGTTGGATGGAATGTGCCCGTTGTTTTGTTCCTGTTCCTGTGCCTGTGTCTTTTCCACTTACATGAACGAAACGGGGAGGTACCTTGATCTCTATGGTCTTCGGCATGTGGGTAGTAGATCCTGTAGTTCCCGAGGTTCTCCTGCACGCTCGGGATTCTGGAGCACTCCTTGATGAAATCATCCATTGATCCGGTCAAGGTGTTTTCGTGCTCAGGTGCTTGCTTCTACAGTATGCATGTATGTATGTAGATATGTATTGAAGAACCAGAAAAGAGGTTTAGGCTTTTAGCCTCAAGCCACCTCTCGGCGCGTGGACACGGCGGTCTTTTATTTTTTATTGGGGTTTGTGTAGGGAAAATAGTAGTATATTGCCTTTGTGATGTACATGTCTTTTCTCTTTTTGTCGTTGGGGTTTTCGTTGCTGGTGGTTACATGTAGATATTGTTCTTTGTTTTGGTGGTGGCGCTAGTAGTAAAGGAGTTTGAATGGATGGTCACTGGATGCAATGAGGATGCGGAGAATTGCCCGTCAAACGACATAGGCAACTAACAGCAGCAACCTATTGATGGACACTACAGTAGTATGTATGTTGGATTCACAGCCTATCTGACTTCAATGACCGCTTCCAACTGCTTAATACCTGGTTCCCCGGTTGGTCTTGGTCTGGTGTTGCGTGTTGCCCAGCGAATGAGCAGTTGGGCGATATTAAGCCGCCCGCCACCCCCTCCATCTCGCCGCCGCTACAGCAGGGCCACAGCACCCCCAGGACCGCTAACGGAGCACCGCAGCGGTCCACTGAATCCTTTTGGCGCAGGTACTGACCTAATAGACGATGACGCTGAAGCGCTAGCGCTATGTGGCCCGCCAAGGCGAAAAAGAGAGCACCAGCCCAGTCCTTCGGTCCCATCCAACTGTAGCTGGTAGTAATAGTAGCCGGGGGCCACAACAAGCAACCTAGCGGCGGCCCCCCCCAGCTGAACCGAAACCGAACGGCTACCGGGTTGCCTCAAACCCGCAGCCCGCGCTTTTCTGCGGATGGCCGCCGTTTCTTTTGCCCTCGTGCTCACCTCGATCCTCGCCTTGCCGGCCATCCTCTGCCTCTGCGATCCATTCCTGCCTGCCAGAGCCCGCGCCCGGCCCTGCTGCCGTCCTCTGCAAAGCGTGACAACCGACGAGAAAGCCGCCGGAAAGGAAAAAACAAGATTCGAGTGCCGCTCACACGACCGCACGTTTTCCAGGGTTTTTTTTTTTGGTGGCGGTGCTGTTGCTACTGCTACTACTGCGAAAGGGCAGAAAAGGGAAAGAAAAGACGGGAGGACCAACTGAAAAGGAGAAGAGACACGGCAGCTTGCGCTTGTGCTTTTTTTCTTGGGCGAGAAACAAAGAAGGGCTTCACAGCTTTCTCTTTTCCCCCGGTTTCTGGGGGATATATGCCGGTTTGCGCCGTCGGGAAAACGAGACGAAGCGTCAAGTCGAAGCCGGGAAGTTGGGACGTTCGATGATCTGCACTCTGCTCGTTTTGCGTAACCTTGCCCCGAGGCAGATAGAACCAATGGGAGGGCCGAGCAATCGGGCGATGAGAGATTAGAGAGAAGAGACGAAGAAGAAGAAGAAGAAGAAGGGAGTGTGAGAGAAAGAGAGGCACGGGAAAGACACAAGCAAGAAAGGGAACGAAGAGCAAAAACCAAGGGCACACGAACAAGGACAAGGTCAGGAAAAGGGCTCAGGACAAGAGGCACGAGAAGAAAGACGGCCCATCCCTGGAGGGGGGATAATCAAGAGGGGACTGGCCTCAGCGAGCACAGCAGCAATATGAGCGAGCGGAAGGCTGCTACCGGTGCGACTACAACTACTACCACCACTACTACCACCACCACGGCGCCGGGTGCAATGGATGCCAAGGGAAGCAAGATGGTGGAGCGAAGCAAGCTGGCGGGCAAAGGCGACGCGGCCGAGCGCGAAAAGGACCGTCATCAAGCCCGCAGCCTGAGCACAGGCGCTGCGACTGCGACTGCGACTCCGACTGCAGGAGTCGGGAAGAACCCGAAGAAGAGACGCAAGGTTAACCATGGTACGCAGAACTTGCTTGAAAACTCCCCCTTTCCCCTCCGTGTTCCCGTATCTCACTCGCGGGGTCACTCATCCAGGAGAGAGAGAGAGGACTGGCTTTGGGCGCAATGGCTGCAGGCTGTTGATGTTTGTCCTCTGCCGTCCCTCCCTCCTCCATCTATCCATCCGAACCCTACACACCCACCCTTTCTTTGCCCTCCCCCCGTTTTGCTCAGATCTTTCACTGGCCATTGCTAGCCAGTGACTTTGAAATTGCAAGTGTCGAGCGTGTGCAAAAGAAAAACAGTATGCAGCATGGACTAACGAATAGCTGCGTGTCTCTCCCTCCACCGCTGCAGCGTGCGTGTACTGTCGCAGATCTGTAAGTCTGGCCCGCTTTAGAAACGAAGATGATCCCGTGATGCAACCCAGAAAGGAGGGGGAAGAAGAGGAAGGAAAGGGGAACGAGGAAGAGTCGGAGACAGAAGAAGAAGAAAACTCCATCATTGCTTCCATCCCTCGTTTGTATAAACCCAAAAAAAGACGAAAGATCTTGTGGGCTGACTGATTCCGTTGTCGAACTGCGAGTAGCACATGACATGCGATCTCGTAAGTACCTACCTGCGCTCTCCCCCCTTACACCAGAGCATCTGTCCTGCTTTCGCCTCGGCGGCAGCCTCATGGGTGGATGGGCCCAGGCCTCTTCCCCCATCGGCCAGACAGCCAGCCTCTCCTCCTTTCTTCGACAAAGCTGGGACGTGCTAATGCCGTGGACAGGAGCGGCCGTGTACGAGATGCATTAAGCGAAACATTGGCCATCTCTGCCACGATGAGCCGCGCGAGTCAGATCCTAAGAAGAAGACGGCCGGCAGCAAAAACGCATCGACCGCATCCGTAGAGGACTCGGACACCATGTCCCAGTCCGATCTGGGCCACAGCTCCATCTCCAGCGCCATGGGACCGCCGCCGACCTTTGATGGCGCGAGACAGAGGCCAAACTCGGGCCTTGGGGCTGGAGGCGTGCTCGCCCAGGCCAGTCCATTGTCCCTTGTGCAACCCGACGCTTCGTCAGGCCTGCAGGCCAACGCGTTGAATAACAATGGTAACGCGAATCAATGTAAGCTGCTGCCGAAAGGGAGACGAGGCGATCCCATTGCACCACTGCCCTCCAGCTCCCTCCCTACCGTTCTGTACCTTACCATCTTTTCCCCTATATTTACCCACCCAAGCGACACCTCCACGATGCTCTGGATGGCTAACGACAGAGTAGTTGCCGGCTTCTCGGACGCTTGGTTGACGGCGCAAAATTACAATGACATGAATACTTATAATCCAAACTATATGATCGGACCCGACGTCACTCACGAGTTCAACCTTCTCAACGACTTTTTGCACAACAGCATCCTGGACGAGGGCGGTGTCGAGGCCCAGCAGAATGCTGCCTTTAACCGGCCAGGAGGACCTTCGGAGATGGTCTCCGGCTATGGTGGTGGCGGCGGCGGCGGCGGCTTGCCGGGCGGCTCTATAGCTGCCGGCCACGCGCCGGGATCTATGCTGCCCCCTCCGAATACGGATAACAAAGCAGTGGCCCGGTCTGATAAAGAAAAGACGCGAGAGTACTATCTACAGGCAGCCGATCCTTCTGGGAATGACAACCCGGAGGAGCGCATGTCTCGCGTGCTCAAGGCCAAGTACGATGCCGGCCTGCTCAAGCCTTTCAACTACATCAACGGCTACGCGCGGCTGGGCAAGTACTTGGACGGGCACATTGCGTCCACGTCCAAGCAGAAGATCCTGCGGACCATCAACCAGTTCCGGCCCAAGTTCAGGGAGAAGGCACAGGGCCTGACGGACATGCAGCTGGTGTATGTAGAGATGTGGTTCGAGAAGCAGCTGATGGATTACGACCGCGTGTTTGCCAGCATGGCGGTGCCGGCGTGCTGCTGGAGGCGAACGGGCGAGATCTTCCGGGGAAACAAGGAGATGGCGGAGCTGATCAATGTGCCGGTGGATCGGCTGCGAGACGTGAGTATCCCTTCTCTCTTGCTACATCTGTCATTTCAGCTGAAGAGATATGGCTCACTAACTCGTGTTGTTCTCCCTATCCAGGGCAAGATTGCGCTCCACGAGATCCTGACGGAAGAGTCCATGGTGCGGTACTGGGAGGAGTTTGGCACCATTGCCTTTGATCCGGCGCACGACACGCTGCTGACGGCGTGCTCGCTCAAGAACCCCAGCGACTCGTCGGATCATCCCATCGTCAAGTGCTGCTTTTCCTTTACAATCCGCCGTGATGAGCACAAGCTGTGAGTTTCTACCTCGTCATCTTTATCTGCTCCGTCTCCGGGATTCACATGAAAGAAGCGGCAAAAAACTGACTCTTGGAAATCTGGCAGGCCCGCGTTGATTGTTGGCAACTTTTTACCGCACGACCCCCCTGTACAGTGAAGCCTTTCATTCTAATTCCAATATGATCCTTGTTGTCTTCCGTTTGTATGTGAGTTTTTATGTGCGTGGAGAAGCCAAAGGGAGCCTTGTTCGGATACGGGTACAAAAACAGGGGTTTCAAAAAGCCAGAAAAAAGTCGGACATCAGAAAATGGGATCTTGGGTGTACTGGATAAGATGGACGGCGTTGACCTGCGTCGAGTTTCTCCCTTTCTTGCTCTTCTCCGTCTTGCTTCGTCTCGTTGTCTCGGTATCGCCGTGAAGTGGCTTTATTCATGCTCCTTCTTGTTCTTCGCTAGAGTTGTCAGGTACAATACCAAACCAAGGCACACGATGGTATCTCAGCTGGACAAGCGTTCCCACGTCTGGTGTGTGAGGAAATGCTCTGATCGAGATGGTCTATTTGGAAAGTATTTGCCTGAGGCTCAACTTGTAGGAGCAGCATCTGGTACCTGGTACCTGGTACCTTCTTGGTGCCTCGAGGTAATGAGATTGGTAGGTAGGGAAGGTGCGGCAGACTCCCGTAGTGGCCTCTTCCATGAGGAACAGTCAGATTTCGTTTCCTCCTTTTTCTTCCTCCTTCATCTCTGAGCTCGATGGCAGCATCTCTCACGAAAGCCTTTGTCTCTTACATTCGCCTCATCCCGTCGTGCGAGTTTCTGCTACCCGCCGTGATCGATTCATCTCGTCGTTGCCACTCGTCAATCCGGTCGCAATGGCTCCCGAGGATCTTGCCTCCGCTGGCAGGATCAGAAAAGCCCGGTCGTTCATCGGTATCTAATATACCTGATCCAATCTCCCTCCTAGTATGGGCCTCAATATGTTCTCTAACATCGTCGTTGATGCAGAATTTGCAGCCATGCTTCAGTCAAAGCTGTCCGATGCTCTCGACGCCCAAACCATCGATCTGCTCCTCGCAGACACAAGCCACCATATCCAGCTCATTCACAATGCAGCACAGTCGGGCTCGACAGGTCCCTTGCCGCAGAAACTGGCCAAGCAAGTCGAGCGACAAGGACGAGACCTGTGGAATCTCTGTATCAGGCTGAGGAGAGAATTAGACGCGTCTGGGCCGATACAGAAGAGCAGATTGCTCGTCAAAGCAAGGTCGCTCGCCTTTTACATGCTGGAGCATGGTCGGAGTGCGGGCAGAGCTAAGGAGGATGAGGGGACTGAGGCTATGTACTTGATGAATATGGCCTTGGCGCTCGGCAAGCTTTGTGTGAGGGATGCCGACTTGGATTCGGCGAGGACGGCCTTACAAAAGGCTGCGGAGTTGATGGAGAGACTGAAGGCGGTGCCCCCTGGCACTTCGGATCTCCGGGCTCAAAAGGAACGGACGAGGCTTGACGCTGAGTACTTGGCGATGAGAACAGCACTGGTGAGTTGCCGTCCGCAGGCTCAGTAATACAGTGATAAACGTTGTCCTGACAAGTTGGAGAGTCATGGAAAGAGGACAGGCTTGATGTTGCGGAGCACATGTTTGGCAAGATCGATGCCCTTCGGCCAAATCTGGATTCAATCTCTGCTGAGATTATAGCTGACACGCTGCAACACATTGGGTTCGATCTTGCGTCCAAGGGGGACCATGGCATGGCGGTAAAGTGGCTCAAGCGGGCCTACGACATCATCAATCATCAAGCGCTTGATCAGCTCTCAGCAAAGGGACTTGAATTACGACTCGCCATCTGTCAAGGACTTGTGCGTGGGCTTCTGGATGTTGGCTCTCATGTTTGCGTCCAAGAGGCCCAGGACCTGGTCGAATACATCGAGTCTGAGATTGGAGACAAGCCCCTCGTGCTGCACTGGCGTCTTGAGCTATTACAGTGGGCACCAGGAGAGGCTTTTGACGTGGACGCCTATTCCAGCATACTACACCGCATGGTTCGCTCGTTTGACTACTCTGATGCCTCCTTCTACTTCCTGTTGCATCACATTAGAAGCCTGGGAGAGAGGAGCCCGCGGCTGGCCCGCGGATTACTGGACGAACTTTTACTACAACACGTTGTCTCATCAAAGAAGAGCGAATGGATTGGGAAGGTTGTTGTTAGGAGACTTTGGATGGTCACCACTGGTACCGCGGATTTGATTTACGACGCAGATGAGATTGAACCTTTGACGGATCTTCATAATCTTTTGGACAGAGTTTACGATGGCCTTTCCGACCCCCTGGCGTCAGATATTGCTGTTGCAGCTCACTCGGTAAGCTGAAGCGACGGGAATCTTTGGATCAAGAGACTTCGTACCTTTGCTGATTGGACAGAAGGTCATATGGAACCATGTAGACTCGATACTCTCCATGCCGGGAAAATTCTACGGGGTGGCAGAGGAATGGTGCCTGACTGCCCTACACAGGATATTTTCCAATAGTGGTGAGGCCAACCATGGCAAGTTTCTCAGAAAGCTCATCATCTGTGCTCTGGGCATCAATGACACCGAAAAGGCTCGAAGAGTTTTTCATTCCATGCCTGATACCGCCAAGGACCATATTCTCACTAGGTACTTGACGTTCAAAGTATCTTTAGTTGACTGGGATCACGACCTTGGTTGCGAGAGCATCAAGCATCTCAGTAAGCTCTCGGACAGTTCACAGGGCCGCGATGTGCTATACGCCTGCATCAGAGAAGCACAGCAAGTGGGCGATAAGCTGTGTACTCTGGCAGCTCTACAAGCCATCATCGACAGCTGGAAGTCTGAACAAGTGAGCCCCAGCAACTTGACGTCAATACTGCGGTGCTCGATACGCCTCATACATAAAATTGAGGAAGAGGGTAGTGCTGATGCTGGGTCTCAAAGCATTACATATGCCGACGACATATGTAAACTATTTGAGAAAGGTGCGTGCCTCCGAGTTGATGCACGGGATGACTGCTGACTGCTATGATGTAGCCGCTGAGCGAGCAAATCAAGAACCCAAAGACGATGATGGGAACATTCTCTTCACAATTTCCGAATTGCATTGGTTTCGAAAGAACGCATACAACATGGGTGTTTCTAAATGCGACACATGGGAGCTCCCTCACATCATACGCATCTTCCAAACGTCCCTTGCTTTTTCGGCATGTTATCCAAAGGATCTGCCTTTATCCGAGTCCATTGAGATAGCCCTGATGGCTCTACGCTGCCATTTTGTCATTGCTGCAGCACTGGTCTCGCTCGCGCGCACAGAGGACAGAGTAGAAGAGCAGCTGCAGTACTACCTCGAAGCAAGACATCACGTCAAGGACTTTGACGCAACCCTCGAGAAGACTTCGGATGGCATTCAAGATGAAAACATACGAGCGGATCTAATCGCCAAACTGTCAACATTGTTCGTGTTTGACTTTGAGGCTGCCACTGTGCTCAAAATTTGGGACGGATTGAACGAGATTGTGCGCAAGACCAAGATGTGCCGTGACGAGGGCATGTATAAAGCAATGGGGGACTGCATGCTGAGAAGCAGAGCTCCAGGTAAAGGTGGGCGCTCCGAAGTAGCCATGCTCCTAATGTCCTTGAAAGATATGGACACTGATGTTTACATTCCAGCGCTCTTCTCGACCATGCGCCTCATCATCAACGAAATGTATGAGCTGAAGCAGTTTGACTACGAAAAGCTTGCAAAGTACATCCGGTGCATGTTTCAGGCGATTCTGGGACTGGACGATACTTGCGCTCTTCAGCTTGTCGACCAAGCGATACAGATAGCCCGCGAGGGCAACGAAGTAAGCTCCCCAACCCCCTTTCCCCCTTTTTGCTACCCATATATGATGCCTCACGTTGAACCTTTCTGCAAAGGAGAGAGCACGTGCTAACATCCTGTGTGTATGGAAAAACAGACTGGGACTCAACTGCCTTCTGCCGAACTGGAGTGGCTTGTGGCCACGACCTTCAACCACGCCATTGACTACTACGCCCGCGGAGAGGAAGAGCCGTGCCACCGCTGGGCTCTCAAGGCGATGCACTTGGCCGAGTATGTCGGTGATGGGGGGCTGTTGAGGGATACCCTGCAGGACAAGTTTGCAAAGCTTCAGTTTGATGGGTTGAAGGCGTGAGATGTTGGTTGATGAAAAGTGTGGCGATTTGCATTGCTTTTTTCCCCCTTTTGAAGTTATGTAAATAAATAAGGGTTGCTGTAAGCAGTGAGCGTCATGATACCTCACGATATAGGGGCAATGCTCACGATATAGGGGCAATGGAGTTATTCTATAATCTCATGTTGCGTGTCATTCCGTCAACCGTATAGTCTACCCCCTATGTTCACGTTCAAAACGAAGTGATGGCTGCTTCACAAATGGACAAATGGAAGGGAAAGAAATCGAGTCAAGAATTGCAAAAGGGGCAGGAGTTGACATTATCTGGCTAAAGCAAAGAGACCGAGCGTCGAATCTATAGACATGAATCATATCGTCACAAACCTCCAGATAGCCTTTAACAGAACTCGCATAGCCCGCCATCCCCAAAAAAAACACGACATCACATGAATGAAAACATCCGACCGTAGGTATTAAGTAATTGATTAAGCGGAGAGAAGAGAAAAGAGACATGAGTATCACAAAACGAGGGAAACGGGGAAAAAAAGAAAAGCAAAGAAATGGCTCCGGTGGTATCTCCTACTCTTGCGTCCATAATCGACAGGCATGAATAACAGAAAGTGCTAGGAAATAAGAGAACATGGTATATAACTTCTTCCTCCGTGAACCGTGTGCAAATGTCAGATCAATCAAGGACAAAAACCATGGGGTATGTTGCGAGAGTGCGCTTGGTATCAAAATGCCGTCGTTCGACCACTTTTTTTGTTCCTAATCCAAAAAACGAAGAATAAAAAAGAAGAGCAAATCAATTTGCAAGAGGAAACAAGTCATTAAGGCCCTGTCCTCTTCAGCCGAGGAGTTGAGGGAAAAATCAAGAAAACAGAAAAAAGCGATGAAAGTAGCAAAAGAAAGAGAGGGTGGAGGGACCCTCGCGTCATGTCATCTCAGAATTCGTGTATCAGTTCCGAGTCTCCGAATCACCCTCTATCTTCTTCTTCGTCGTCGTCGTCGTCATCGTTATATGATATTCGCAATGCTCAGTCTATCTCTACCAGCGGGACTAGCCGCAGCAGGTCGCGACGCTTCATTGCCGTACTTGGGAACTTCTGACGTGTAACGAGGCGCATCCGAGAGTCGCTGAATGCTCGGCATGCCCGGAGTCGGTGATTCCCGCTTCACCTGAGGCGGAGGGAGAGTTGTCCAGTTGCTGGTGGCATGACTCGTTGCAAGCCCTCGAACTGCTGCTTCCAGCTGAGGCCACCCACCCCATTCTCTGCGCTCCTCGTCGCTCAGGCCGGTTCTCATCGCTGCGCTGAAGAGCGCATGCCCGAGTCCACCAGAAGGAACGGGAGCATCGGCCTTGGGGGACAGATAATCACGATCGTGGCCTTCATTCCAGACCCAGGATCTCGATGGCGAGGCATGGAGGTCGGAAGAGACGTACGCCAAAAGCTCCTCATCTCTAGCCAACGAAAACATCAACGTCGAATTCATCAGTGACTGCGGAGCTGAAAAAGCATGGGGCGACGTTGTTCTTGCCAGGCGACTTGCGTATTCGGCTCGTTTGACACTCAAAGTAGAAGTGAAGAAGGAGAGATATCTCCCGCAGGCAGTAGCTATGTCGCGTCTGGCATCTATAGCCGCCAGAGCTCGGATGCAGGTGATGGCGTAATCCCAATTCTCGGTGAACAGGAGGAATAGAGCGGAGCGGAAGATATGGGCCGTTAATAGAGAAGTTGCACCGTCAGCTGGGGAGTCTGTCCGGTTCAGCAACGAGGCCGTCTCCATGGCAATGTGCATACAGCTGTCAATGGCGCGTAGCCGCGTTTCCCCGTCACAGCTGGGGTTCAGGTTATGGCGGTGAAGAAGCAGTCGCGCATGGAATAGGTACGTCAGAGGCGCCAGGAAGTGAGGCGCCAAAGCCACAGTGCTCAAGGGATCACAGGCCGGAGGGAAGGTGTGAAGGCACTTCTTGAAGTGGCTATCAAAGTTTGTGAGCTGCGCTGGCGGTATCGTGGTCGCCTCCATCGTCTTCATAATGGACGTATAAGACCTGACGACATGAATGACAGCCAAGAGGGAGTGAGTCAGCGGCTCGGCTCCGCCAGGGACTCTCATCCCGTCGTCTCGAATATACTGGTCGTCCACCGCCGCAGGCAGCGCAACACTGCAATCAGCATCGTCAATGAGGAACGGGTGGCCCATCTCGGTGGCCATGACCCTGTCAAGAATATAGATGGCCCACCAGGTCCGGCGGCGCATTTCGCCCTCGATGACGGGCCAGGTCTCGGTGTCGATGTAGAGGCCCAGGTCTTGTCCAACACGCACAGCATTTCCCAGCCAGTTCCATGCGGCTGACTTCAGGTTCATCTCGTTCAGACAGATGGTGATGAGAACCAAAGCCCTTGCGTCGTCGAGAGTGTGGTGGTTACACCAAGGATCCATGGCTTTCCGCGCCGAATCCAAAAACTCAGCTGGTCGGAAATAGCTGGCGGCGGTGGCTGGGATTTCGACAGTAAACAAGCTGCCGGTTGCCAATACGGCGAAGAACAGGCACAAGAACGCCGGCGGAAGGCGGGGCTGGCTTGTCCGGTACAAATCCTCAACCATGGACTTGAATGTCGGTAAGTGAATGATGGGAAACATTGTGTGCGCGGAAGTATAATAAGTGTTGAGTAACTGATCAGCCACATGACGGGGGGGCAGCTCGGGGGCGGGCGTGTCAAAGACGGCCGGTGCTGGCGGCCGGTACTGCGCCGGAGGCTTGAAAACGCCCTTTGAGATATTTCGGAGGTTTGTCCTTGCCAGCACGAGGTTGGGGACCGGTTGCTGCCTCTTGCGCGGTCTGCTCTCGGCCTCGATAGGGGGCGGTAGGTGAGACGACGGCCGGTCTCTGGGCTCGACATCTATGTCCATGGCGCCGCCCTTCTCCTGGAGCATTCGGCGCAGGTTGCTGTTGTCCCGCTTGACCTTTTCGATCTGCTTCTCCAGATCCTGCACCTGCTTGATGGAAGACATCCTCCGATTGGTTTCCTTGGTGAACTGGCACTTGACGTTTCGGCTAGAGCATTCGGAGCAGCTCGTCGTCTCCGTGGCATCGCACTTGACCTTCCTCTCCCGGCACGCGTCGCAGCTGGGGTCTTTCCGCCTTTGGCGGTAGGCCCTCTTCTGTCCTTGGGCGCCGGGAGTTCCCGACAGCTGAGAGCTCCCGGGGCCTTGGCTGCTCACCAGAGAGTCGGTGGAAGCGACAGACTCGCGGCCCATGATGGACGTTGGTGCCATGGACGTATAAGGCGGGAAGCCCTGGTTCACGGGGGGCAAAGGAGTCATGCCGACTGACGGGTTTGGTCTTGCCGCCGCATTCAGCATGGTTCCAAGGTATCGCGACGGAGGTCGTGGCGACGTTGCGGACGAGACAGATGACGAGTCGTAAGACCTGGTGGAGGGATTGGGGGATCGCGGATACGGGTTGTGCGACGTTTCTGCCATGGTTGCTGCGTATCTGGGCCAAGTACAATAATCGCCAGCTCGCAGCGCGCTCAGCCGATGCGTCGTCGTCGATTCACCGATGCAGAGTCAAGCTGGTGCTGTGTTAGGTAGGCAGTTGAGCGACCCAACCGATCGGAGTCTCGGCACCAACGGGAAAAGGCTCGCGGCTTTGGGGTGTGTGCCGCGCCTCAAGAGGAATCTGTATTACGCCAACGTTGGACGCCTTCCGAGATCCAGAGGAACTGCTCTACCGGCTGCGCCGAGCTGTATCTCTGCAAAGGAAGGGGTGGGGGGCTTTGTGGGATGGATCTCCAGAGAGAGGGGAGGAGGAGGAGATGGAGAGGCTGGCGGGGAACGAAGGGGGAAGGATGAGAAGCAGACGGGCTAGCCAAAGAACGAGCAGTTTACTTTTGTGCAAAAAAAGCCAACAACGCCTGCGCTATGAGCAGATGTGCACGAGCACTGCGGCTTGGTCAGGCCTGGTCTCGTGTCGTGTCGTGGTACGGGAGCGCCGAAGCAAATCTATATCCAGGTTCAGTTGCGGTGCCGTAGTTGAGATGGCCAGCTCGGAAAACCCACGGCAGCCCTCCGGTTTCGTCTCCCGGTACGTGACGCTGTTCGTCGCTAGGATCGCAAGCCGGCATCTGGCATGTGCCAATTGGGGGTCACGATGGCGATGACGCGGTCTGCGCTTTGAGCAGGTGAAACAGGCGGTCCTGAGCCGAGCGCTCAAGTCCAGGAAGCGGCGCGCCGTCTGCTGGAGTGCGCTGGGCGGGCGACGGACACCAGACGAGGCGAGACGAGGCAGGGCAAGGCAAGGCAAGGCGAGACGAGACGAGACGGGTCTGCAGTCTGGCCGTTGCTGCTGGCGAGCCAAAAGAAAGAAAGCCCGAGTCTGTGACTGCGACTGGCGACTGCGACTCGACTGCGACTGCGACTGCGACCGTGGCTGTGATTGCCGAGATGCAAGCAATGCCGCACGCAACGAGGGGAAGAGGAAAGCAGGTCAGATCAGGTCTGGCTCGGGGCTGGTATGGACGGGCAAGGCAAGTACAAGTAGGAGCAGCAGCCGCAAGACAAGACAAGGCAAGGTGGAGGAGGGGTGTCAAGGAGGCCAGGTAAGGTATACTTGTAGGATGGCTGATATCGGCCCCGAGCGGGCGACGGCAGCCATGTGCTCTGTACAAGCAGTCAATGTGCTCATCCGTCATCCGCCGTCGCTCTCCGCCCATTCAATCAGATTCGGAAATATATCTGGATTGGCAGACGTGGGGCTGGTAAGGCCACACCCTTTGCCTGGCCTGGCATCAACTGGCTAGGGCAAGACGAGATCAACCACAGCCCGCTAATTGACTGTGTTTCGAGCAGCAGCTGGGGCAGCACTACTAGGTAGTAGTATGTGGTACCGGCTAGCTGCTACAGTCGCAACGGACGAGCCTCGCATTGACTCCAGGGACGGCAGCCCCCCCGGTCGTGATCAATCGGGCCTGCTGCCGGGTCGCTCCCAGGTCATATGTCATGCCGCGCCGCGAACCACCAGTCTTCGTGCTTGTACCGAGAATCACCGCTCTCTGCCTGGCATCTGCTCTGTCCTTGAAACATGGTCTTCTCTTCGTCGTGATGTTGATGCGGCCTGGACTGGAAATCCAAGTACCTGGAAGTGATGGATTGCAACAAGTGGTCAGCACTTCGAATCACCAGTGAGCATCCGGTACAATAGCACAAAGGCTGGCTTGCTGCATCAACACAACGTAGCCCTACTACCTGATCCCCTCGCAGCAAGTGAGCTCTGCTCGGCAAAACAGCAAAAAGGTAAAATGAGATGTAGCAGGAGATGAGGAGCATTGATAAATAAGACACGGCTTGCTCACTCATAACCTCTGGGCTGGATTCAATACCTTGAGAGGTCCAAGGCAACCCTGAACCCCCGCTACCCAGGGAGGTGGTAGGCGAACCGAGTCTGTACCGTATAACGATTTCCAGGCATCACTGGCAAGCGGCGAGTCCGATCCGACGAACTACTCATATCACTCCGGACGATAGTGGTTGTGTCCTGCAATATAATACTGCGGTGCCCAAGTGAAATCCATCAACCACACACGACGACACCTGCGTGTAGCACTACTCCATACGAAGTACCACGCATCACACCCGTTCAGAAGATGCGCTCCGCAGGCCATCAAGCGAATAATAGAAGCCCCAATCCTGCCAAGCCTCATACGGCATGTGGCTCCCTCTGGGGCCGAAGCCGCCTAATTCGGGACATGATGTGCACCAGTGCTCCGTAGACAGGGGATGGTAAGCTTTTTAGCCATTTCTCTTTTCGATGCCGACTGGCTACCCTCGTCTCCAGACAAGATTTGCTCTTGGGAGCATGGCGGCACTAGTAGCATCCGGCTACTGCTCTGTGTCTGGGACGGGGCACACCGCATATCCACACACGCTTGCCTAGACACTGTGCAGGAGAGGCTTGTTCGGTGGGCAATCATGTCGCATGCATGCCGCGTGGCCCGAATCCCCCTCCCAGAAAATCTGATATCTGCTCGCAGACTGGTTCGTACTTCGCATATGGCCCTCAGATAATAATGGCCATGTTGGGTTCTCAGTTTCACCTCCTGACCACCACAAAGCAGCATGAGGTAGGTGCCAAGTTGCAGTCATAAACTTGGGAAAACAGCGCCAATCATAGCTGTCATGGATTGTCCTGGTGACACGATTCATGCTCAACTCATTCATCTCCCAGTGTCATAGGTATCGACGGTGCCATGAAATCACCATAGAGAATGTGGAAACAGATTGCTCTAGTCAGGCTTTGGCGTGTCTGCAGCTTGTTCTGGAACATTGGGCACAAGAAGACAGTGCCCGCATGACGAGTGTCGGAGGCGATGCTCGTACTAGCCGTTTGCAACCCCGCAAAGCATCAAAGACGTACTCGTCCATCGTGGTGAGCTGCCACGAGCCCTCACGCATACACTCCAAGGCCCTGAACAAGCACTTCCGAGAGAGACGAGATGCTCCCCTGTCAAGGCTCGAGCCGGGGCGAGTAGTAATGCAAACTTGGAAGGCAGCATGTCCAAAGTATTCGTACAGGTACGAAGGTCCTGTAGTCGTACTTCACACAACTGCAAATTGCATCCACAGCAAGCCATCCTCGCCTGGTTAAATCGGATGGGAAACCACACTGTGTGGCTCTGTGCTAGCCGTGAGGAGCTCGCCTTTTCAGAAAGGACGACGAAAGTCGGGGTCCTCGCATGA
Organism: Trichoderma citrinoviride; assembly: GCF_003025115.1. Taxonomy (NCBI): domain Eukaryota; kingdom Fungi; phylum Ascomycota; class Sordariomycetes; order Hypocreales; family Hypocreaceae; genus Trichoderma; species Trichoderma citrinoviride. Next base: position 690,887 of record NW_020194720.1, on the reverse strand, counting down.
AATTAGGCTTGCATTTGCACTACTCACTGGCTCTAACCATCAGGCGCGTGGCGTCAGAAGCGACCAGGTCATCACCACGCCGGCTTGCACTCCACGATTTGCCGCCAGCAGATGGTGGAAGATTCGACACTTGGCCGATTCGAGGGCGTTCCCCGAACCGCCGGTTAGGATCCCAAGGGGAACGATAGGGTAGCAGTAGGAAGCAAGCAAGCCAGAAGAGAAGATCGTAGGGCCGGTGCTCATGGGGTGACGCAGGCGAATAGAACAGCCCTGTCTCTTGCCGTTGGAGCAGGATGGGGCAACCCCGTCTGGAACAAGCCATGCCAAGCTCTAAAGCTTGTGCGTGTCCCGGCAGAAGCTGGTTGGCTGAAACAAATTGTAGATGCCACACCGCGCGTGGGCGCCAATGGCACGGCTGTATCCGCAGAGGGCGCCGAGAGGTGACGAGTCTCTGGAGCCATTGCTTCATCTTGTGGAGTTCAACATTCGGTTTGGAGCCGAGGGAGCCGCCGGCTGTAATACGAGTAATGTTGAAAATACTCCGTACTACCTATCATCCGCACTAAGAAGCCAGTCTCCATTCCTCCGGGCTTTATCGTCCTCACACATGCGGAAAGATGAACAGGGGTGAGCTCCGGCTGTCGGGATCTTGATGAAGCAGCCTTCCGAATACGTACTTCGCAGCACTCGCAGCTTTCCGTTGTCCATCTGGTATCGTGGTACTAGTCGTCTTCTGGTCCTCACTTGCACTCTCGTGCTTCTGCGTCTCCCTCAAGCGCCGAGTAAGGAAGGGCCATTTCCTTTCCTTTCCCCCTACTGCCCACGCAAGTGAGTAGCCAGCCTGCCAATCTCGATACCCTCAGCGCGACCAATAGGGTGGAAGAGATGGCAGAGGCCGTTGTGGACAACCCCGCATCGAGCGGCTGCAGATTGGTTTCATGACCTTCGGCATGGCATGCTGTGTAACTCTGGAGTAGAGCCCGAGACGCCATGCTGTGAGGTGAGTACCGGGTGCCGGGTCTTGGTGAACCGACCAATTTCGAATCGCACCCCAGCAATCACTCAGCTGCTTATGGCGGCTCTGCGGCAATGTTCAACAGAACACACGGGCAAACATGACCCAAACAACGTGTGGTGCAAGTTCTAGCACGGCGAGAGATCGGGAGTATCCGGGAAACTGCACGAGACTCGCACCTTTTCGTGGCGCAAGGTTCGTTCTTTACAGGACTTCGTATCATGCTCGTAAACGTGCCTCTGTACAACAGCAACGGAGTGCCTGTGAGAGCCGGCTTTGTGGCGATTAGGCCCAGCCAAGACTAACGAAGGAGCCACAACATGGAGATTTGGAAGCGACGAGGGCAGAGAGAAAAAGGTTACGAGCATGGAATACACTGCCAGCACCAATACTGATCCAGCGCATTCGTTTGGCTCTTCTCCGAAGGCCGAGAACAGCAACACAATGCGTGCTCTTGGGCGGGAGACGCTTCATAAGTCAGTGAGCATGATGACTTTGAATCACACTCCTGGGAAGATTTGAGTTGGAAGGGTCTTTTCCTTCCAGTAGTACGCGTATAGCGTCAATGCTCGGGGTGCTGTGCGAAGCGTTGCATGGAAAGAACAGGCGGGTTGATGATTGACCGAAGGCTTCTGGCTGCGAGCCCGAAACCGCGGTACGCTCCTCAGTGCGGTGCGAGTGTGCGCACTGAGGACGAGTTGTAATTAGCTCGCATATATCCGCTCGGACTACTCCGTATGGAGTACTCCGTCCAGGCCGCTCTGCATGTTGCACCAAGGGGGCGCCTTGGTACATAGAGTCGTAGTGGTAGTGGGTTCTCATGATGCGTACTCCGTGTCGTTGCTGCAAGTGACACAGTGCCCATCGGGGGTGTCTGGCGGCTGTGATGATGATGATGATGCTGCTCGTAATACTGCGCACTCCGCACTCCGTACGGAGTAGTGCTGGTGGTAGTATCGTAATTGGAACACAACCTCCGTGTCCACAAGGGCAATCCAGGGACGTCAAAGCGGCCGCGAAAATGGATTCGACGTCGCAGCTGGGTAACAGCGCCGAGTAAGGTGCCAGTCAGATATGACAACTGATCAAAATCCAGCCTGTCAAATCAACCACGCGGCATAATAAGTCGGGGCCATCTAGCAGTCCCGGTGAGCAACAAACGAGACGGAACCAAGGGTGGCTGCATCGAGAACCTAGCAAGATCCCCTGTTATTCATCTGCAACGAAATTCGATTTCCAAGCGAGCAGTTCGTACAAGCACCTTCACCGTGGCTCCTGAAACGCGTTTGGACCACGACGACAACTCGTATGATTCCCCGAAGCTCACATACGAGTGCTCACTGCGTGAGTACCCCGTACCTGTCAATTTTAGGAGAATAAGTCGGTGTGATAGAGACGATGGAGTCGAACAAGGCTTCAAGGGGTTTGGTGTGACGATGAGGAAGATGCCCAGGTATCGAAGGTACGAAGCAGTTTGCAGCTTGGAGTAGTAATTTTCTCTGTGCCGGCATTCCCATCGCATTGCATGGGGAGCGAAGTTGCGAGGGCAGGAACCTTGGAGTTCTCAGCAAAAGGTAAGGAAGGGGCCGCCGTTGAGCAAACGTCATCCCGCTCCAGATCGTGCCTACCCGTCCTCCGAGAGGGCTCCTTCCGCTCTTGCGAGCTCCTGCTGCCGATACGGACAATGAATGTGGTGGAAGTACCTAGTAGTACTTTGAACAAGTACCTTACCTTGGAAGGTGCCGTGTAATATATTGCGGGGATGGCAGGAACACACGTTGAGGAAGGCGCCGCCTCACCACGTTTCGGTCAGGCAAGAGGCAATCACGCTGTGTCGTGATTGCGGTGGTCCTGCCTGGATAATCTGCCAGGGATCTGCCGGCAACCACCAACAAAGACGGGCTCTCCGCCTGTCTCAAATCCTACGAGAGCATCCAAGTAATCAGATGGATGCTCTCTTGTTATCTCGCCAAAGAAAAAGCCGCAGGTCAGCGTCGCAAATGGACGGCTCACATCCGCTAACGACCACATTCGAGCGCTACGACGAACCACAAGTACTCCCACCAAAGCACTAGCACTGCGCTTGTACATCAGAGTACATACATGATGCGTTCACAACGATGCCAGTAGTGATCTGCGCAGCTGCAGGCGAATCACCGAGTCCAGGGTTCGACATCAACCAATTCGTATCTCCATCTTCCCTGGCCGACCCTTCTGGGTAATTCCCCGGCATCTTGAAAACTTTTGCCCACGAATCAGGAAGCCGCGGCGACATGGCGGTCTCCCCGCTACTGTTATCAAGCCAAGCAGCAAATGTTGTGAGTTCGTCGGCCGGCAGCCCGTGGACTCGGGGTTTTTAGAAACGCACCCACAATGCAGAGGATATCCGATGTCCCTTCACGCCAGATACATTACTCGTCGTCAAAGACAGTCACTAAAATATAAGATGTAATCAGTAATGCCCTGTGGACGACAGGCGAAACAGGCAGGCTTGGTTACCATTCACGGAGCACCAGGTTACAGACTGGAGAGCTACGAGTACCTGCTATACAACTACTCGTCTACTCCGGACTTCGTACCAGAGGTGACGATGGGTTATGTTGGTCTGTGCCTTGTGGGAGATCCTGTCGGTGGGTTACAAAGTTCTCCGTCTGAGCACTGGGTCCCTGTGGATGAGCAAGATGGGGGCCATGATTTGGCCCTCGAACAAGGGCAAAGTACAGAGCCGAGACGGAAGACTCAAGCGCTGGTGTCTCGCCCCACCACTGGCACAGCATCTCTTTTGTCGACTCGAAACGCCGGCCTTGCGGCCTTGCGGCTGAAGGCTGGCTGCAAGGTGCCCTCGGGTGGAAAGATGGCTTTTGCTTCCAGAATCTTTCGCTTCGACTCGTACCACGAAGTGCCCTGTCTGTCTGTGATACATCACGTCGCCGCCCGTCTGTTAGTACGAGTACTATCGCCTCCAACTCCCTGAGTCCCTGGGGATATGGACCCTGGTTCACCACCTGTTTCCTCACCATTCCGCCATGGTCACTGACCAACAAGCGTACAGGATGCATGGCGGCTGGCCGATACTTTTGGCTCAGCAGTGTTGCCGTTCATGATGGCCGACTGCCAGCCTACCAATGCCTTCCGTGGATGCCCAGCGGGCACCTGGGTCGATACTAGCGTCTTCCTGCGAGATGATATCGATGGCCGGATGGGAAGCAAATGCTCGCTGCATTACGGGGCGGTCAGCCCATCGTGAGCGGCAGTAACTCTCCTCCGTCCTCCGTACAGTATACGAACGCGTACCGTTAGTAGTACGAGGCGTCTGAGAGATCGGCATCACAATTTCGTCCGTGGGCATCCGAACGTCCAGGCGTCTGGATCTGCATTGCGAGTCGGCTCCCTCCGGAGAACAAGACATGGCCGTCTTAGACCACCCCACCAGAAGCTGATCGAGTCCTACCCCGTGCTAGGACAACCAAGGAAGCCGGACACCAGACAAAGAGTTTGCCTCCATACTCGTATGTGCTAGACCTGTTGACTTCCTAAACTCCCGTGCTCAAGGCTGCATCAGTGGGTGAACAGACGATACCGCCATTCAATCATCGTCGAATAGCGCGCATACGAGCCGGATGTTCTACATGCAAGAATGTCGCTAATCGGCATAGTTTCCTCCTTGTAAGATGCTTGAATAGTACGAAGCATTGCGAGGGGGGAAATCGCCATTGCTACTATCCCGTCACTCGCTACTGGTCAGCCCAGCACAACATTGGTTTCCGCTCGGGCAGCTTTGCTTTCGAACAACTTGACACCGTCCGTCTCAGGTTCTTCATCCTCATAAGAGCTACGGAGGTAGCAGACACAGAAATCACATTGCCCCTCACCAAAAGTGTGGCCCTCGAATTCCTCTCCTGCTTGAGAAATGCTACTAGTAGTAAGTATATCTCATTGCCAGCTTCTCACCTGGTAGTATAATACTAATATTGATCATCTATCAGAAAGTGTATGCAGTCATTCGAAAAGGACACCAGCCTTGCCAGTTCTACGTTAGAAACAAGCTGCTCGAAAGCTCATGCTTTCTGCTTTTCCTCTAGCCCGGTTCAGAGCGGAGCTGACCCCAGGAATTCACAGAGAAGAAGATCGTCAAGGCGAGGATGGAACTGTCACTTGCAGCGCCGGCCACCAGTGTTCAGGTGGCTGAGGTAGTCGTCATGACCCTGGGACAATGAAGAATCTGTGGTGACTTGTCCGTGCTTGCCACGCAGTTGGGACAGGTTTAACCGCACCTGAACAAGTCACCAGTTCTGCTGTTAGCAGTCAGATTAGGCCACACGGCTATCTGGCAAGCTAGCACGGAGTGTGCTCCGTGTTGCTGGCACCAGCGGTGCTAGCTGCTGGTACATACAAGTACTGCTGTATGCGTCGTCCTCATCCTTGCTGCGCCCCGGAAAGCTGTTCGAGCATGCATGGAGAACGAATAAGTTGTTGCTTGAATGCGTCTTGTTTGGGGCCGAACCGGGGTGACCGAGCTGCAGCGCCATTCGTACCGTGTTTCCTGCCCACATTCCGGCCAGATGAAGAAGACTCGCACATCGTCTTTCGCTGACCCTCCAAGATCCCTGGGCAGGTTGGTACATGTATGTATGGTGCATGCCATGAGCGATTTACACGGCCTGCATTGGCTAGTACGAGTACTACATACAACCGTTGCTAGTCACATATTTGTACGATGTGTTAGTGACCCAAGGCGGCAAAATTCTGCAACAAGCATCGCTGCCTAGAGCTGCATTTGTGCGGAACGTAGCACGCAAAGCTGCCTCTGGGGCGAAAGGTGCAGCGGAAGCGAATGCCGGGGCCACGACCAGTGTCAAGAGTAGTCCTGGAAGGATGGGCCAGTCGCAGCCCACAGCCTGAATCATACAAAAGATACCACGAGGGCCGACGCTGGTACTAGTCAAGAGCAACAAGCGAATCGACGACTTGCTTTGCACGCACAACCTTATCAGCCTTCGGCTGTACAGGCCCGATGGGCTGCAAGCTTCAATGGCGGTGGGAAGACATGCCGGCATTCTATCGGAACTACCAGACATCTGCTTCCCTGGTTGTACAGAGTACGTGCCTTCGGGAGATGCACGGGTTGGACTTGGGGTGGAATATGCCTCTTAGCGTCGGAGGCGTGGTATGCTGTGGGGGAAGCTCATGGATTCCCTGCTTCTGATGGACACCCTGGTCCAGGCCGGGCGGCTACTACGAGCTACTACCTGCAAGTGGACTCGCAGGCTCGCGGACGCTGGCGGTTCTGGGGTTGAGGGCACTTCCAGCATTCTCGGTGCGGGCTCGATGGGCCTGCCTCGCGATAGGGGTTCTCTTGCTGCCGCACGTGCGACTCGGCTAGAGCGCCAGCTCTTCCCGAAGATGAACGCTTCCTGGAGTCTTATCACTTGGCGGCAGATATCCCAAATTAGGCTGTCGCAGGAGCTAGCTCGCTGAAAGGAGGGTGGCCGCCTTTCGGGCCCTACAGCTCGACTAGCTGAAAGACATAAGCTCCCGTGGTAGCAACCGAAGTTGGAGGGCTGCAGTCGTCTGACATGTCTGGGGGAGGGTGGCTAAGCAAGAGCCGTGCCAAGGTACAGACAGATTACACCCGCAGGATGGCACTCACACCTACAAGTACCTACATACTACTACTAGGAATACCCACGCACTCGAGCAGCAGGATGCGCCGACGGCTACGACGAATACCGGCATGGACAATGGAAAGAGGTCAACATCCCGTCCATTACGAGTCCGAAGTGCTTCGTACCTACATACAAGCACAGTTACAGGTCCAGAGCAGCTGCACAGAAGACGGACTTGGCTGACCACTGAACTGGCCGGATACATGTATGCATGGCTTTCCCGGTGCGGACGGACAGGGCACCTCTTGTTTGCCGATTCCACACGTCGCAATGGACGCCTTCTAAGGCCAAGCTTTCTACATCCCGTCCTCGGCTCAGGGCTGAAAAGATGCCCATGTCCGAATTACGTATGCTCACCGATGCGTTAGGCGCCTGTCGCGATGTTTCCGGGCAAGGCTTCCGTCTCGTGCTTTCCGTACGGAGTATGTCTTACACGGGAGACCGTCCGCCTCGACGCCAAAAGCTGCTGACTGCAGCCATGCTAGCCAGCTTCGTCTCCCTGGACCTGGACTCTGGCGCTCAAGAGGATCGGGACGGCACTATACGTCGATCGTCGGCGAGTGGTGCGGCAAACTCCGGCGGAAGCCCACGGCGGCTTTGCCGAGACAATGCTACCGTCTGAGCATGCGCATGTATGTATGATACGAAGTACATACGAGCATCTACGGGGGCCCAGCCGTTTGTTGGGACTGCGGACGACAGGTTTCACCTGACTTGGCACGGGGCTCGGACTCGCACAGCGACCAAGTGCGGAGTTTTGCTCGTCGCTCTGTGCCCTTGCGCCATGCGTTTCATACCTAGCCAGCCGGTGCTTCCAACCACGTTCGGCTAAGGCTCGTGGCCCCCACGATGCCGGTGTGCGAAGGAGTAGCGAGCTGTTGTTTGCTTGCTGCATATTGCGGGAACATGGCGTGTGGAGCCTCTCTCTCTTTGCTGAGGCCTGCTTCCCTGCAGTCTGTCCACCCTCTACGGAGTAGCAATGACCAACAAGCTTCCTTTGCGGCATGCTAGTCTTGAGGAGTTGGTCCATCTGGAAATGGTCCAGGTTGCCGGGAACCATTCTGCGGAGTCACCATGTTTCCCAAATCTTCTCTTGAGCGTGACCTCTTATCTTGAGTGCTCAAGGACCCTGATTCGTGTCATCATCCGTTTCTCATTACTAATTAGCACCTTTCCAACGTCGGCGGCGGGTCTCGCCTCATGGTGCAATGTATGGATCTCGCGGCCCCTCTCAATCGCGGAGACGAAGGTCGATGCCATGTCGGCTTAACCCACCGCCAGGCCCGGCGCCATGGAGCGAGATGACGCAAGTCTGCAGAAATCATGCTCACTGTGTCCATGGCCCGGCCTGCTCTGTGCATGTCGAGGATACACTGGTGGGTGTAAGAGTGACTGCGGCGGATAAGGGACCGAATGTGGAACTACGGAGCATATACGGAGGCGCATGGTCAAAGTGCTCGCACTTGGTCGTCCCTGGCCAGACATGCGCAGCCCTGAAACAGGCCGTCAACCGTTATTCTAGACCGGCAGTGGCTGCCGACTTATCGCGCGGGCAGCCGGCTGGCAACCCGATCTCGAGGGCCCCAAGGGACGAAAATCGGACGCGCACGAGGTCGGCTCGTTCCTCTAGGCATGTCTCGGATCATCGGGCAACATTCCTGTCAGCAATGGCTGAGCTAGGCTTCCACGCTTCGAGCCGAGCCCCTGAGGAGATCGTTGAGCATGTGCCTCGATCCTTTTCCCTGATTCTGCAGTGCGTGGTGCCACGCTCAGATGTCAACCGGAGTCACGTTGTGTTCTCAGTGAACTTTTGGCCAGGATGTCGGACGCTGGGGTTGGTCGTACGAAGTGCGTACAGAGTTCATAATGCCATTGCCACTGCCACGGCTGCTTTGCGAGGACACCAACTTCGTCTCTCCCTGAGCTTTTCAAGCGAATTCATTCGCCACTGGCTTCTTTTGTTGACCTCCTTCCTTTGCCTTCTAGATGGGGGACAAGGATGGAATCCTGACTTCTGACATAGCTCATCCATGGCTGCCTGCTTATGTCCTTACATTGGCCTTCCTCTTCTATGACCGTGCTTGAAAGGCATCTTTGTTCTGCAGATGGCGGACGGTAGACCAGTCTTTCATATTTTTGGCTTCTCGGCCATCTTGGCAACTGGACTTGTCTCATGCTTACTTTTACTTAGTCTGCTTGCAGCATTCGTGCCGAATAGGGTGCGGGCGTTGGTGTTCTGGTTCGGGGCTGAGACAGTGCTGTGGCTCTGACTTGTCAGGTTTTGCGAATGACATGCTTTCATGTAAGGAGACGAAGCGGTCGTGATCCCTTTTTCAGCTGTTACATGAGATTGGTGAGCAAGGTAAGGTACCTGCCTATTGACACGTTAAATCTTTCTGTTACACTTTTTCCTGGGGAAGAAGAAGACGAAGGGCAGAGAGGTGGGATGGCTGCTGATATACTTTTGTTGCTTGACAACTGTGATATAAGGATTCTTTGGCTTTGGATGTACGAGTTCGGCACTCTTGCCTGGCCAAGTATATCTAGTCCGTATACTACCATAGATTTCAAGTTCATCAACAAATCCCATTATCCAGATATTAAAAGGCGTGATAGATGCAATGTTCGATCTGTTTCTGCTGGCGGAACCTACCCAACACGCCTCGACCTAATTGGCAGAAGCAGCAGGTTCGAAAGTAAGGGTTAGACAAGTCTATAAATATAGAAGAAGGTCCCTGAGCAGGTTTAATAGCATACAAGATCCCCAACCGAGGTGAAGTCGGAACTGTTCGAGTAGAAGGGCATCTCGATCAAAGGCATAAAATCCGGTAAGAATGGAAACGAAAGCTGTGAGAACGGAGAATGACAAAAGGCATATATATATATGTGTGTAGTTGAAAAGCGTAAATCATCATAAATTCTATCCTCATCGACCTCGCCTACCTAGTGTATCGTTTATTTCCAAAGAAGAAAAAAAGAAAAGGGGAAGAAGAGTAATAGACCGTGTGTCTGTTTTTGCGAATTCCCCCGCAAGATGGGAGATGTCCCACTCTTGTTCCCATGCCAAAACATCAACGAAAGAGCAAACAAACTGAAATGACGGAAACCATGGTCATGAGAATGGGGGAGGAATATACAAGCAGATTCATCTTTTCTGCTCTCTATTCACAGTTGCTTCAAAGGGGAGGGAGAAGGGTGCGGGAAGAATATGTACCCTCATTGCAAGGTCGTCATCATCATCAGCGCCCAGCGTCGCCCCCTACCCCTCAGCAGTGTCCATAGCTTCGCCTTCCACCTTATCCTCGGGTTCTCCCGCTGCCTTCGCCTCGGCTTCTTCCGCAGTCTTCTGCTCGGCTCCTTCCGCCGTCTTCTGCTCGGCTTCTCCCGCCATCTTCTCCTTGGCTGCTTGAATTCTCTCCTGCCGCCACGCCTCAATCTTCTCCTTCAGCTCCGTCTGAGGGATCGCGTCATCAATCGACATGGGCTGCCGCGTAAACGGATCCTTCGGATCGCTCAGCAGATGCTGCACAATCGTCGACCGATCGACAATGTGCCTGCTCGGCAGGAGCACGGGATCCTTCATCAGCTCTCCCATGATGGGATCCTCAAACTCGGGCGGGATGTCTCCGAGGTCAAGCTCGGCCTGGTCCAGCAGCTCCTTTGCCTCGATAAACTTGAGCTTGAGCTTGTCCCACCGGGCAATGTCCGCGGCGTCCTTGTGGTGCTTTGTCGAAAGGATGCGAGAGACACGGTCAAGAACCTCTGGCTTGTATGAGCGGCCATCGGCAGCGACGGCTTCGATAAAGACCCGGGATGACCCAAGGTTCAGGTAAATGTCGACAAAATCAGACAGCAGCTGTATCGGCCGGAAGTGGTACTTTTCCCTGTTGGAGACACTCAACTCGGCGGCAGCCTTCTTACCGGCCAACGTCTCGAGGTTGTAGTTCAGCATGCTCGCCAAACGCGACACAATTTCGGGCATGGTAAAAGCCTCGCTAAGCGTCTTTGTAAACAGCTTCATCATTTCGAGTGTCTCGTTGGCCAGCTGCATGTAGGATGTCGCCTGGCTTCCCAGAGTCTGCAGCTCTTCCTCCTTCTTCTGCCGGTCTTCTGTCGAGAGGCTGCGATCCTCGAGTTCTTTCTCGAGGGTGCGGATCTTGGGGAATTTCGTAAAGGCTTCATCCAGGACGTAAGTGGTGTCGTTCAGAAGCATGTTGACAAACTGGACAAAAAAGCCCCGGTTGACCCTAGGATTTGAATTAGATGCCATGCCGAAACAAAGTTATCCTCTGTTTTACTCACTTGCTCTCCTTGATGAGTTGCTGTCTGTAGACGTCGTTGACCCACACGCATTTGATGACCTGGAAGATCTCATACCGAATGTTGAACTTGTCGTAGAATTGTGAGTTGGCTCCCGTGGACTCGCATTCAATGTAAAACTTGATGAGGGCGTGCAGGAGATAGTCGTTGGCAAACTTGAGGGAGATGAGCTGGTCACCCAAGACACCTCTCTTAAGGTGCATAAAGGGCCAGGTGCCGGAGAAGAGCAGAGACACCAGTGATGACTTGAGGTAAGGGTTTTTGATGTGTTCCGAGGATCGGAGAAATGTGATGCACAAGGCAATCATTTCTTCTCCCACCGCGCTAGGAAGAATGGTAGGCAGCCATCTGTCAAGGGACGGTCAGTTAAAGGGGCTCGCGCAGATATCAGGGACAAGCGGAAAGGAAGCCCTGAGTCGACGGATAAGCTACTTACCGGAACACAAACTTGAAGTTATCGACGATGTTTTGAAGTGTGTACTCCGGAAGATACGCAAAGGCATCAGAGTGCCCTAGTTCGATAGGCAACCTAGCGAGAGAATTAGAGTCGCCCCGTTTCGAGTACCAATGCTGAGATGGAAACTTACTTGATAGTCTCAGATTCGAGTCCAGGCTTATAGTCAGCCCCCGTCGCGATTCGAAGCAGCCACACAGTGACATATCGCATGAACCGCAAAGAGGTGCTCTGCATCCTCTCGTCAAGAAGAACGCCCTCTATCGAGTACTTGAGCGCTATCGTCTTCTCCAGGACGTTGGTGTGACGCTTGAGCGTCTCCTCAAACAACCTCAGCTGGTGCGGAGAATTCGCCAGCTTGGGGCGCTCCGCCTCCATGGCCCTGATATGCTTCTCCAGGTACTTGATTTCCCGGTCGAGGTTTTTCAGCTGAGAGTTGAGCGCCTCACTTCCGTAGTGATGAGCAGCCAGCGTCAAAAAGAAGGCTTCGGTGATGAAGTTTGATTCCCCCTCCTCCTTTTGGGCATAGTACTTTTCGGCGGCAGCTTGGTCGGCGTTGAGCTTGGTCTCATCGCTGATGTCGACTCGTGGCTGTCTCCTAAAGTACCGTACGTCAATCTTGTCTATTTTGCTGAAGTCGTTTTCCATGAAGGGTTCACAGAATCGATCCAGAATCGTCGTCACGTTCATCATGAAGCCGTCCGAGGCGACTTCTCTAGGGTCTACCTGCATTGCTCTCCGCTTATGGTTCGTGTTTAGAATGTAAGCGAACCAGTCTAGTGTGCGGTTCCTCGTATCGGGCCCTGCCCGGATGAAAGCATTCGTGATGACGAACAAGTCGTCTTGGTGCGTCCTCAGCACCATTCGCAGAGCGTCTTGGGCATTTGTGATACGGGCCTTGTCTAAAGTCCGAGAGCCAGGGAAGTAGCTCTTGATCACTTCTGGCTGTAGAGGGGAGAGACGGAAGAAAGGGCCGAGAATAGTGCTCCTCTCAATATTGTGGGCGGACACGGCAAGCTTAAAGCAAGCGTGCTTTGCGAGATTAGTTATGAGGATAGGGAAACGCGTATATGTCACCAGCGCCTGTAAGCCTCATCATGCGTTAGCTCATCGAACGTCTGGAGATGGAGCGAAAGATACGAAGTCCCTAGCGGATAAAGGGGAGGGGGGAGACTGACCTGAACATGGGGCTTATAATCGTCACCCATGGACATGCCCGCAAGCTGGGTGCTGATCTTGACCATGGCATCGTTGAAAATGGCGGGAAAGGCTTCGTCATCGTCAAATCGCTTGATTGCTTCTTTGATGAAGTCAAAGCATATCCCCTCTTCGTCGATAGGACTCCTCAAGAGATAAGGAGCAATGGTGTCATGCTCCGGATTCGGCTCGCGGCTGAACAAGAAAGCATCAGTTATGGAAAAGATATCAAAAGGGGCAATGAACCAGAACTTCAAGCTGCAACTAACCCATATAGCACCGGCATGGTGACGGCAAACAGGCAGTTGCTCATGCAAAGGCGCTTCGACTCCTCATGAATCTCGAACCTGACGCCACTTGTCTGTTTGTTCCCCGCAGCCGCTTTCACGGCTCTCTTCCAGCACGGCAGCAGATACTGCATCAGGGGCTTGTCGTGGGGCAAGCTGCTGCAAGCCTCTATGATGGCCTGGTCCAGGTTGTTGACGGACAGCTTCAGGGGCTCCCCGGAATCGACCAGCTCTTGGTTGAGGTTCGGGAGAAAGGTCAGACGGTGGTGGCCCTGTGTCATCCGGTGGGGATCGGCCGTGATGCGGAAGATTTGGCTGAGCACTCTATCGGCGTAGTCCTCGTCCGACTCGACCTGTGCGGGCGTAGGCTTGCGCGGGGGCGGCGGCGCTGAAAGGACGTCGTCAACTTGGGAGGCGGACCTCTTGCGAGCAAGACGAAGGGTAGTACCTGTAGGGCTCGCGGCCTCGGCCGGCCTGCTCGACCCGACGCCCAGCTGCTCAAAGGGGTTTGGAGCCGGCGAGGCCGCCGCCGGTGTGATGTTGATCTTGGTCTTGTTCGCCTCGTTTGTCTCGGGAGGAGCTGGCGATGATGTCGAGCTGCCAGCTTCCGGGGGCTTGCTCTCCGCCGGCTTCGGCGTTGCGGGCTTGCCCAGCTTGGCCAGACGCCGTGCCCGGATCTACAGCGTCGTAAGCATTCGTACGAGCACAGCATCAGCCGCATAAGTAGCGACAGAGGGGAAGCACAAGACGCCTTACCTGCTCCATCGTTTCCTTGTCAGGTGCGTCAGGCCCCGCGGGCGGTTGGTCGTTGGGATCCATGGTGAGAGATGGTCGACCAGGAGGAAAGGGAAGAAGAAACCAAAGGGAGAAGCTTTGGAGAGCTGCCAGCAGATTCCAGTGACACGGAGACAGTGAACAAAGGAAACCCGGAACGGAGGATCGCGGTGACAGCTGTTGAGAAGTAGAAGGAACGGCGAGGCTGACAAAGATGGCCGCCTCGGTGGAGCAGACGGTCGATGTGATGTCGTCTGCCTGCGTCGAGCTTGAGCGCTGTGCGGGGCCGCTGCCACCTGGTGCTACTGTAGGATGTGCTAGCAGACGGCTTCAGCGGGCAGCCCCTGTAATAGGCCGGGCGCGCTAGTGTTTGCTGTCGAGTAACTGAGCCTCGCCAGCGGCTACAGGAAGATGGTTGAGAGGCGACTGGTCTCTTTGCTCATCTGGCTTCGTGCCGTTTCGTAGGTCCTGATAGCCTTAGTATGTCGACTTGATTGGAGTTGCCGTTTAGTGGGAGCAGCCAATCATGCTTTGGTAAGCGGCTGCTGTGGTCTTATTCGTCAAGCAACAAGAGTAAGCGGACAAGTAGGTTAGAGTGAGGCATCACCATCTGCTTACTGCTTCGCTCGGAGTTTGCTCAAAGACACTCTGTTGAAATTTCGCAGATAAAAGGCATCGTGATCAAGGAAGAAAAGAAACTTGGGCCATCACAGTTCATGTGTTGAGATATCTGAATTGCCTCACAGCCATGCTCCGGCTGCTTCTACTACTAGCACCGTCCACAGCTGCATCAGAACTCCGCAGCCACCACAGACATGCAGTTATATTGACATGAATTTAGTGCTACTTCGTATGTCAAGGTCCAGCGAACCCCCAAACTCCGCTTCCTGAGAGTTGCCCAGTCATCGGAGGCTTTGCGAGATCGGCCTCTGTAGAAGACGGGACTGGCAAATGAAGTCAGCATTCATCTTGATCTGCCCAGGTGCGGATCTCTCTCCCCTCCTCCCGTCCGTAAACCCGATCTTCGATCTTCGCACTCGCTCCATTTGCGTGGGATGGCGGAGTTGTCGACACCAAAGAATAGATAGCACCAGACGCTGAGGGGGATAAACCCTTCCCTCCCCCCTTCTATTCCTTCATTTCCACCAATCTGACAAGGAGTAGAAGCAGCTGCGCATATTCGCCTGGGAATGCCAGAACTAGCAAGGTGGATGGCTCCCATGATCCCTCGAGAAGACAAAGAAAAGCAAGGCACAAACAGAGCCCAGCAAATTGTTCCTAGTTTTAGACGCCGTGTTTAATGTATTTGCTCGGCGAAAGCCCGTGCTCATCATCGCAGTATCGCTCCAAATGGGTTCATTACCTGACAAAAAGAAGAAAAAAAAGAGCAGGGAATCGCTATCTATAATCGGGGAAGGTCAACGTCTGCAGCGGAGGACCGCCGTCTCTGGCGCATCATGGGAGGCATCGGCTCCCGCGCCACCGTGTCGGAGCCCATCGACGTGGGCCTTGTCGTTCCGCTAGATGTCGGTCGTGGCTGTCCTTCATCGCGGACGCGGCTTAAAAGGTAATTAACTTGCATGCGAAGCATGTTGTTGGTATTGCGTAGCTCCACAATCTCTTCCCGGACGGGCATGAGCTGGGTGACCATCCACATGCTCTGCCGAGCCTCGAGATTGCTCAGGTTGTGGTGCACCTCTTCGAAGCCGGCATCCAGGTCTGGCATCGGCCTTGGTTCCCTGAAGCCCGGGTCACCCGGGCGCAGAGCCGGCCCGGCGACGTGGTCGAGCCGCCGGCTTGTCTCCTCCTGCCTGGCCCGCAGGTGGCGGAGCTGGCTTCCCAAGCTGTTGTACGTCTCTATGAGCTCACGCTGACTGCGTATGATGGCACCGGATGGTGAATCCGGGTGGAACGGGCAGGACAGGGCATGGAGCTCTTGGTGCGCGCGCGGAACCCTCACCGGACAGCCGGCGGTTTGGAATCGGCATCCCACCTCGATGGCGTCGCAATCTAGGTTTCGATGGCCGTCCTCTTGCTCGCGGAGAATCAGCGACCAACAGTCGGCGCATCGGGTTTTGCTCTTGGGGCACTGGAGCAAGTGGATATCGCGGTCGGCGTCCTCGATGATGGCGTCGCAGAAGATGCAACTGGCCTCTTGATGGTGGCACTTGTCGTCCGTCGGCTTGTAGCGAATTGTCTTTTCGCAGTCGGCGTCCGGGCAGGGGAACTCTCGAAAGCTGCACTCGACAGTGGCGTGCCGCTCCACCACCTCCCGCCTCATCTCCTCTTCACAGCCTCTGCCGTGGTGAGGGCACTTGACGATCAGGTTATTAAGCTGAGTGCGGATCAGCCGTATAGAGCTGGAACAGTCTGTCCACAGCAGAGGCTCTCTGTCAATGGGGCAGGCACCGCCCGCAGGGCTCGACGCCATGCTTCTGCGCAAGCAGCGGTAGCAAAAGGTATGATCGCACGGCGTCGTGACGGGATCGACGAGGGGGTCGTGGCAAATCGGACACAGCAGATTCGGGTCCGGTTCGCTGACGTAGGTGAGCGCATACATGTCGAGGATGGCATTGCTGCCGTAGCGGCGTGGGATATCGAGGGACGACAGATGCGGCTTGATCTGGGGCCCGGGGTTGGGCGTCCGGGAAGCGTAGTACTGCGAGTGTCTGCCGGCGTACTGCGACTGCATGCCGGCGTCGAGCGCGGACATCATCGGCGCCTGGCTCGGGGGGTCGGGATCGGACGCGACCGAGTAGATGTCGGGCGAGTATCGGTCGGCGGACCGTGTCATGAAGCCATCGTTGATGCCGGGCGGCAGCTGGCTCCGGCGGGCAAAGTGTCGTGCGGCCGCGCGGTGGTCGGCCAGGTCGTCGTCGCTCGAGTCGGACATGGTGACGGGCGGTGGCCAGCCAAGGTCGGCCGACGCCATGGTGTCGAGGTGAGTCTGGGTGCTGGGCAGCGAAGGCGGTCCGAAGGGAATGTAGTCGTCTTCATCTCGCCGCCGCCGCCGCTGGGACCAGGACGCTGAGGCCATGCTGGCGAGCTAAGCAACGGAGGCTAAACAGCCGGGGCTCTGGGTCTGGGTCTGGGTCTGGCGCTGGCTGATTGCTGATGCCGATGCCGAAGCTGGTGCTGCTGCTTGCTGAGAATAAGTGGTCCGCGTAGTGGCCGTATGTTTGTATGTACTGTACAGCAGAGAGCAGAGAGGGAGGCGAAGCTTCGGTGCATGGACGAAGAAGAGGCCCAACAGGTGCAGAGCTCTCTCAGCACGAGCATCTACTATCGTCGTGATCACGGTCACGATGGATGGAGTCGGTTCAGCCGCGATAAGACCCAAGGCGGTCGGATGATACTAGAGATACTGTATCGTACCTGTGCTGCTACTGCCAAGTCGGTGCCTAGCGTCCATGTGCCTTGCTGGATGATTTTATAGGGCCTCAAAGCTGAGGTGGCTGCGATTGTTTGCTGGCGAACGGCGGGGTAAATGATTTGCCGCCAGGGGAGAGACAAACGATTGGCACTGCCCGTTTCTCGGGTTACACAGACGACGAGGGTACTGATTGGTATTACCTTATTAGTCGTAGACGTTGCAAGTATTACTCGTAGTAGTGCCTGGATGGAGGCATCAGTCGAGGGTATTTTCACTTGAAGATACACGGACAAACTCTTCAATGTTGCTATCAGAGGTGACGCCGTGAAGCGACGGGTTGATAGCGCATGTCCTGAATGCCGAAAGCACACACTTGATTCTTCCCGCTTCAGCTTTCCGGGACTTGTACATTACGATTCAAAACTCTTGTAGGGGGTTGGAGAGCTCGAATGCAGTCGGGCATGAGATTCTGGGCCGCCTCATACTTGTACAGCCAAAACCAGCCGGTGTAAGTCGTAAAATGTCACCGCAAGTTGTCACCACCTACCTACCTACCTACCCTGAATTCAGGCATCATCGATGGTAACCAAAGAAGCGCCGCAATCTACTACTATTTAATATCCGTATTTAACTCTTACCTTTGTTGCATTCTAGTATAGCTTGTGTGGTGTCTGGGATAGTTCACTCATCTCGGTAGGTGGATGTCTTGAGATACCTTACCTCATACGAGATACGTCACAACCGAACGACTCTTATTTGGACAGCATTCTGGGCGTTCTGGGATTGCATGTATGCCCTGTCGACGGATTGACCGACACAAAGTAAAACTTGTTTGCGCCATTTGCAAACTTGAAGAGCGTAGTATAGTGTTGATGCCCTCATTGCTGCACTTCGCTTGATCGCGTAATCCTTATTGCCCTGCCTCCTTCACATGCCAGAAGTTCTATATATTCGTCAGGATAACGTGAAACTAAGCCCCCCCTTTTTTTTCTCTCTTTGCTTTACCAATTTTCAGGGGATCTCAGTCATTTATACGCACAACTCCTAAAAAACACAATCGTACCATGTGAACGCGAGGTGTCCCCGAGTTACAACCTCACTTACACTCGCATTCTAGAAGCCAACTACCCACTCGCCAATTACTATGAATCACGGCAAAGACGGATTCCAGCCAGGATTTTCCCATCAACACCTTCTCCAGGTAATTAAAAGTAAGCCGAAAATACCGAGACGATAGGTACCAGACCCGTCTTTTACCTACGCATCATGTACCCTATCAATCGTAGAACAAATGGGTATATCAACGACAAAATCGCCTCTTCTTGCAAGGCAGTATACATGCCATATCACGCAAGACAAAGACAAGAGTCTCAGTCCAAGAATAAGGTGCAGAAACATTTCGGAAACCAACCAAAAGAACAAAGAACCGCGCATAAAATACCAACGTCAGGCGATTGCCAACCTCCCCCCATCTCACTTCAACTTGATGGGGACAGCACTTTGGTTCTGTTTAAAAACGCTCACCCCCAGCTTCTTGAATGCAAATCCCCCCCCCCCCCCCCCTTTAAATGTAGGAGGTTTCACAAAGTACAACCATCAGCAGCACAAGCTTGATTCGATCTACATCTACAAACGCCTACCGAGCCGCAAATCAATCTCGCCAACACAATGGCTTCAAGGCATCGGATCGCGTGAGCCCTAGCCGCTACCAAGCTTTTTCATCACATCCAACTAGAAGCATGAAAGCACCAGACATTGACACAATCTCACCCACCATCGTATGATAAGCTCTATTGCAGCTTCGTCTCGGAGCGAACGGCAGAGCTACCCATCCGACCAACTCTGTAAACAAGTCCCCAGGACGTTTTAAGACAAAACAAACTCGCGTGGAAACCCGGGCCATCGACAAAGCTACAGGAGCAACTTAAGCAACCCGGGCACTTGATTCCAATACATGCTGGTAGATGTCGGCCTTGGGAGGGGGTCTCGACACCGCTGGCATGATGTGGCTGCTGCGACTCTCCATTGTAAGCATGACACCCACGCCCTAAAGCAGGGCGGCTGCTCTGTTACAGCAATGCTAGCTACCCGGCCCAACAAGCCACCCGGCCCCAACTTCAGCATTCCCTCGGGAGATGTCCTTCTCTTATCTTCATAATGGCCAAAGTTTGTTGAAGCCAAGCATTTTTTTGGTCTCGAGAAGTGCGGACGGCTACATGTACTTTGGCACTGTGACGTAAAGATGGTGTTGTGAGGCGAATGGGGCTGTCATGAGATCAGCCTGAGGTATGTTTTGTCATTGACACTTCAACTTATATAGAAGCTACCACAGCTCCTGCGCTTCATCCATTTTCTTTTTTTTTCTTCTCCCTTTTCTAATTTCTTTATCTTGGACAGACTGCCGTTAGGTATCATTCTACCAAAGATAACCTCCCGAAGATCTTCAACATGGCGCGGTTTGCCAATCGCATGGAGAACACTGCTCTTCGAGCAGCTTCCTTCTTCTGCTACCTTATGACCTTCATTTCTTCCATTATCGTCGTTGGTATCGTAGGCAACTTCCTGGAGCGTTTCTCGAACCGCGGCGTGGATATCGTCTACATTGAAGTCATTGTTCGTCTATTCCCACTTCAACTTGGTCTTCTCTGGTCTCGTGGATGTCAATGAACTAACATGATTATCCCCAGGCTGTCATCACAATGGTGGTGTACCTCATTGGAATGGCCGCCCCGTGGTTGCCAAGATACGGAGGGCATCTGAGTCCCCTCCATCTCATCTTTAGCTATTTGTGGCTCACGGCATTCATCTTCACCGCTCAGAGATGGAGTCACCATAGATGCAGAAGGGGCATTCCCGTGGGTGGACAATGTGGCAGGAAGCACGCGGTTGAAGCATTTACCTTCCTCGCCTTGTAAGCTGACCTTGTTCTCCCCTTTCAACGATCGTCTCTCCTCTCCTAGTTGTAACTGTTCTCATCAGCTCACACACCGACCAGCTTCTTTATCCTATGTAATCTCATCATTGAAGCCCTGCTCTACAGAGCTCACCGACGGACTCTGGACAATGAGCCCACTCACCACCACACCAAAGAACGACCAGCCTCTGGCGTTTCCGGTGTTTCTGGAGATACTGGTGTCACCGGCAATACCGCACCACCGCCAGCAGCACCAGCAGCGCCAGCAGCACCTACAGCACCAGCAGCGCCGGGCGCGACGGTACACCCCCATGGCACCGCCGGCACTGTTGTCTAAGGCGCAACGGGCTTGAGACGTGGTATTGAGGCCTTCTCTAGTTGATACCCATCGTGCGAGAGGCACGGTTGTTTGATTGTGGGAGAAGTACACGAAGACAAAGAGACTGGCTCTTCAAGCTTGAGGTTTGGTCAACACTTCGACGAGAGCTCCTAAACCGTAATATCTCGTCAAGCTACTTCAACAATTATTGATTGATTTTTTGTAAAATTATGTATCTGAATCTAATCAATATACATGACGTGCGATAAATTTCAAAACATGGTTCTTTTGACGTGACGTGAGTTGCGATCATGTAAGTGGCGACATGGGATGCTCATGTCAGAACTCTGTCAAGTTTGACATGTGTTAAACCGACCCGGAAGCTCAGCTCCTGCGAATCTTCTGTTTTCCCGCACTCACAGTAAGAATAAGGAACTAGATACTACTTCAGGGAGCTGTTAGC
This sequence comes from Trichoderma citrinoviride, assembly GCF_003025115.1. Lineage (NCBI taxonomy): Eukaryota > Fungi > Ascomycota > Sordariomycetes > Hypocreales > Hypocreaceae > Trichoderma > Trichoderma citrinoviride. Next base: position 670,105 of record NW_020194720.1, on the reverse strand, counting down.
TGTGTAAGTAGCTCAGCTTCCAGGCGGCTCTCGGTGTCGCACCTCCTCCCGAAACTGCCGGGCTTGTCGGAGCTGAGGCTATGCGCCATTGACGTTATGTTCATCCCGTCACCTCATCTCAGCTGTCCGAGAGCTGTATTACTGAGCTTTTCGTCTCCGGCAGCTTGAGGGAAAAAAAAAAAATCGAGAAAGACACAAGACAAAAGAATAGGAAAATTCTTCACTTACTGCCCGTTTAGACCCTCAGTAAGAGAAATTCAGCAAGCAAGTGGTAAGAGGCGAGATTGAAGAAGTCGGTAGGATGAAGGCAGCGCCTTTCATTCTTAGGTCCTCTCTTGGCTCGACTCAAATGGTAGAATCTTGTCGTTCATCAGACTCTTTGCCGTCATCCACCGCTCTGCAGCTCACCGGGCTTGCCGTTCTCTGCACTGTTGGATCGGAAAGCCTACTATCCAAGCCCAAGCCATCACATGATGCGCTTCATTCCCTATCCGGAGCAGCCATCATGAGCTTCGATCGGAGGCTTTGAGACTTGGCTTACCGCCAAGGTTATTCGGGGCGCCATGCCACAACCGGGTAGCTCCCTCATCTGACTACCTAGTAGTAATTAGTCAACGACCTGCTCCTTCAGACAACCATCAGCCGCCTCGCAACGGCACAGGAAGCACAAGCAGCCACTGTCCTCGATAGAAGAATGGTGGCTGGTGTTCGCCAGCAGCTACTTGGGCAAACGCGGATCATGGAGCTGTGCGAGCGGTGCGGCTCCATCTCCCTTGGCGCTCTGAGGCGAGGCCTGCCCGCCAGCCTGGCGTCCCGTCTGGGAGCCAGGCAGGGCATGGTCTTGCTAGACGACGGCTCTGCTCTGGCTCGATCGGCATCAGAATGCCGATTGTGCGCCCTCATTCAGGAGGCTCTGCTTCGTTCATCGTGCAATAGCCTTCACGATCCGCTGGCGAGGCTTTCACTAGCTCCGGATGCCGTCATTCTCGAGCCAAAATCAGATTCCCAGGGATCGACGTTCCCTGATCTACCGACCGGGGGCTCGCACCTGACGGGGTTCAAAGTCTCTGCTACCGAGGCAACCACTGGACGGCTGATACAGGCCAAGATCCGGCTCTACACCCAGGGGCAGCGTACGTGAGCTTTCATGTGACAGGTATGGGCGAGACGACAATCGACTTACAGCTAAAGATAGGCAAAGGCCCACATGGCCGTCATGATATCGTAGGCAGGCCCGCACTGAAGAGTCCGGAGTGTGATGAAGCGGTCTCGTTGCTCAGGAGATGGGTAGACGCATGTAAAAGGGATCATGCGTGCTGCTGGGAAACCCTTTCAGGAAGTGTCATTGACGAATCTCAGCTTCCACAGCTACCCAGCAGAGTCATTCTTGTTTCTGGGAATACTGTGAGACTATTGCCGTCAGAGGGTAGACGAGGAAGATATGCAACCCTGAGCCACTGCTGGGGTTCTGCTGGGAGGCAGCCCCTCAAGACCACTCAAGCAAACCTCCATAGTCATCTTCAGCACATTCCTTGGGCTTCGATTCCCAAAACGTTCCAGGATGCCATCACCGTTACCCGCAACATCGGCCTCGCCTATGTCTGGATCGACTCGCTCTGCATTGTGCAAGATGACCATCAGGACTGGGTGAAAGAGTCCAAGCGTATGGGATCGATATACGAGCAGGCCGAAACCACCATAGCTGCTTCTCACACTCCTGGTTGCTGGGAAGGGTTCCTCTTCCCTCGTTGTTCACCGCCTGCTTCTGTAAAGATTCAGAACTTCTTCTCGGGGTGTGAAAAGGACGCAGAAGCAGGCGATGCGTCCGGGATACAGGTGTTTGCAACCATTCGACGTGACACCGCTGCCAACACGTTTCCGGAATTTGGTGCACTCAATAGCCGCGCCTGGGCTACCCAGGAGTGGCTCCTGTCCAGGCGCATCGTTTTCTTCACCAAAGGAGCCATCATCTGGTCATGTAAAGCCATCACGCAGCGCGAGACAGGCGAGCGATGTTACAGCGTATCGCGGAACACACGCTGGAAGAATGTCGTTGAGCAGTACAGCGACCGCCAATTGACCTTTGCAACGGACAGGTTGATTGCACTGGAAGGGCTGCGAATGGAACTGGGAAAGAAGATTGCCTGCGAATATGCCTTTGGCGTGTGGAAAGAGTCTCTTCCCAACCAACTGCTCTGGCAGGTCACCAGGAGAATAGAGGGGTCGGCCGTCTCGGATCCTCTAAAGCTGCCAACCTGGACGTGGGCTCACGTTCCGTGCGGTGTCCGATATCTGACTATTGACAGAGCCAAGAATCAATGCGGCTCAATCGCTTTCAAGGACGGTGACATGAGACGACTGAGCATGCAAGCACGAGCAAAACGCGTGTCAAGGGTGTCAATGGTGATGGATTTTCAGAGTGAAGGGCACCCCGTCACTGCAGCCATTCTCGCGGATATAGCATCATCCCACGCCAAGTTGACCAGCTCCATGGCTCAATTCGTCCTGGACAAAGATGGCGCCCCTATCGGATGGACCGTGTTTGACCTCGCCTCCGAAGATGCCACCTCTGGAGTAGTTCTGGCTCTCGCTTTGATGGGCACCATCAGCCGACGAGACGAGCAAGCTGAGAGACGCCTTGGAACGACTGTGTCCAAGAAGCTTCGACACTACTGGGTGTTGATGGTGCGGCAAAGGAACGATGGCAGTTATTATAGGATAGGAGTTGGGAAGACGTATGGGATAGAGTGGTGGGAAGATGCCGATATGAAGACGCTTGAGTTGGTGTGAATATCTGGTTATTTTGACAGTCATCCATGACAGGAATCGATGTGTGCGTTTTGTGGAAGCTCCGGCATCTTCTGCTGCACTCCCTTGATCTCGGACATCAACATGCTCCATCTTCAAGCTGATGTAAGCATATCCGCGTAACGGCGTCATCGATGCTACTCTCGCCAAAGCAGCACAACCTTACCATCAATGATCGTGCAGCGGTTTCTTACAGTGGACAGTCCCCCAAAAGGACCCCGCTATCAAGCTGCAGTTGCTGCAGCCTCAGGGGGCCGATAAAGGTTGATGCCTTGCGGCCTCACGGGCAGCCGCGCGCCCTGATTGGCCAGTACCCCAGCCTAGCAGCGCTAGGTAGAACGACAGGGACGGCATACGGCCACCTATTCGCCAGAGCTTGTGCACAAGAACTCGAGTCGAACCTGAATGTTGAGACGCATCACCTCAACAAAGGCCATTTCACCGCAGCGGCCGACTCACGCGCCGGGACGACGTCAGTTGCGGACACAGTGAGCCGAACACACGAGACACGCCGCGGCAGCTTTGATTCTTCCTTTTCCAGAGTGCTCAGGGCGCGTGGGAGCTCTCTGCATCTTGCCCTGCCTCTGGATTGCCGCCCCTCTGAGGCCCAGCTTGGGGGAGCTCTTCCTCGCGCGCAACTGAACAGAAGCTCTCGACTCTTCGATGCACCCTCGCAGCTGAACCTGGCGCGCCGTAATGGGCTCGAACATTGGCAACGGCATTGGCGGAATGGATCTCAACAGCGCGCTACAGGGCAATGGGCCCAACCAGCCCCAGGCCACGGAATATACGCTGCAGGGCGTGATGCGCTTCCTGCAGACCGAGTGGCACAGACATGAGCGCGACCGGAATGCCTGGGAGATTGAGAAGCAGGAGATGAAGGGCAGGATAGCCAACCTCGAGGGCCAGGCGAGGAGGGCCGACGCCACGCAGAAGGCGCTGAAGAAATACGTGTCCATCCTCGAGCGCAAGATCAAAGACCAGGCCGCGCAGCTCAAGGGCGCAGATGCTGCAGAGGCTGAAGAAGCTGCCAAGAATGACCGCGCCGCCAGGATCCAGGAGAAGCTGCGATGTAGGACGCCCCCTTCTATGCCCTTTTCCCTACGACGATATGGGGTTTTGGAATTTAGCTGTTGCTAACACGTAGTATCAGCCTCGTCGGAGAACCAAGCAGTGCCGGGCGTTGAAGGCGTCCAAGTCGAGAGGACCGACGACGAGACGCAGCGGACGGAGCTCAAGACGTTCCTGGACCAGTGCCAGTCCGAATTCATGTATCTCATGGTCACCCCTGCGAATCCTCTACCACCGCGCGAGTCACCGCCGCTGCCGATGCTGGAAGATTTACGAGACGCCGAGGCGTTTGGTATGCCGGGGGCGCCGCTCATGGAACGGCAGTACCAGCTTCCCATGCGACAGGGCCCGAACCACATGCAGGACATGAACTCAAGACAGCACCAAGGCCCAAATTCTATACCGCAGATGCAGCAGCAGCAGCAGCCGTCCAAGTTTGGCCCAAACGCTCCTGAAATGCAGTCCCAAATGGGGCGCTCCGTGAATGAGCATCAGCAGTCGTCTCTGTTTCACAGCTCAAACGAGTGGCAGCAGCAACAGCAACAGCAACAACAGCAGCAGCCCATCTCAGTTACAACGCGCCCCGTCGAAGACGGTATGCCGCGACCTAACCACTCAAATGAAACGATGGGCGGATTGGAGGAGTCTGTCGAGCTGAGAGAGAAGCCGCCTGCTGCTCCCGACCCTGAGGGCTGGGAGTTCCCAGATGGCTCGTTCCCGGAAACGACGTCTGGCCAGCCGACGTCTCAACCTACGTCTTACCGATCCGATACCGATGCCTTCCCCAACGCCGACTACCTGTCAAAGTCCCCAAGCCGGGGTCCGGGAACTCACCGGCGAAAGAGCTCCATGTCCAAGAGGCGCGGCAGTGACCACGACTTGGGCGCGACTCAGAAGGCCGAGAGCGCAAGCTTCAAGCTGCGATTTGGGCTGAGAGGTCATCTCGATACTGTCCGAACCGTCATCTTTTCGGGTGGTGGCAGCCCTGGGGAGCCCGAGATTTGCACAGCCGGCGATGACGGCATGATCAAGCGGTTCCATATTCCACGGCTAGACGGCAACGTTGCCGCTTCCAACAATGCGGCTTCAGATCTGGACGTGACGGCAAACTTTACACACCGCGGCCACAATGGGGCCGTGTTGTCACTTGCGGCATGGTCACCTGCGCCGAACTTTTCCACCGGAGGCCGTGCTCAGGGCGATGGCTGGATCTTCTCTGGCGGCCAGGATGCCACTGTTCGGGTCTGGGAACGCGGCAGGGTTGATCCCAAGGGGACGCTGGAGGGACATACGGATGCCGTGTGGGCGCTCTGCGTTCTGCCGACGACGCTAGGATCGGTCTTTGGCAGCTCCAGCAACTACGGAACCCCTGACCGGATACTGCTCGTGTCTGGCGCGGCAGATGGCACCGTGCGGCTCTGGTCGGTCAGCGCGCCTCCTCAGTTGACCTCGCCGCAGCCTAGACCTCAGCCCCCATCGGGAGGAAGAGGACGGGTGCGTGGCAACTCTATGAGTTCCGGCAGCGGATTCTCCAACACCCCACAACCTACCGTGGCTTCCAACTCGCCCTTTAACCATACCCTCGTCCACGTTATATCTAGGCAAGATGGCTCCAAGGCCAGCCCGACATGTATCACGCCTCTGGGAAGCTCGGGAGAGACGTTTGTGGTCTCGTACTCGGACGCGGCCGTCCTGGTGTACGATACGAAGACCGGTGAGCAGATTGGCAGCATGGACAGCTTGGAGACGTACGACGGCACAATCAAGACGAGCGTCAATGCGGTCGTGGCGACGACCATCGGGCTGGACCAGGCCAACCAGCATCACGGGATCAATATCGGCGGGGAGGAGGATCCTGCCATGGGAGGACCGACGGGCGGACGGTCAATGGCTGGCTCCGGCGTTGAGGGCACTATCATTACTGGCCACGAGGATCGCTTTGTACGGTTCTTTGACGCCAACAGCGGTATGTTAAGTCCCGATGCGATAAAGGTGAAAGAGTGCTAACATGTTCCAGGCCAATGTACATACAACATGCTGGCTCACCCCGACGCCATTTCCAGCCTGTCGCTCAGCCCAGACGGGCGCGAGCTGGTGAGCGCCGGCCACGACGCGTCCCTCCGGTTCTGGAGCCTGGAGAAGAGGACATGTATCCAAGAGATTACAAGCCACCGGGTGATGCGTGGCGAAGGCATCTGCACATGCGTATGGAGTCAGGACGGCAAGTGGGTGGTGAGCGGAGGGGGCGACGGCATTGTCAAGGTGTTTGCGCGGTAGTGATGGTTCAACAACAATGGGGTTTGTCGTCAAAAGTTGGTCATTTCTATTTGTCAAAACGAGTGATGACGATGGTGATGACGAATAGAAATGATGGACTTTGGGAATGGGCGTGGTAGAGATGTTTCTGGAGAAGCATGTGTTTTTGTTATCTCTTGGGGCTTTCTGTTTTCTTCACAGTGTATAAATTGTAGCGTGTACATGCGTTGAAGAGAGTTGCTACTCGACGATACCCGACAACATGGTTCCTGTGCGCCTTGTCTTCTTTTCGCTATGCCCGTTTCTTGGCAATTTCTTGTGTTGATAAACTTGTCCTGCGAGTTGCTGCCTCTCTTGCGCCTTAGCGAGGCTGTTGATCCGAAGCAGCAGCTCGAGCCTTATAAGACAAAATAAGTGGCGTCCCTTCAACAGTGATCCGCTACAACAGGCGCGCAACGCCTGAAACGTCTTCCGTAGTATAGTGGTCAGTATGCAAGCTTGTCACGCTTGAGACCCGGGTTCAATTCCCGGCGGGAGAGATCCGCCAAGCCTCTTAAGAGGTTGATTTTTTTGCTCTTTTTTTTTTTGTCGTTTCCATCACCATATATATATATATGATACATTTCTTCCATCTTGATGAAACGGCTCTCTTTTTTGTCTTTCAGGATGCATCGATTTGACAGCGAATGAATGCGAAATGCTATTACATACCCGTGCATGCTATGCAACTGAAACCGACACCAAACACAAGGCCTTACGACAGAATTGCCGGGCCGATCGGCATTTTCCTCCCGACTTTGCTGGCGTAGGCGCTGCGGCTTGGAGGGAGGGTTGCAAGTTGTGGATGCTTTTTCTTTTTCCCGGAAAATACGGCATGCAAAGGAGCAGTCTAAAAAGGCTACCGCGTGCCGAACTTTGTAGTCCAGATAGGCAGGCATTTGCTAGGTAGTAAGTAGTAGTATACGCGTTCTCAGGTCTGGTAGACGAGGGAGCGGATGGTGGTTCTAGAATTTCTACGGAGTTATCGACAGGGCCTTTGTGGGTTCTTTCTAACTTGGTGATGGGTATGTATGTACTAGTATGGGCAAATCGCTTGATGCTTGCCAGTGGTCTGGAGTCATATATGCTATAGATAGATAGGTTACCTTATTATGGAGTAGACAGAACCGGCACGGATTTGCCTTGGATGGGGACGCGCGCTGTGCGACATGGGCAGATGGGCTGGGACGAGCAGAAAGGACTGCGTGATTGAAGAAGATACGGAGTATGAAATACTACTGTATGTATGCATTCGTCATCTCTGAAAGCAAAGACGGCAAGCATAATAGCAAGCAACCAAGGAAGCTCCCTGTTGCTATTCTCTTATTCCCGTGTTGTTGTAAGGTAATATGTAGTGTGACAGATTGCCTCAAAACATCTGTCCGAAAGCAAGAAAGTAACGTGTCTTTGCGTTGTGTCGTGTGCCCGTTTCTCATTGTTCAAGCGGCCATGCTAGACGACAAACGGGAAATGATTGCCGTTTTCCCCAAGCCTTGTTCTTGTCGGCATCTTCCTTCTGTAAGGTTTTGGACAAATGAGCCTTTTAGAGACAGGGGGCAGGGGAGCGGCAAAGGAACAGACAAAGGGGAGATTTGAATGAAGAAGTGCGACCGGAGAATTGAAAAGTCTCTGGTACCTGATTCGCCCCGTGATGTGTCGCAGTGGTGTCAGGTAGAGGCTACCATGGAGCGGATTGATTGGATGGGAGACACGCGGCTCGAAGAAGGGGGGGATTAGGTATAGCGGCTTGTCGTTGTGGCTTTGCGGGCGATGACGCAGGGGGGGGTTGCAGTTGTATTGCGAGGAATTTTATTTCCAAGAGGGAAAACTGCACACGACTGGTTGCCGGGAGGGGATTAGCGTGGGGATTTTTTGGGGGGAGGGGAGGAGGAAATGGGCTTGGCTTGGGTTTGGGGCGTTTCTGGGGAATTTGAGCTGGGATCGGGGGGGATTGGAGGTGGAAGAAGAAGATAAGGTAGAGAGGAAGGGAAATAGGGGAGATGTGAGAGATACCTTGCTTCAGCGGACAATGGCTGCTGCTGGTTCAAGATTGGGTGTACGATAACTGTATGATATCGATGATTCTGAAGAGCATCGTCTCTCCGGATCTTGGTGTCCTTTTGCAGGCCGGCCAAGACAAGGCCAAGGCGAGGCGACGCAACGCAACGCAGCTCCCATCTCCAACAAAAGACTCCACCGCATGACCCTCGCCCAGCGCTTGGTCCGGGTTTCACACCAAGGCCCCCCCGTCTCTGCATTAGCGTGCTGATTCCACACTCCTACAATCCTCACGGGAATTCTGTACAATAGTAGTCGATGAAGGAAAGAAAGTTGGTGTGGAACAAGGCACGAAACCCTTTGCAGCCGCTTGGCCGCCGTCATACTGCTGTCAGCCACGTAATAACAACGAGGCGAATGTCAGAGCAAGAAGAAGAGAAGGCGAGGCGATTCGGAAAATGATGGATCGGAAAAAAGGGAACTGTTATCAATCTTCTTTTCCAGTACCGTACATGGTCAGACAATTGCGTGGTTTCATGCACTGGGAGAGCTGCTGTCAACTTTTACCATCTTCTTCTTTCTTCACCTGGCATCTCTCACTGTTTCTGCATTCTGCTTCACTGTTTCATCCGAGCTTGAGCCTCCCGCCAGAGCTTCATTATCTGCTCTGCTGCTGCGGCTGCTACTACTGCTACATCCGCCCAACAGCAACAGCAACAGCAAAGCCTGCAGGCACGCGCGCAAAGGTGCAAAGTCACCGGCATCGCAATCCCGTCCTTGTCGACCTGGACGCGCACCACCACCACCACCACCACCGAAAAGCGCACGGCTACCCACCACGCCATCCATCCTTGCCCGTTCTCCCCCATATTCTCACTCAACCTTGGCCTCCTCCTCCTCGTCTCTCCCCTGTCCCCTTTTTTGCCTTCTTAGTCTCTCTGCCTGGTTTTTTACTCTTGCATTCTTTTTTCCTAATAACACTTCCTCCTATTTGTTGTCACTTGTACCTAGTTTCTCTCTTTTGATCTCTTTTCACTTCCTTGGTTCCGCCCTATTAGTTGCTCCGTTCCTTTTTGTCTCGGAACTCATACACTCGCTTGGAACTGCTCTCTTCGAAACGAGCCCGGACGATCTACATGCGATAATAAGAATAGTACTACTATTTTTCTGGACACAGGAACCCCTTGGATCTACAACTACTACTCGACGGGACCCGATAGCTCCATCCCAATTGTCCATCTGCGATTCACCGATCAGGGGTTCACAGATCTCACACAGCTTCCCGTCTCGGCCGTCCTCGTCACCTGGAGTCGCGACTCTCTCTCGCCTCCTCTACTCGAAACTGCTCTCTTCCGCAGCCTCGTCCCCCCCTCGTCCGCAACACTCACAGCCCGCCGCCCATCATGATAGCCTCATCCTGGACATGGCTCCTCCTGGCCGCCTCCGCCGCCGTCGCCTCGCCCACATCCAACTTCCGCCGCGCCGCCGCCAAGACGCCCAAGTACTTCAATGAGCCCGGCGGCAGCCTGGCGCTGGGCCACTACGACAAGCGCTACTTCAAGGCCGAGGTGCCCTACGGCGAGCACCGCGACGTGCTGCGGCAGCTGATCCGCAGCTACCTGACGACGCTGCACGAGCACGGCGTCGAGACGTGGCTGGCCCACGGCACGCTGCTGGGCTGGTGGTGGAACGGCCAGATCATGCCGTGGGACTACGACCTCGACGTCCAGGTCTCCAACGCCACCATGACCTGGCTGGGCGACAACCTCAACCGCACCGAGCACACGCACGTCGTCGACGCCGACAGCGGCGCCTCCCGCACCTACCTGCTCGACGTCAACCCGCACCACGTCGACATTGACCGCGGCGACGGCATGAACATCATCGACGCCCGCTGGATCGACACCTCCAACGGCATGTTCATCGACATCACCGGCGTGCGTGAGCGCGAGGCCGACCGCCCGGGCGTCTGGAGCTGCAAGAACAAGCACCGCTACGCCAGCCAGGACCTCTGGCCCATGCGCGTCACCGAGTTCGAGGGCGTCAAGGCCCGCATCCCCTACAACTTTGAGGAGATTCTGCGCGCCGAGTACGGCGACAAGAGCCTCGTCGTCGAGGAGTTTCAGGGGTGAGTTGACACTTTTTTTTCTTCTTTCTTTGTGGATGAGAAGAATGGGAGGAAGAGAAGGGAAAAAGTGGCTGTCGTCAGTATGCGAGGCTGGAAGGCCTTGGCATAGTCAGCCCCGCGAAAAGCGCCTCCCTTGCTTTGGCTTACAGACCAGCCCCCTCTTCCCCCTTTTCTTCACGTTTACCACATTGTTTTACTTTTCTATCCAACTGAGTCGGAATTGGAACGAATTCTCGCTAACGCATTGAACTTCTCACAGACATCGCTGGAACCGCGACATCAACGAATGGGTCAAAATGACCCCCGACGAGATCAAGAAGAGCAAAGAAGCCGCCGAGCAGCGCAAAAAGGAAGAAGAGGCCGCAAAGCAAAAGCAGGGCTGAAAAAAGTGCTCCTTACCTTTTTCCCAATATATATCCCCTCCCCCTCCTCCTTTTGGTATAATATCCCCCCTCCTCCTACTACATCTTTTTTTCTTGGTATGAAAAAAATCTTACCCTATTGTATCCCCCCCCCCCCCCCCCCCCCCCATTATACCATATTTCTTCTTCTCTACTTGGGTTCACAAAGGGGGATACGGGAAGGCAAAAAGAGGCCAAACTGTTGCATTGCGGGCGTTTATCTCTTTTTTTTGTGTGTCAGGCGGGCTTCATAATATGTGTACCTTGATCGTCGTGGGGGGGTTACGACGTCTCGGGGTTGTTGTCCTTTTGGATGTATATAGTTGGATACCAAGTTGTTTAATGAGTCACGTCCATGGTATTTTGAGAGAGATTGGCTCTTCATTGACGTATACGACCTCGGAATCATCCTCAAAGGCCTCTAATCCCAAACTCCATAGCAATGCAAACATGAAGCAGATCCTATAAGTGCGCAGCATAGACCCAGCCATCCTGTATATACATGCTCAACATCTTCATTCCCCCATCCACCTCTTCCACCTCCTCACATCAACACTCCCATCCCCATCCCATCCCCTCCCGCGAGCCCCTCCCAAATCAACCAGCGGCACCAGACTCGGCCTCCCATGCGCGCACTGGAAAGGAAACGCGCATCTCGCAAGCCGCCTCACGAGCCCCTCGCACTCTTCCGCCGAAAGGGCATCATTAAACATGATGGCACCTACACAACAACCACCATCGTCAGCAAGTTCTCATACTCAAAACGCACGACAGAAATCGGTCAGTAAAGGGATAGAGAGATTGAAACATACTTCGACAAGCCCTCGAGTGCAACAGCTCCAGGATCCCTCTCGGACACCCACGCAAATCCGCCGTGGGCCTTCCATCTGCATCACCGCCGCTGTGCGGCCGCGCAGGGATAATCCCCTCGTCATTGAGCCTCCAGATCTCCTTGCGCAAGAGCTCCACCAAAAGCCGCGGCTCGGTGCGGCAGCGCTGGAGTATGCTTGGGGGGAGAGCAGTCACCATCACCGTGCACCCATCCTGCGCTTCTTTCAAAGGTCTTGTTCGGCGCTCAATCCTACAGTGAATACCCCACGCTTGGAGATGCTCTTGATACCGCGATAGCAGTTCCTGTTCCCGCTCCGAGACCTCAAATATCAGGGGTTTGTCAAGAGCCTCGACGACCGCTCTGGTGACTCCAGCAGAACTGTCCTGCGTGAAATAGCCCGCCGTGAGCTCCTCCAGGCGACACCTCTCGTCCGCAGCATGCTGATCGAGCATCACAAGGGCGCACGAGCTGCTCGGCTCTCGCCCGTCCGTCACGTTGCGCAGGGGAAGTTTCAGCAGGATGAACTTCCTGTCAACCTGTGCGACGACTTCCGCCTCTGCCAACGCCGATCGCGACACCCGACCCTGCAAGCCCATGGACGCAGCCTCGAAGCGGACCCCTCCGTTGTCGTCGGCGCAGCATCGACGCGAGCCGAGAGTTGTTGCCGCATCACGCATTGGCGCTGGTGCGTCGTCGTTGATGCGTGGCACGCAAGGCTGAGTCGGTTCAAACACGGGGTTGTTCCACGACTTGAGGATGCTCTGCAGCCACTCGCTTGGTGGCTTCTTCTCAACCGCCTCTTTTCTCACAGTCGACCTCCCACCCTTGACACCTGACCCGCTCACCCTCGGACGTTTTACCTCCGCACGTGTCAAGTCTTCTGCCGCTCTTTTTGTACGCTCGGCCAGTGTCATGGAGGCCATCTCGGGCTCACTCTGCGTACCGGCGTCGTCAAGCTTTCTGCCCTTGACGCCTGGACTGACGGGGTCTGAAAGATCAAAAGGTTTGCGGAGCAGCCTTCCTCCCTCGCCAATCAGCCTATCCGTCATAACCGGTTCTGAGCTACTTGATCTCGTTTCATGCTGCTGCGTCACCTCCGTTGTCGGCCGCCGCTCAGTTCGAGGGCCGACCTTGACTCTATCCCAGGCGTCAAAAGGACTGTCTGGTAGAGATGGCGTGGGATCAGGTGGTAAACTCTGCGAGGATGAAGCTGTTGAAGTTGCAGCCGGCGCGGGTTGACGTCCCTTGGGAGCCCGGGCTGAGCTACGTCGCGGCGCGGTCGAAAACAAAGACTTGTCTGAAGAAGATTGAATCTTTTGCGGGCGCAGGTGATGCTTGTTCAAGAAGCTGTAGATGACGGCTCTCAATACGCCTATGATTCTCTCAAGGTCTCCCTGCGAGTGTCGTGAATTATCGTCCATGTTAAAAACATCCTCGGCCCCTTTCAGTGTGATTCGAAGATAAAACATGGGCCATCGATCCGCCCCCTTGCTCCTCTTCTGAGAGTTGGGCCCCGTCTCGTCAACGGCCATGCCTTCTTGGTGCTCAACTCCTCCGAAGCTTGAAGCTTTAAACATCTTGTTCACTTCTTCATACAGAACATTACTTCCATACTCGTTCGAGACAGGCAGTATCCCCACGCTCATAAACTGAGTTCGGCGCGTGGCAACAGGCTGCAGCGAAATGCACCCCTTGATCGTGACGTGGCCGGCGGTCGCTGATACTGGCACCCAGGAATCTACGTCACCAGAGTCTGCGAGTGAGGCTTGGGTGAAGAACCGCAACGCCCTGGAGACCATGTTTGCATTGTCCGGCGGCTTCAGGCGCAGTTCGCGCTGTCCCTTGGTTTCACGCAAGGACACGGTGACTCCAGAGGGCCAAGATACGAGCAAGCCGACGACATCGTGAACGAGGCGCCCCCATTCCTTGTCAAGCCCAGGCCGGTCCGAGAAGAGCGTTGCACGATGCTTGACGCGTACGGGAAGCGAGCCAAATAGGTCGTTAACAGTGATTCGTGTGCCGTGGTCAAAAGCGTGGAACCGCTCTCCGGCCGGAGACGGCGTCTGCCTCTTCAGCAGCTTGCCGTGGTGAATCGAAATGGAGTTGTGCGAGTTGTGACGGTAATGATGGGACGTGATCGTAAGGAGAGACAGTGAAGACAGTGAAGCCAGGAACGTTCCTTGTCGGCCATAGAGTCCATGTTGGGGTGGGAATTTGGATGTATCTTGACACGAAAAGGAACCAGTCAGTATCACAGTCACGCACGCACAGAAGCTGCACCATACAGTATGATCTTCCAAGCCCTCCATCTTCTGAGAAATCGCCAGGCACAATGCCTAGCCCGTTATCTTCTACGATACAATTCCCGCGACCATACTCAACAACGATGTTGACCTTGGTAGCGCCGGCATCAAGAGAGTTCTTGAGAAGGCCACAGACGACGCCGTTCAGCGAAGTGATGGTCGACGAGGACCTGATTTTGCCCACGACATCCTCTGGCAGCGGCCTGATGGACATGGCACATGATGCGTCATGACACGTAGTCGAGAGGAAGCCCGAAGTTGGCGTACGATACAGTATGTAAGTAGCAGCAGCCAATCTGGACTTGCTGGAGAGACTCCCGGCGGTGACGAGCTGGGGCTGATCCTGTCGAGTATCGAGACGCAGGCTGGGGTCGAGTAAGATGAGGCGCCACCATTCCGGGCATCGATCGCCAGGCTGAGTCAGGATCGACGAAGAAGTGCCGCGGAGGGACGTTGAAACGCGGGGACGCGAATGTCAGAGTTCCGCAAGATCTGAGGGGATTCAACGGAGACGCCGTTTGGCAACTGATGATGGCGGCAGGCTGCAGCAGCGAGAGGCTGAAGCGCAGCCAGCAATTCCACGAGATGGAGCCCAGACCCTCCACAGGCCCGATTTGGCAGCGGCATTTCGTCATCGTCAGCTGCTCGGGGCTCTCCTTCATGTGATCCTGGGCCGTCACGTGACAGCCGCCTGGATGCCGAAATGATGCTCCCACCGTGATCCGGCGCTATTGCCTCTTAGCGTTGCACCATCAGCATGCTTGGATGCCCATTCTGGGTATCGAATTCTGTCGCGATCCGTCCTGTGCCTCTTGACTCCCGCAAGGCCGTCCTGCTCGTCGCATCCATCGTCCCTTGTGCAGCCTCGCCCCTGAGACCCCAATCAGCTGGACCACCGCCCCCGTGTGCCGTAGCCTCGTCGAACCCCGTCTCGCCCGTGCAATTCCCATCTCTTGTCTCCATCTGCATCCGCATCCGCATCTCCATCTCCATCTCCATCTCTGCCTGACGCCGTTGCCCGTTTACCTACCTCCTTGTTTACTCTCGCGTCAACAACACACCGGCCGTCTCCTGGAGCCGCGCCCGCGGCAGTCCACCTCTTTCGCCCTTGATGGCGACCACCGACTTGATTCCAGCGCCTCACGGTACCGTCTCCTTGCTCTTCACCTCCCTCTTTCCGCCCGAACATGCCCCGTCGTCACATCATGCGTTTCAGCCCAAGCAGCCTCCTCCACGGCTTTCCGCGGCCCTCAGAGCTGACAGCTGCATAGATGGCCCAGTACAGCATCGGCGCAGACCATTCTCGACGTGGGTCAAGAAGCTCACCAACTTCAAGTCGTCCTCCGATGGCGAGCGACAGAAGCGACACATACGGATACGACGCGGCCCCAAGCTCAACAACCCGTATCCTCAGTCCGGGCACGTCAGCAACAACCACCCCAACGGCCAGCAGAGCTCCTATTCATTCGCTACCGGCCGTACCGACTGCAGTCTCTCCACGATAGATCCGCCAACCCGCTACTCGGCAGATGGCTGTGCACCACAGACCTCCGGCGGGATGAGTTTGACCACGACCATCTCGACCGAGACCGAAACCGACGCCCCTCGATCCGTCATCGCACCGAGTCGCGCGCCGAGCACAGTGACGAGAACAAGCAGGACGGTTGGCGAAGGTCACGAATCCAGGCGAGGCGGCGATAGCACATTCTCAAGCCCTTCGCCATCGGTCAGGTCGCTCGCGACGACGCTGACCACGATTCAATCTCTTGCCCCCCACGGGCAGGCCCCCGTGGCGCCCACTCACAGCATCACCCAGTCGATCCAGTTCAGCCAGCCATTCCCGACGGCTTCGCCATACCGGCGCATCTCATGCCGTCAAACCATCTGACGACGTACGCTTCGGCCACGGCCAACAACCTTCTCACGGACAATGCCTCCATCCTGACTCTGGCGTCGTCGAGTAAGCGAGGGCGTCGTCGGTCGATGGACACCGATGCGTCTGTCCGCGCCCTTGCGCCGTCGTCGCTCTGGGGCGGCAGTCGCGAGAGCCTACCCCTGAGCGTGCTCAGCGCCAACATCGACCCGTCCAGCATCGGGCCAACATCCAGCCTTCACAACGCTTCCAGGATCGGCGCAGAGCGGAACAGCATATACTCGGCAACCGGGGTGGCCCCGGCGATTCCCAGCGAGCGCAACAGTCTCTATGCTAAGCAAGGCGACGGTGCAAGCGTCCGAAGTGGCCGCCTGGGACACGGACGCCCCGACTCTATAAGCGGCAGCGTTGCACTCGCCAGCCCCCGAGAGGTACCTGATAAGCGAAGCCTTGTCGAAAGCAGAGAGGAGATCCAGCTAACAACCGCTTCCAAGGAGGACTAAACCTGCAACATTCGCCATGAGCGGCCTTTTTTTTCGTTACAAGTTCTTTCAATGTCAGGCGTTTGGGAGAATGGACTTTGTGTCCGTGTTTGATTAGAGCGGGCTTATATATGTGGCTGGATTAGGGAGGGTTTCTTTTTCTTTGGCTTCCTTTTTCCCCCTTTTCCTTTTGCTGCATTTCCTTCTTTTTCTTCTTTCTTTATGTTTTTGCTCTGTCTTCTTTTTCCATTTCGAACCGGAGGGGTAGAGACTTCGAAGATGTGACAAACGTGATACCCTTTAACCTACAAATTGCAATTATTCTTTTTCTCTACTAAGCCGAAGCTTGATGCCTGCTCCTTTGTGATGGTAGAGACGGGTCCCTATACTTGTGCATGTGATCAGGCACCCAGTAAGCAGATAGCAGCCTGATCAGACATGGATGAAGAAGATGAGTTCCGGTTCAATGGTAGCAACGATGGATGGCTACATGGAAGATGTTAGGCGAGGTTTATTGCAATTGGATCAATCATTTGTCTTGACTCGATAACACCAAACGGAGGTTGAAATGGCCGAGTTGCTGTAATGGGCACCTAAGTGTTGTTGTTACAGCAGCGTTAGCGGGACGAGCCACTGTGGCGCCCACTATCTATGTACCTATCAATCGGCCTCTAGCGGTGACTTCACCCGGGACCTGAAGCTCTCCAGCTCCCACAGCTCCAGCCTCAGTCCCACCATCGTCATCGTGCGCTGAGCAGCGCTTCAGCGACTCTCAAAACCAGGCGACAAGATGGCCATCTCGGTGCGTGATCTCTGGAGATCCGGGCTCTCCCAGCTCTGCCTTTCCCCCAAACCATGTACATGCTCGTCGCAGCTAATCCAGCCCGCAGTGGAAGTCGTTTGACTTCTTCGACGTCTCGCAGGTGGCGCTGCCCGACGACGACACTCGCCAGCTCTTCGAGAGCAACGACGTCTCCAGCGTCTGCGCGGGCTCCGACAGCCTGTTCCTCGGCTCGAGCGATGGATACGTCAGCATAGTGGG
Source organism: Trichoderma citrinoviride (assembly GCF_003025115.1). Taxonomy (NCBI): domain Eukaryota; kingdom Fungi; phylum Ascomycota; class Sordariomycetes; order Hypocreales; family Hypocreaceae; genus Trichoderma; species Trichoderma citrinoviride. The sequence continues at coordinate 652,872 of NW_020194720.1, read as the reverse complement.
CAAGGGGTGGAAGGTCGTCAGGCGGTTCCAGGCGCACGAGGCGCGCATCACGCATATGCGGCAGGTCGAGGGGACGAGCCTGCTGGTGACGATTGCGGTGAGGCATCCTCCAACGACGACAGGAGCCTTAAATTGGTGCTCTTGCGGGGGGCTTATGTGCTGATTCTGATATCGAGCTAGGAGGATATGAGCAGCGAGCCGACTCTCAAGGCTTGGGCGTTGGATAAGCTGGTTAAGAAGACGAATATGCCGACCTGCCTCAGTACTCTGACAATCAATAACGGGAGGCGGCAGTTTCCAGTGAGTCGGCCGTGCACATCATGGGCGGAGAGATGGGAGTATGTGTTGACGTTTGCGCCAATGGAAAGATATCAGCCTTCGCTGCGCTCGACGACCTTACCCAGATCGCCGTGGGCTTTGCCAACGGTGCGGTCACTGTCATCCGAGGAGACCTCGTACACGACCTCGGAACGAAGCAACGCATCGTGTACGAGTCGGAGGAACCCGTGACGGGCGTCCAATTGACGACCCAGGACACGTCGACAACGCTCTTCATCTCGACAACCTCGAGGATCCTGCAGCTTGCATTGTCCAAACGGGGCCAGGGCTCACCACCGAAGACGATCGAGGACTCTGGCTGCGCAGCGGGGTGCATGACCATCGATCCCAATACAGAGGACGTTGTTGTCGCCAGAGACGATGCCATATACACATACAGGCTGGATGGACGCGGGCCTCCCCGAGCATACGAGTCCCCCAAACGCCTCGTGGCTATGCACGGCGACTACATCGCCGTCGCGGGTCCGTCGTCTGTGAGTAGCAGTCGGGACCCCGAAGCGTTGCGGAGGAGATTTGGCTCGGCGACGGCAGATGGTCTGTTTAACGCATGGACCTTTGTTCTCCTGGAGCCGGATCTCCGGGTGGTTGGCCATACAGAGACGCTCATCTCCCCGGTCCGATTCATTCTCGAAGTATGGGGGGATCTGTTTACAATCACAGAGGAAGGAAAGGTGCGGTAGCCGGCTTCCGGATCGTAACTGTGTCTGGGCGCTAACGGCATTCACAGATTTACCGATACCACGAGAAACCGCTTCAGCAACGTCTGGAGATGCTTTACCAGCGAAACATGTTTCCCCTCGCCATTGAGCTGGCTCAGAACTCTGGGATGGATGTTGAACAGCAGAGTCTCATCTATCGTCGATTTGGAGATCACCTTTACCAAAAGGGCGACTATGATGGAGCAATGAACCAGTACATTAAAGCCATCGACGCCACTGAGCCCTCTCAGGTTATCCGAAAGGTAATGAGCACCCAACTTCCCCTTTCGCGCCATACGTTCAACCACTGACAAAGAGGCGCAGTTTCTGGACACACAAAGGATACACAACCTGATCTTATACTTGGAAAAACTGCACCACCACGGCAAGGCGACATCCGACCACACCACACTCCTGCTCAACTGCTATGCCAAACTCAAAGATATCAAGAAGCTGGAAGAGTTCATCATGGCTCCAGGAGACCTCAAGTTTGATTTGGATACGGCCATTACCATGTGCCGGCAAGGTGGCTACTACCAGCAAGCGGCGTATCTCGCCAAAAAGCATGGCGAGACCGAGCTTGTTGTCGATATCTTGATCGAAGACTCGAAGAGCTATGACGAGGCGTTGGACTATATATGGCATCAAGATCCCACAATTGTCTGTTCCACCCCCCTCACCCCTCTCACTCGAGACTAATACTGACCTCTCCAGGCATATCCGTGCATGCAAAAATACGCCAGGGTCCTCATAGAGCATTGCCCCAAAGACGCCACAAAGCTCTTCGTAGATTACTACACCAGCAACTATCGGCCGCGGCGGACGGTGGTGCTGCCGATTGAGGCTTCTGGGGCGGCTACGAGCAGTACAGGATTCACCGCCGGAGCAGCCAGCGCGGTGCAGAACCTGACCAACCTCCTCGTCTTGCCCTCATACATGAGCCCCACGACCGGAACGCCAGGGGGCACGAAGCCAAACGAAGCTGTCGTAGTGCCTGACGAAGACGACATCCCGATACCCAAATACACTCCCCCGCCGCCCCGGACAGCATTTTCGTCCTTCATCGACCATCCCGATGAGTTCATCACATTCCTGGAGGCATGTCTGGAGGAAGAAAAGCTGAGGGCAGTCCACAGCACTGATCTGTACACTACACTGTTTGAGATGTACTTGCACAAGGCGAATGAGAAAAAGGGCAGCTTACACAAGGAAGAGTGGGAGGCCAAGGCAAAGAAACTCATTGAGGGAGAACATGTGCCAATGGAGAGCTCGAACGTGTTGCTACTGTCACACTTGTCCAATTTCCAAGACGGTACCGTTTTGGTCAAGGAGCAAGCTGGGCTGTTGTCTGACATATTCCGATCCTACACATCGGCAAAGGACACCCGCGGGGCGTTGAAGGCGCTGCGAAAGTACGGGCCTGAAGAACCAGAGCTGTATTCAGCCGCGTTGGCATACCTCACGTCGGATCCTCGGGTGTTGGAAGAGGCTGGGCCGGATGAGTTGGCGGCCATACTGGCCAAGATTGACAAGGACGGGCTCATGGCTCCGCTGCAGGTCGTTCAAACGCTTGTCGGGCAGACCTCTGGCGGCGGCGTGGCCACAATGGGGATGATCAAGCCCTACCTCCGCGACACAATCACGCGCGAGCGCAAGGAAATTGCCCAGAACCGGCATCGGATCACCACGCTCCGCACTGATACGGAGAAGAGACGCAGCGACCTGGAGGATCTGGCTTCGAAGCCCGCCGTGTTCCAGGCCACGCGGTGCTCCGATTGTGGACAGGGCCTGGATCTTCCAGCGGTGCATTTCATGTGCAAGCACAGTTTCCATCAGCGATGTCTCCGCGGCGGCGGCGAGGACGCCGAGATTGAGTGTCCCAAGTGCGCCGGCGAGAACGAGGTGATTCGCAAGATGAGGGAGGGACAGAGGGAGCGAGCAGGACGGCACGACCTATTCAAGGCGGACCTGGAGAACAGCTCTGATCGGTTCGCGACGATTGCCGAGTGGTTCTCGCGAGGGGTGATGGATGCGCAGGGCTCGGAGCAGGCTTCTTGAATTTTTGATGGGCGGGGCGCCAGGCGATGAGGCGGTAGATTTACCTTGTGAACGATGAAAGCGTCGTTTTTTCTTCTTGCGTGTTTGTGGGATAATAACTACCTTAGACGTCTCTGGTCGTAATTTGTGAGCATGTCGGGATTTGAAGTGTGTTTGCGTTTGCTTCCATCTCGTTAGTCAGGAGCTGTTCGGTGGAAGAGCCGAAAATGCCCCGCGTCTCATGGCTCCCCTCGGGTGATGTTGTGAGAGAATGTCACTCGAATGCCGCATGCACTTACATCGCCAATTCCCTCTCCTCACAGCATCATGGCAAATGCAGCTTCAGACGCAACGACGTCCATATCAGCCATGCGCCCCAATCCCAAACACCTAATTGACTTCTTCGCCCGCTCGCTCACGTCCTTCCAATCCTCGCCCGACGTCTTCCGCATCCTCTGCACCCTGCCGCACATCAACCAAGAACCCGGTCCCCGACGACCAGCAGCAGCGCCGCCGCCGCCGTCGTCGTCGAGAGTGAAGCGCCTGGTGGTCCTTGACTCGAGCTTCAATCCGCCGACGAGGGCGCACGCGGAGATGGCGCGGTCTGCTCTGAAGTGGGCTGCTGCTGCTGCCTCGTCTGCGCCTCTGGAGAAGAACGAGGATGACGACGATGGGAGAGGGAGCGTGAGGTTGCTGCTGTTGCTTTCTGTGAATAACGCGGACAAGGCGCCGAAGCCGGCGAGTTTCCCGCTGCGGCTGGGCATGATGGATGGGTTTGGGCATGAGCTTCTGAGGAGCCTTGATGGCTTGGAAGAAGAGGGAGGGGATGGGGAGGGGCGAGGTGTGTTGAGGAGGCCTGAGATTGATCTTGCGGTTACGAAGATGCCGTATTTTCATGAAAAGGCGAGGGTCATTGGGGAGAGCGGGGTGTATTCTTCTTCTTCTTCTTCTTCTTCATCGAAGAGACACGAGCCGGAGCAAGTGTTTCTGGCGGGCTTTGACACGGTGATACGGATCTTCAACCCAAAGTATTACGGAGAAGGAGAAGGGGGGATGAAGGCTGCGCTGGGCCCGTTCTTTGACAGGGCGAGGCTGAGAGTCACGATGAGGACGGACGACGAGTGGGGAGAGGAGGACGAGCAGCGGGCGTACGTGAGGGGGCTTGGGGAGGGCGCGCTGGACGAGCTGGGGGGGGATGCGGCGTGGGCTGGGAGGGTTGATTTGGTGGAGGGGGGCAGGGAGGGGGTTGGGGTGAGCAGCTCGAGGGTGAGGGAGATGGTGAGGCGGGGAGTTGGGAGCGAGGCGTTGGAGAGGATGGTTGATGGGGAGGTTTTGGGGTGGATTGAGGGGGAGGGGCTGTATAGGGGGGGAGGGGATGTGTAGAGTGTGATGATGCTGGCGATGGTGTTGAGGATTGCGAGTTGATATATAGACTACCCTGGAGAGAGGCGGGAGAGTGTTGGTGCTCATAGATGTGTCATGTTTATATAGTAAAGAATGACTTGGTTCTGATCATCTCTGTTTGATTGTCATTGTGAATAGGATGGTTGAGCTTGGGTGAAGCTCGCGAGGAAAAAAAAGACAGCTTGTTGATCGAGCGTAGGAAAATTGTTGTGTCTACTATGTAGAAGCTGTATCAACCGCATGACCGGTACAGAAAGGTCGAGCTTGGCAGACACAGCAGCACCAGACCAAGTACAGTGGGCTCTGATTAGGTACCTTAGCTAAGGTATACAACTACGGAGTACCTACGTAGCGATAATATGCTCACAGCTATTTTCTCAGTCAATTCGCTAGAAAAGAAAGATGAAATTGATATATGTTGCAGTCTGGCCAATTTTGCATCGATCGGGTGTACTTGAACATCTGGTTTACAAGCCGCAGGCGCGGACAACAGCGTCAATACGAGGTAGTATTACTATTAGCATGATCTGGCTGTGTTTGAGGCGGTTGGACGGCTCGAAATCAATGGAGAGGCAACTGTCCTACTTGTACAGATTGGTACAGAATCAAGATGTCATCAAAATGCTAGATAGGCCAATCACAAGTTCATCAGAGGACACCAATGATTCATGTTCCCTGCAAAAGCAGAAAATTCCTTCACTGTTGTCCATTCGCATCGCACCAAGTTTCTTCTCTGCACCAGAAAAGACGAGCAAATCCGGCATCCCCCTCCGAAAAGCCAAGCGCAAACCGTGCCGGTGGCTGGAACCAACAAAGCGGGCCCGGCCCGTCTTTATTTTTTTTTTCTGCCGCCCAAAACTTTTAGGCGGTCAGTTCCACTCCACCAGAGCACGTATAAAAGTCCGTCTCGCCCGCCGTCCTTTTGATTTTTTTTCTTCTTTTCTTCTTTACGTCGACAATACTTCAGTATGTGCACCCCTAACTGCTGGCCTCTTCCCCCCCCCACAGATGCCAGCAGCACACACAGAAATCACACGCGCATTTGCTAACAATCTTTTGCAGGAGAATCATTTCTATAGTGTTTGTCTCTCGCTTTGGTTCCCAAAAGAGCCATCGAATCCACCCTGGTTGATGATTGCATATCCTCGATGCCCAAGAGTGAATACTTTTTCTGGTCCTCTCGCTCTGTCCGCAAGGATGGCGGTGGTTGCCCTCGCGCGGCTACTGTATAGAGAGTTGTTTTCTTCTTGATGATCTCGACCCTGCTGGTTCACTGTCTTCGGGCGTGCTGGTAGGGTGGGTGTCGATGGACGTCTGACAGGCGTGTCCTTTTTTCTATCTTTTCGTTGCTTGATGGGCTTGCCCTGAATGCGAAGAAGAGGCTGCTTTTTCGAGGTATCTCGTTGTGATTGCTTCCGTGGTGTGAATTTCTTAAAAGGGTCCTCGGCATCCACATCCACCAACCCCGTTTAATGAAGAACCTCAACATGCACCTGCCTTCAGATATTCGAGATTTGGATCACCTTCCATCTTAGTCATTAGTCATTCGTGGTACAGATATGCCTTCTTCTACCTTACCTTATGCAGAACCGTCTAATTCATCCACCCAACCCTTCTCCCAGCATAGCTCACGCATCCAAACAACGCCGTCGTGCCCGTAAAGATAATCAGAATCCCATATCCGCTGCCGTACCCTCCGATAGCCTGGCCCTGCCATGGCATCCCCTTCACCAGAGCCTCGCTTAGCGGACCTGATGCAATATTCCCGACGCCTCGGCCGATAGAAAGGAAGCCAATCACCATGAGAGGATCATATCTGCTGGGACTGACGCTGCCAGAACGCTCCTCGATGCTGGTCGTCTCCATGTCCGCAGCTGTCGCGATTTTGATGACCTGTCTCATGATGCCCGGCCACGACGTTGTGAAAGACCCGGCAAAGATGCCGTAGACGAGGCTGAAGACGTACAGGATCCCCATGTTGGATCCCAGACCCCACAGCAGCAAGACGCCGGACACTGCTCCCACGGTGGAAATCAAGATGCACGTCGTGACATGCAGTCTGTCGACCAGCGTTCCCATTGCGATGGGCCCCACGACCGATCCCACGTTGAGCACCAGCAGAGTCGCTGCCGAGGCGAACGGGTTGGCCCCCAGCACGTCTCGCGCGTACGTGGGCAGAAAGATGCCCGGCAGGAAGAAGCCCAGGCCCTCGATGACGTTGCCCAGCTGGTACAGAGCAAAGACGCGGTTCTTCATGAAGCCCCAGTCGAGTGGCTTGATGTGAGCCGTCATGGCCGGCGGCAGACGCGGCTTGACAAAGTACACCAGCGGCATGGTGAAGGCGAAGAGGGCAATCGCCCATATGCGCAGCGTGACTCGAAAGCCGTATCGGTCGAGTAGGGCCTCGAGCACCAGCGGGATGGTGAAGCCTCCAAGCCCGGTTCCGGACCACATGAGGCCAAAGGCCAATCCCTTGCGGCGGTCAAACCACTCATCCACGTACATCAGGCATGGGTTGTAGGCGATTGAGCCGCCAATGCCGTACAGGGCGCCTTGTGTGAGGATGAGGTGCGTCGTCGTTTCCGAAAAGGACGACAGGGCGAGAGCGGCGCACATCATGAGCAGGCCGACGGTGGGAAGCCAGCGCCCTGCCTTGGGGAAGATGCGCGCAAACGCAAAGACGAGGGGCGCATCGAGATACATGATACCCTGGGTGGACGTCAGCCGAAGCTTCCTGGATATTTGGTTGTTGAGTACCTACCATGGCGCAAGTTCCTATAATGGCCGTCTTGGTAGAGCCGGCAAACGGCTCGTGGGTGCGGTAGTACTCTTGGAAGATGCCGAATGCAAAGGGAAAGCCTGATTACGCCGTCAACACCCCGTCTTCACTTGTGTCATATGTTGCGGGCAGACTCGACTCACCCCATACCATGGCCTCCATCACGAAGCAGGCTGCCAGGAACAGCCATGCGTCTTTGCCTGTGTCGACCGGTGGCAGAGAATAGCCCTGGTGCTGGTCCTCTTGCTGGGTTTCAACGTCATCCTGCCCAACTCCCAATACTGTGGGGGAACTTGTTCCGCTCTTTTCGTTCTCGCTGCTATCCGCTGGGGAGCCGGCATTGCGGTCGTTGACGATTGTGATGGTGGGTGTCGGAGATGACGGTGTCGTCACTGTTGGTGACGTTGAAGGAGATTCGGCAGCTGAGGGCTCGGCCGCAGGCATCGAATACCTGGCTCGATGAATGGCGACTGTGCGTCTGAATATCTTCCCGCGGATACTGAAGCTATCCTTGGATGAACTTGGGCCGAGTTCTCAATATGCAAAGACTCGAAGGAATCTGCGTGGCTTAACGATTCTAGATGCTGCCGGCCGAGATACTTCAGCACAAGATTGCTTCAAGCAGCTTTTGTACTCTGTACCAGCTAACGGAATGTCCAGATATAACGCAGAAGCACTCTCCCTTTCCTCACCTCCATTCCTATGGCGCCATCTCGCTGGTTTATGTATCCAGCCTCCAATCCGCCCTTCACACTACTCGCGATACGCTCATCCCAGCCTGGTTCGAAAGCGTTCCCGACACTCTGTCCGGCGGTCATACCTGAAGATGGAACCGCGGGAGGGTTGAGTGGGAAAGAGAAACAAAGTGTATGTCAGGATTATCACAAGATGCCTGTCAGATATTACCGCTCTCGGCCTCGGCAGTTTGCTCGTGGTCTCCCCGAGGAAGTGTAATTATCAAGCATGCAGGGCTTCCGTCACAAATCGGCTGCTCTTCTCCCAGCACAACGGAATTGGTATGGAGCATTCAAACCATGTGTCAACCCCGTCGTGCCGTTAACACGGACAGGGGATGCATCGAGTTTGACAGTGTTTGCTACGGACCGGTACTTTGAACCAGGGGCAAGAGCCGGGAGGGCAAACGCAGCCCCCCCGCCGGTATGTGCGGTGCGAGTCCTTAAGCTTTGGAACCCCCCCCTTTTGCCCCACGAGCAAACGAGCATGACCCAGAGCGACCTGTTGGAGAAGATGGAGAGAAGGGGGAAGGAAAAATTGAAACATCAGCTGAGCCTTTTGCTAGGGATGGCTTACAACCTTTGTTACCCCTGCTTCCTTCATTGGCGTCAAGCTATGTATGTAAGAGTTTGACAAGGTGGTTAGCATTTGCATCGCGATGCCGGATGCACGAATTATGGGCCTGCGAAGTTGCGGTAACACTTCTTGTTACAAGTACCTTTTTGCGTGGTAGTAGTAGTTATCTCTTTGTCTTCGTTTCCGCGTAAACCATGTCTCAACTGCCTCTCTATCTGATGGCGGGACAGCCGCCGAGTTGTGCGCTCTCTCTCACAACATACTGAGGGCCAAATGGGCCGCACAATAGCTCCAATAAAAGAAAACATAACCATGAGCTACATGGCTTCTTACGACTAAACAAGTATTGTTATTATACACCCCATATGAGAGCAGTCGTAGTTGTACATAGGCTCAAGAAGCTCAAGAACGCTCAAAGAGCTCCCCAAGCTCTCAAGTTCCTTCTTACCGGCTAGTAACATCCGACAAGTTCCCTTCTCTTTCAACCAACCAACACACACACCTCTCCTCTCCTCAACCAATTGGACTTTACAAAGCAAGGACCCCCCCCTGAAAACATTAGCTTCCATCTTCCTCTCTCTCTTTTACTTCGGACGAGACAATCCGAATATGCAAGATTTGCCAAGCTCTTCTCCTATTCAGGCAAAGCGTCGACAACATGCATAATACCCCCGGCACTCTTCAAGAACCCCGTTCCCGTGCCGGCAGGTAGTGGAGAGAGATGATCTAGAACCTTTATTGCGTCTTATCAACGGATCACGCGGTTCACAGAGACTGGTGAGGAGATGGAACATGTTATTGAAAATTATTCATTCAGCGATTTTCACATCAGACGAGGCAAGCCATGGTGGTATGTTGTACGCAACAGCAACATAGAAAGGTAAGATATCAATAAACATATGCTTTTCGTTCAGAGACGCTTCGTCGACTTTGTGCCAACCACATTCTCGTCGACCAAACAAGCCATAGGAGAGACAAAAGGAAATAGGATACACAATTACATGCCGCTGCCAGGCAGCCTGCCGTCATGTCGACCAATGCCATGAATGTCAAAAAAGAAAAGAGCAAAAAGAAGCACAGATAAAGAAATGCCGGCTCTGCAGAACAAGTAAAAAGAAGAACCCGGGCGTATTGCCCTCCCCAAAAGAGGTTGATAACAAGAGACGAAAGATGCAGATGCCCATGCTGCAAGACGTGCAGCACCCACTCCAAGCCAATAAACCGGACGGCAGAGTCCAACAGAAAGATGATGAGACGTAAAAGGTCACCGACGCATGCAGCCTGTTCGGGACCTTGCGGGACTTTTATCAGAATAATAAGGATACTGGTAGTAGTAGAGTCAACAAAGCTGCTGCCACTGCTGCAGCCTCACCACAGCTTCGGCAATCAGCCGCTCAAATCACTTCAAAGGCTCTCCCGCTTGTCGACCTGCCAATGGTTTTGAAGGTCTGGTACTTGCCATCGGACCCCATCACGTCGAAGCGCTGCAGCCCCATGGCTGCCTCGGTGTAGCCGCTGAAATAATAGCCAATCACGACGACGAGGTACGTCAGCAGCAGGATGCTGCCCTTGAAGTAGTTGCTCTTGCCCTCGCCGTACACGTAGCTGAGCAAAAACACACACAGAATGACCGTCACCAGGTCCCATTGCGGGAAGAGCAGCGAAAAGGTATACTTGGCGGCATCACCGCCGGGCGGGATGTTTGGGTAGACGGCAGAGAAGAGCACGAGGCATGGAATTTGGAGCAGGCACACCTGGAGGGCGTATGCGGAGCCAATCTCCATCGATAATGCAATGTTGCCATTCATGGCAAACGAAATGGCGTTCTAAAAGCAAGGAGAAGGACAAGAGTCCAATAGCGTCAGCAAAACGTGGGCACGGGGTGAGGGGCATGCACGGGGCTCAGGGGATTGGATGGGGATGATGCGGCGGTGCTTACCAAAAACTCGGTAGTATTGGGAACCAGGGCAAACAGGGTCAGCCCAAGAAACTTTTGGTCGATGGCGAAGCTCTCGAGCACGACGTCGACCGTGTCGACCAGGATCTCGGCGATGATGGCGTACAGGATGGTGGCTCCTAGCAGGATCACGGTGCTCTTGGTGCGGCTCCAGTTGGGCGCGTCGTGGCCGTGGCCGCCAGCGTGCGCAGTGGCCGCTCCCGCAGTAGCCACGTCCTCCTCCATGTCGGGGGCGTGGCTGGTTCGGCTGGTGCCATGCGGCCGTGGTGTTGTTGGGCCGGCCATGGACTGCTTTTGCGCGTACCGGTCACGGGAGGCAATCGTGGCGGCCGTGGCAGCGATCTCGGCAACCTCGCGTACCAGGTTGTTGTCGACCTGGCTGAGGCCGGGCATCTTTGGGCGCGAGGGCGGCTGCTGCTGCTGCTGTTCTTCCTCGGCACCACCCCTGGGCGGCACCACATGAAGGGTGCTGCCCACTCCATTGGCACCGCCGGCATCGTGGGCAGTAGTGGAGCTCGGGCGGGAGGCGTCCGGCAGGCCGCCCTGCTTGAGGGTCTGGCCTAGAATGCGCTTGTACAGATGCGAATCGCGTATATCAGCCCCGGCGCCCTCGGCCGTTGACTGCTGATGCGGCGGTCGAAGCGTTGCTGATGCGTGCATGACCTCGTCGTGTCGCTTCTCCTCCACCTCGGCGTTCCAGATGACGGCTGCGTGCGTGCGCAGCGTGAACCACAGGCCGATCAGGTAGGAGAAGAAGAGCAGGAAGGCAGCAGAGTAGCAGTACGGCCGCACGGCCTCGAGGTAGAAGCGATCGTCAAGAGCAGGTGCCTGCGAAAAGGAGCACCGCCGGCAATCGCGAGCAGCGCCGCCCCCGATGATGCCGCCGTAGACATAGTCTTCACAGTCCATGCAGTTGAGCTCATGCGTACCGTAGATCTGGTAGAAGAGCGTTGGGCCAAAGGCGCCGACAACGGCAAAGAGCAGCATCGTGGACGTCACGCCGGCCGACTTGGCGTTGAATCGCTGCGTCTTTCGTTTCAGGGCGCCGAAGCACATGGAGATGCCGGGCAGGAACAGGATGCCGGCGAAGATGCTGCCCACGATACTTCCCTCGACGAGCTGACCTTTGCCCTGGCTCAGTGCAACGCAGTAGAGGAAAACCTCGACGATGGTGGCGAAGAAGGCGTTGATGGCGGCACCCAGACCCATCGACGACTGGGCCGAGATGGAGGCCACAGCCTGACCGATGAAGTACGCCAGCGGGATGATGGAGAGCAAGCCAGCGACAAACAGAAAGGCAGGCGAAGTGATGAGTACCTCCACGTGTAGGATCTGGTCCAGAATGAGCCAGTCGGCAATAACAAAGACGACGACCACCATGAGGTTGATCAAGAAGATGTTGGTGCCGTCAATTGTGTATTTCCAGTACTTTGAGCCAACTGCTCGATAGGTGCACACCAGGATGGATGAGTCCGGGGCGTCGTCGACTCGCGCGTAGCTGATGTGGGATTCAAACGACAGAGCGAGGGGGTGTCTCCTGAGATGGTCAAAGAGCAGCATGGTGACCTTGCCCATGGGAATCCAGAAGACGAGGAACCAGCAAATGCCAGATATAATGATCAAAGAAGGCGAGATGAGGCAGTAGAAGAAGACGAAGAATATGATGCGGCCAATGTTCCACTCTCCACGGCCAAACAGCCTGCGCTTCAGCCGGGGGTGCAGATCGGCAGACTCGCCGCGGCGGCCCCGTCCCAGCAGGCTCTCCGTCTCGCTGGGCTCCGAGTCGATGCTCCTCCGGGAGCGGCCGATGATGGAGCGGTGTCGATCGGGTCCAAAGAACAGCCGGCCGTACTCGAGGTCGCCGTTCTGCCACTGCTCGTACTCGGAGATGCTTCTGCCCTCGTCTTGATCCTCGTCTAGGTAGGCCTCATCCTTCTCGAGCCTGATAAACTTGCCAAAGGGGTAGAATAAGTAGCCTGCCAGGCCCCAAAGAATTCTTCCGTATTCTCGCCCGCTAGGCGCGGCAGAGAACAAAAGGCATATGATTGCGCCAAAGGCGGCGAAGCAGGCTACCCACCATCCGAAAAAGAGCGTCCAGAGCAGGTTGAAGAGGAGCAGCCAACTGCTGACCCTACCGCCTGGCGAGGAGTGGATGTCTGCCTGGGCGAACTTTTGAATGGAGCGGTCTTTCTTGTACAGCGCGGGCTTCCAAACTCGGATACCGAAAGGGTGCGTTTGGTTGATGGCCTGCTGTCTGTCTTTGAGCGTGAAGCTCTCGGCCTCGCTGATATCGCCGTCCGAATCGCAATCGACATGCTCGTCCAACGGCAGCTCCTCCTCCGCCTCGTCGCGCTCCTCTTCGGCCATGCTGGCTTCATCGTTCCGTTCAGACTCTGCTTCGTCTTCGGCACTACGGAAAGACTGAATGCGGGCGAGTCCTGATGGGGGTGGTAGGCGGCGGCGCGTCGACAAGCCAGCGCGCCGCTCGGCAGCGTCCGCCTCGACCTCGTGTGTGTCGTCGTCGACAGAGAAGACCTCTCCCTTGTGTGGAGTCGTGGCCGACGTGCGTCGCGATAGAGGCGGCTTCCGCATGCGAGAATAGGACTGACTCCGCTCGGGACCTGCCGCAGACGTGGAGCGGCCGACTTGACTGCGCCCCGGCCCGTGGTCGCTGAGCGTCTGGCTGCTTCTCATGTTCTGAATGGTGCCTGTGGACGGACTACGTTAGCAAGCACATCGAAAGAAGCCGGTGTGGGTATGACAGTGTCGCGTTGTCCTACCATATCCCTCGGGGCGCCGCCGTACGGTGTCCGTCGACTGCGTGCCCTCGTCGACGACAGACGAATGCCTGGACAGAGTTGGATTCCGGGTATCTGTGGGTGACATCATGCCCGAGGAAACGCTGGCGCGTTGCGCTTGAGGCGCGTTGTCCTGCTGCGAAGGATCCATGACTATCGATGGCGATGTCAAGGCGGCGACGATGCCGCGACAAAAGGTGATGATGATCCTCGCAGGCCTGCTGAACGAGGACTTGGCAGGTCTAATAAAAAAGGGCTGAGATAACGTCCGACTTTCAAAGGTTATCCCTGTCGCCCGGCGGCTTTTGATAGATCGGGCTAGCGAGCTCTAGCTGTGTGGAGGGGCTGTGAACACGGGATCAGGGAGTCTGTGTGTCGTGATGGCGGTTTTGGGAGTGTGGCATCACAGACATGGAAAAGGAGGGAGGGAAGGGAGAAATAAAAGAAGAAAAAGAAGACGCCGTGAATGTTGACAAAATGACGGAGACGGCGGAGCTGAAGAGAGAAGAAGAGGCGGAGGCGAAGGACGGGGAGAGGAAAGGAAGAAGAAGGAAGAACAGAGAGGAAGAGCTCCAGCTGTTGGCCTCCTGCCAGCCCAGCAAGCGAGCTCCGTCCGATATACAAGGGTCTGGGTGAGGTCAGCTAGTGTTTAGCTTGTACCCTGGGCTGAAGACGCAGAAGCTTGAGGGCGCTCGCTTGGGTATCTCCAGCGTCAGTTAGCGAATGCAAACCAAATTCGGAGCTGGGTTCGAATCGTCGATGAGGCGCAGGATAAGCGGCAGACAGCAGCCGCGAATGGTGAAGAACACCAGCGGCAGGCCATGCAAAGAATGTCCACCGAAGTCCGTCCAGCTGCTCTTTCGCGGAGCTTGCAGATGACACACACTAGCACCGCTCAGCCCGCTTTTGTATGGCATGCAGCGCAATAAAGAGCTACGGAGTCTGATCCCTTGGAGAAGACGCAGGAAACAGAGAGGCTGCCCGTCAGCGGAGAGAGAGAGAATTATGATAGATAACCAAACGGTCAACAGGCACAAGGCATCCACGGCCTCCTCACCGTCTGGGGGGCCATCACACGGCGTGACCCATCGCTTGGTCCTTGTGATCCGCCAGTCTGTGACCTGGGTTTTGGCAGCCAGCCAGGATGCAACGTCATTTTGCGTTATCGCCTACATGATGCTGGGGGACGATATGGACCTGGTATGGCATGACGATGATGATATGTTACGGTAGACAAGCAGAGCAGCTGGGGAGCAACAGGAGTAGAAACAAACAGACGGAAGACAAGAAACACGCAAACCGTTTAATATTGGTGCGAGGCAGCCTGGAGTTGAACAGCTCAATGCAGAGGTACTTGATGTCTGCGCCGTGAGACCGTGCTGGCACAAGTACTACCGACTCGGGCACAGCCGATGGTGGCATTTGGCGTGGGATGCCGCTGCTCTTTCTGTTGCAGCAAGACGTCAGCCAAGGCCAGACGGCAGTCTCGTCTCGGGTCGTTTCTGGCGTCATTTTTCAACTTTCGGTCTGGTTTTGCTGAAGCACAAAGAGGTGCTCCGTCTTATTACCATACCAGGTGCCACTAACACACTCTGGGTTGGGAGCTTCACAGAGCTTCAAAGAAACGCGGAGCCCGGCACAACACATAATCCGCCACCAACGCCCAGCGCTTACGAGCACCAGCTGTAGCCTTGCGCAGCTTCAACTTGGCCCCAATCGACATCCACCACGGCATCTGTACACCAACGAACCGCATTCGCCGCATTCCGCATTTCCGCATCTCGACGACGCTCATCACCGAATCAACTACCCCCAGCTTACGATCTTCGTGTTCTCCCTCCACAGCCCATCCCCTCCAGCGCGGAGCCCGCCCAAGATGGCGCTCGACGAGTACTACCGCAACAAGATCGAGGCGATGAAGCTCGAGATCCTCAAGGGTCAGGCTGCTCTCCGCCGTCTTGAAGCCCAGCGCAATGACTACAACTCCCGGGTCCGGTTACTGAGAGAAGAGCTGGGCCTGCTGCAGCAGCCTGGATCCTACGTTGGAGAGGTCGTCAAGGTGATGAGCACCAAGAAGGTCCTGGTCAAAGTACATCCCGAGGGCAAATACGGTAGGTCGTCAATGAAACACCCTGGAGTCCACTCACAGCATGCTCATCCTTTCCGTGTTAGTCGTCGATGTATCCGACAATGTCGAAATTTCAAAACTCACACCCGGAAAGCGAGTCACGCTCTTGTCAGACAGCTACAAGCTCGAGAAGATGCTGCCGTCATCGGTCGACCCCCTGGTATCGCTCATGATGGTAGAAAAGGTCCCCGACAGCACATACGACATGATTGGTGGACTGGATCAGCAGATCAAGGAGATCAAGGAGGTGATTGAGCTGGGTCTGAAGCATCCCGAGCTCTTCGAGTCTTTGGGCATCGCCCAACCCAAGGGTGTCTTGCTATACGGACCCCCCGGTACCGGAAAGACACTGCTGGCCAGAGCTGTGGCCCACCACACGGCTTGCAAGTTTATCAGAGTCTCTGGTTCCGAATTGGTGCAAAAGTACATTGGTGAAGGTAGCCGCATGGTCCGAGAGTTGTTCATCATGGCCCGAGAGCACGCTCCGTCAATCATCTTCATGGACGAAATCGACAGCATTGGCTCCTCTCGAGTGGAGGGCTCATCAGGTGGCGACTCCGAAGTGCAGCGAACCATGCTGGAGCTGCTGAACCAGCTGGACGGCTTCGAGCCTACCAAGAACATCAAGGTCATCATGGCCACGAACCGCCTCGACATCCTAGACCCCGCTTTGCTGCGACCCGGCCGTATCGACCGCAAAATCGAGTTCCCCCCGCCCAGCATCGAAGCCCGAGCCGACATTCTCCGAATCCACAGCCGTAAGATGAACCTGACAAGAGGCATCAACCTGACCAAGATTGCCGAGAAGATGAACGGCTGCTCCGGAGCCGAGCTCAAGGGTGTGTGCACAGAAGCGGGCATGTATGCTCTCCGTGAGAGGAGAGTACACGTCACGCAGGAGGACTTTGAGCTGGCAACTGCCAAGATTCTCAACAAGCACGATGATAAGGAGGTTTCTCTTGGCAAGCTGTGGAAGTAGACGGGCCCGCACATCAACAAACACGATTCGGTCACACACTTATGCAACGAATCTGTATCCTGCACCGACGGGCTTATGAGACATCTCGGCGGCCATGGATCTGGAGTTGTAAGGATAGTTCAATTATACCATTATGCGGGTACCAATCCCCAGCTGCCTCCTGTCTTTTCACATTAACGTGCAGATGAACCGATCCAATGGAATTGTATGTACTACATGAGAGCCCTTGTGTGAGGCAAACATGCCTATTCACTAGCATCATAATCCAAAGGTTGCTATGAGTGCTGGGTAGGGGGAGACAAGCTGGCAGCATCCCCTAATCTACAGTGTCTGGAAACATATCTGGAAGTGTCCCTATTCTACATTGTCTAGAAGCATTTCTAGAATTTGTCATTTACTTGCGCTGACTTGGTTCTCCTTCTGGGGAGAAGACGCCATGCATGCCCTTGTACGCGGACGTCTCTGCGGGCTTCCAGCCGCTCCTCTGGAGGAGCTCCTTGTCCTCGAGCTGGTAGACCTTGACGTGCAAGGGGCGGCAGACCTTGATCATTTCCTTTTCGCTGTCGCTGCCGAAGCCCCAGAGGGAGAGATCGCCGCCGGGGCAGGTGCCTTTTTAAATGTCAGCCCATTACACGTGGTCTCTCGAACTGTTTTTAACCCGCTTCTACAAGGTATAAAGGGGGTTATGGGGGAGCATTGGGGGGGGAAGTTATCAAAGACTTACTCAAGGCCATGAGGACATCCTGCTCAGCAAGAAACTCGATAGAGTCCCCCTTCTCCGCCGGGCACGGACTCATGAAATACCTCCCCTTGTCATCCAGCCCGGTGACCTGGAACAAGTTGAGCACGTCGTGCACGTCGTCCTCCCGCAGTCCCCACTTGGCCACGGCGCGGCTCAGGTTCGAGTGGCAGTGGAAGTCGTACTGCTCGCCGGACAGCACGGTGTTGATGTAGGGGTCGCAGCGGGTGCCCAGCAGGTCGTGCACGCGGCCGCCGTTCTCGTCCTCGCCGTACCAGGCGAGGCTGTCGGCGATGATGGTGACGAGGGGCCGCATGTAGGGCAGGTTGGACCAGAGGCGGTCGTGGGTTGAGACGTGGGCGGAGTGGAGCTGGCGGGTGCGGCTGGCCCAGAAGCGTTCGCGGGGGTTGTGGCGGTTCCAGATGTTGAGGTCGCCTTTTTTCATGAAGTTCAGTAGATGAGATTCTAGTGACGTTTGCTCGAGATGAGATGAGATTGATATTACATACCGACTTGAGGCCCCTCGGGGGTGCTGATGCTGATGATGGAGCCTGCCGGAGCTTCCCATGCTCTTCCGGAGCGGATGGGCAGGGTGAACTCCTCGACGAGGACGCGGGGCGCCTTTTGGATGGTTTCGTACAGGTCCTTGTCGACGCTCCGGGGGGAGCCGGCGGTGGGGAGGTAGGCCGGGACGGGCTTGGGGACGGGCTTGCGGGCCTTGAGGCGGTCTTCCGGGGAGAGGCTGGTTGCTGCTGGCTGAGACATCTTGAGTGCCTTTTTTCCTCTAGGATTTTGTTTTGTTTCTGTGAGGGGTGTTAGTGTTTAGTGTTTGAAGGGGGGATGAGATGGTTGAACTGACTGGGTTTTGGACTTGAGGGTTTGTTGATGCTCTGCTATGAGCGGGTTGAGGGTTCTAAGAGATTGGTTCCTAGGAGCCTTGAACAAGACATCAGCAGTTTGACAGCAATTGTGAATACTGCGCCCTTTCTATCCCACGAAACAGCTTCTTGTCCATCTGGCGATTGTCGATATAAGCCGGCAGCGGAGGATGACTAAGAACTATTACGATAGTAACTTGCGGGGGAGAGGGCGCATTCGCGGAAACTTGCGCCAAACGGCTAGTTCAACCACATTCAACGCTTCGTACTGGTCCGGTCTGGGTCTTTTCATTATCTACTGAGTAGCTTGAGTCGAATAGATGAGCATTTCTCCGCGCTCTTGCAAAGAGAAAACGGGCAGGCTGTGTGGTGCCTTATTGTCGCGCGCCTTGGTGGGTTTTGACGGCTCAAAGGGGGGAGTCTTGATGCCGTGAAATAGGAATGGTGTTGACTAATTGGTTCTTGCTCTACGGAGTAGATGAATATATGGTGCTAATAGGGATACTACTGAGAACCGTGATTCTTGGGTCTTTTCTGAAGGAGTTGGATTAACGATTCCCGGACGAGAAGAGATAGGGTTCGGTCCGATGTTCGGTATCTGGAGACGGTCCTTATGGCTTAGACAAGGCTTGGCATTGTTGATCTTAATGAAGAAAGCATATCAGCCCTTTTGATCCGTGACAAAACTATAGGAGGACATTTGACTTCTTTCTTTGTCTCTTTGTATCCCTTTCGCGTTCTTCCTCGCCAGCGTGCATATTCCTGAGTATCTCCTCGTTGTGACTTCAGATGACCATGCCATGTAGCTGCAGTCTTGAGTGCGAGCCATTGCTGTCGATTTTATCACATACGGATCGCATGAATCGGACTGCTACTTCCGAAGCCATTGTGAGATGAGACGATATTTCTCAGAGACGATGATAGAGATGGACATATGCTGGAACCTTTTGAGTTGATGATAGCGATAGCCTCGGGACATCGTCGCCCGATTTAACCCCACTTCCTTTGGTTCTCTAAGGAAAATTGGATTTGGATCTTCTTGCTCAGACAGTTTGAACCCAGATGCAGTCAATGTGAGAGCTCTAAGTTCAGCTTGTGAGAGCTTCACATGGACAAATCTTGGATGCATCTACTTCGTAAATTTAGCCGACAAGAACGGTCACGCGAAGCGGGAGTACAGACTTCATCGCAAAGAGCCGTCCGTCCAGCTACTACTATCACTTGCACAACTTCTCTCCGGCTTTCATCTTTCACCATCTCACCTTGGCCCGACCGACTTGGCTTTTCAAACAGCATCAAAGCGCGTTCCGTGCCAAAGCCCGATGACGGCAGGGCAAGCCAGCTGTAAGTTAAGCCCCAGTCTTCCATGCAGCATGTAATATTGCATAGCCGGATACGTGGTTGCGTGCTGTTAGTTCCAGCAAAGAAAGTGTGTTCTCATGCCTGGCAGCCCGTCAAAAAGCTTAAAGACCTGCTTTGTGATGGAAACGTTCTGTAAACCCAGACCGATGAAAATGCATGGCCGATCGATCAAGGATAACAGTCGCCGGAGATAATCATTGAAGATACGATGTGCTATGAAGTAATGAGGTGATGGCTCACCCAGCTGGGACAGTCCATCAAGAAAAGGAATATCAAATAGGTACATCGCGTCCTACCACTTGTAACAAAAATTCTCGGTAAGCGGTCATATAAGGTAATTAGCCAAGAGGCATGTACGGCGTAGAGATGCGTACATACTTTGTACGACAGAATCCGTCTGCCGAAGAAGGCCTGGAACTTCTCCCCGAATAGAACCCCATCCTCCTCGAATCCTCCCGGTTTCCCTGCTCGCAACACAAATTGGGGGACGACACGAAGTCTCACGAGGAACTGTTTGTGGGGGAGGAGGAAGTAAGGGTCTTGTGCCCTTTCGGCGATTGCGTGACCCGACAGAGATTGCGCGAGTCCGGGAATCGGGGCCTGGGAAAGCAGAGAATGCTCTAGTACTAATATTACAGCAGATTTGAAACTCCCCGATTCCTTGCTGATACACTACTGTCGCTACCACTACCAGTGGTGAGCTGCTTGTTACGAAGCAGTAGCTAGAACTGCTGAATTGCTGCTTGCCGGCTCGTATACCTCGTCTCACCCGTCTCCGTCATGCACAACGGCTTGGTAAACAGCCGGAGACTTTTTGACTGCTGTGTAAGTACAGAGGGCTACTGCTGTCGTACAAAGTTGCAGGCATCGCATGTAAAACATGTACGGCGGACTCGCTGGAATCGCGTTCCATCGCAATATTGCCTCGCCGGCTACATTGTCAAAGGCGATCCGTTGGAGGGCTGCATGCGAAGCTGGGGTGGCGGATGGCAGGTCGAGCGATGCCGAGACCAGGACCAGGGGCAGGAAGTGATGAAACTGGCAGTTCCATGTAATACGTGCGGTAGCATCTGTCAACGGTGATGGTATGACAGCGGTGGTTGATCATCGGAGCTGTGACGGAAGCATGTAAGAAAGCAAGAAAAGTCTAAAGCATGCGATCTGTGTTCTGTTGTAGAATCCTTCCGGGGTTCGTTCGGATGGGTGTCGAGACGATCGAATTCACCAGGCCGACTCCATGCCGCTCCGACCACTCCGTTGCAACTCCGCAGCTCCAAGGACGACACCACAAGATGAGGTCCTGTCTGCCACTAGCAGAAAAGGGAGGGGATGGAGTGTGCAGCTCTAGTACAGACAGAGTATGGAGGTAGGGCAGACGGTATGGGGAATGATATGACATGGTCCTGGTAAAATGGCCTGATTTGGCACGGCATGGGACACTTTAGTCCCCGTAGCTCAGAGTCGGTACCTGTCAATC
Organism: Trichoderma citrinoviride; assembly: GCF_003025115.1. NCBI lineage: Eukaryota > Fungi > Ascomycota > Sordariomycetes > Hypocreales > Hypocreaceae > Trichoderma > Trichoderma citrinoviride. The sequence goes on along the minus strand of NW_020194720.1, from coordinate 631,986 downwards.
ACTGTCTGACTGCTGTGTGCTGGAATATTCCAAGGGGGCCTGTGACAGGCATTTGGTTCCATTGTTGATGCTCGCATGAAGTCGGGGGATTGAGATTGCGGTTTCGCTGGTCTGATCGCGTGTTTCTTCGACGGGTCGAATCAGGAAGGCGGACAGGAGCTGCTGACAGCCGTTAGTCCCCTTTGAGACGGCTACGTCATAGGCCTTCCCGCCCTGCGACAAAGGCAGTTTGGCAGAACGGAGCTGCTGTGTTTGCCCTTTTTTGAGCGCTACCGTCGACCTCAGCTGGCGCATTTCGCCTTGGGCGCGCCCCTCGAACGAGTACCGTCATGTATTGTTTGAAGCACCGCTGGTCTTTCACGTTTTGTATTTCACACATGTACCACCTCGTATGTACAGAGACGTTGCACAAGAGTTCTGGACTTGTTCAAGTTTTGGTCTGCCTTTTGGCAGAAGCAGAGGGACTGGCGCAACTGGATGGATGAACCAATGGATGTGGTGAGTCCGGGAGTTGGGCAATGGGATTGGCAAAGATGGAGACGAGAATCAAGCTTTCGCGGCAGGCACCCGCTGGTGGAGGGCAGCAAATAATCAGTAACAATGATGGACCGCCGTGTCTGGCTGCCGATGGTTCTGATATCCAATGATGGATGGTGAACCTGAACAGCTGTCGGGGTGTTGGCGGAGGGGGTAGAAGAAGGGGTACCGACGAGTACATGCAGCCTCGCACAGTGCTTCGCATGGCTTTCAACAGATCAAGAGAAGCGTTCGCAGTAGTATGAGGAGGGATACTCAACCGCTGGCCAAGATCCCTCTTCTTCCTTGATGCAGTCTTCATGATGAGTCCAAGTACAAACCATGCAGACCATTGAAGCAGAGGAGCACAATTACAATTACAATCATTATGAGGTCTCCCTAGAAGACCAGAAGAACAACCAAGAGAATCATAGGGAAAAAGAAACACAAGAGGAGACAGACAGGTTGGCAGCACACGGAGTACATGGCAGTACCTGGACAAGGATCAAGCATGGCGGAGCCGCTTTTTCTTCTGGGGCTCCCAAAGTCTGGACCCGACCGACCAAGACGCAAAGGGGCGCGGTGACGTTGTGCGGCAGCGCCACCCGCGCTGTGGTTGGAGGGAGTGGAGGGCCGTTGAGGGGAGAGAGGAGACGAGGGGGGGGGACCACTGACGGGGGGGGCGTTTTGGGGGGGGCTCTTGGGGTAGCATCGATAGGCCACAGGCCGTGCTGGCCACTGATTGGGCGCTGTAAAGGAGCGAAGAGTAGGGATTGGATGGATGGGGTGGAGTCAAAGGCCCGTTTGGGTGCTGTTAGCGGGGACCCTTGACCCTTGGCGCCGCAATGACGACGGTGTGGGGCGGCGAGGGCCATGCGAGAAGACGGTGGCTGCAAGCGCGAAGCGTTCTTTTCGGTGCCGTCTTTGCTTTTCGTGGACGCTGCGTTTCGTTATGTATGTGCAGCTGTTTGCTGGCGGCAAAAGCAGAAGCAGAAGCCTTCAGCTGCTGTCGCCTTGTCAACCTCTGCCGGCGCAGGAATCGTGAGACACGCCTTGCATGCCGCGTCGAGATGGCTCAGATTCATGCTCTGAGCTGATGGCTCGATTGCCTGACTCTGACGGGATATGTCTCGCCTCGAAGCTCCAATGCTGATTCGCATTGGCAACTTTTGCATTGGCAACAACCCGTCTACTATTGATTGAATCGATGGCCAGCTAGACACTAATAATACGAGCTTGTGTATGCAGCGTGAATGCTTCCCCGTCCCCTTAGTGCCAAAGTCAAACAACATCGTCATCCATCTCACAAGTCGGTCAGCCCCAAATTGCCGCTCGAGTGACGCCAAAATGCGCCGACTTTGTGTTTCTCAGTTCACTTTACGGGATGCTAGTACCTAGCTGAAGTCGGATGGCTTTTCGTTCTATTGCTTTGCGGCAGCGGCAATGGCTCCCCGAGTCCCCTTGGAAGAAGCGGCGTTGTCAGCCCGGTGGTCACGCCTCTTTATTCAGTTTGATTGTTTGGTTGTTTGTCTGTTCGTGCAGCCTCCATCCATTCAGCCTCTGGCAGGGGAGCGATTCAGCAACCAAGACGGGCGCCCTGTTGACGCCCTTGCGAGTGAGGCCGTTGCGGGAGCCGTGCTTGGGGAGACGGAAGGGCGTCGGAGCGGTGGTTCAAAGGCGCGGCGTCAAAATCAAACGGTGACCGTATTATGGCTTCCCCCATACTACGATACTAGATCCAATGTCTGCACATACAGTACGGTGGCCCGCGCGATACGGAGGAAAAGTACCGGCCGCGACTTCTTGGGCATGCAGATCCCTTCCCGCCGGCCTCCCAGTTGCAGGTCAGGCATGTGCGAAGTGAGGACTGGCTGGGCAGTACAATATGGACAAACCGGTTTGCCAGCAGCAGTCCGCGCAAATAGACCAGACCCAGACCCTTTTGGCCTGCTCCATGCTTGTCATGCCAGCGCCGATCCCTTCCGCACGCGATCACCAGCGACCTCATCGTCCGTCCAGCCCCCGGACCACAGCCAGCGCCGGCCAGGTACCTGCAAGTACCGTCGTCTCTGTCCTCTGCCCTCTGCCCTCTGCTCTGCTCTCGTGGACCTTGACATTGGAGGTTCAATGTTGGCCTCACCTCCGTCAAGTTCAAGCAATCATATGGTCGCCCTGTCCGTGTCTTGTCGACGGCAGACCCGCAAAACCCTTGAGCCTCTTTTTTCCTTTTTCCCTCGCGCGTTGCTGTCAATGGATCGATGGAGTGGTTGATTGATTCAACCGGGGATCGATGGCACAAGATTGCCTGATTCTCGGCCCTGTGTAATACCGCCACAAGACCACCACTTCCTGCCCTTATGCCATTCCCCCGTGATCCTCTGACTTGTTCCAAGCTACAGGGCAAGCCAATGCCTCAAGATCAAGTAAATATGGCCCAGGATACTCTGTAAAAAGACTCCAAGTCCCAGGCACCGCTTTTCACGCTCTTCAGGCCTTCTGTACCTTAATCATCCATCTCTCATTGAAGCTGCCCAACGCCAGCGCCGCTACAGGCGCACCATCAGACGTCCCCCGGCCCGGTACCTTGCAGTACTTTCGCGTTTCTGCAAGGCCCCTGTTCCCCCTCCCACACATTCCCAGCTTCTCTCCTCCACAAGCTTCTCTGCTGCTTCGTACCATTTTCGCCGGCCTCTTCTCCCCTTTCCACCGCTCCCACTCAGCTCTCACACGCCCCTTCTTCTTTTTTCTCTTCTCCTGCGCGCTAATCTTGACGAGAGACAAAAGAAAAAAACGGCAGCCGGGGTGGGATCGTCTCCTCGTTAGGCCCGCTCCCGCAACAAGAGCATTTTGCAACACGAGAGGCACCACAAACTTTGTCCCTTTCAACGCCCCCCAGAAAAAAAGCCCCTACCCAACAGCCTCAACTGAACAGCTTCAGCCTCGGCCAAAACAGGTCTACTACTATCGAGCCGCTTGACGTCGTCAAGTTTCACACTCAGGCCACCCGTCAAAGAATACCCCGTTCATCGCTCTGGCCCGTTTCTTTTTGCCGCCATATTCCATCCATACAAAGCACCCTCATCTTACGCCCTTCTACCTTACCCATCGTCCCCTACCCGCCCCTTTCCACTCCCATATCCAGCATATCCGGCATATCCTGGCCTGCTGCATCTGCATCTGCCAGCTTCAACTTGCGCCGCTGCATACAATCTACCCCCCCAGTAAGGCTGGTCAAGCTTCCAGAATCGTCATCACCACCGCATTACCAGCACCATCCCATCACCCTCCGTGCACAGCCCGAGCCCGCCGTGAGCACACACTGTCATAGAATCAACCACCGCCACATCGATCTCGGTACTCTTGCCACCTCGTTTTCGACCTTAAAGCGCGGCCAGGGATCTCGATTACTTCATACCACTCTCTGCCTATCCACTCGATTCCACTACGACGTTGTTTGCTGGGACACGCCAAAAAAACAAGCAGAGCCTCCCAGAGCCTGCCTTTCGTCCCACCGGTTGCCAACACAACACCGCAGCAAAGACGCAGCAACTTGCACATCCATACCGCACTTCGAGCGTCACCATCGCTGCCCGCCTCCACCCAGCGGTCGTCAAAAGTCTATGATAACCCTCCTAGTTATGGGCCGTCCGACCTGCTGATGAACGCCAATCTCAACCAATGCTGTCGACTCCTCCTCTTGACAAGGCACCGGCCATGCACGACTCGCGAGCTGGCGACCGGACGCCTGTCCACTACACCATGAAGACACACGCGAGGCCGTCGCCGGCTGCCGTCGCCTCTCACTCACACTCCCTCTCACAGTCCTCCCGCACCGGCAAGACGGGCAAATCTACCACGCCTGCTTCCTCCCCTCGCGCCTCAGGCTCAGTCGGCCAGAACCATCCCCCCAAGCTCTCTCCGCTGCGGCCTGAAGTGCGGCCACCGAGTCCCAACTACTTTGGTCTGGTCCCCGACTCTGCCCACGACCCTCGAGATTCCTCCGGCCTGGGCAACAACTGGAGTCCGACCTCGTCGTCGGTCAAGTCCTTCGCCGCTGCCCTCCCCAAGCATGTCGAGTCTAACCCCGAGTTTGAGGCCTTCAAGAGGCAGGTTGATATCAATAGGGGCAAGTCCTTCGCGCTGCCAACTTCTCATTACGTCCAGCCCACGTCCAACCCAGCCCTCGCGCGCCCACGGCCGCCTAGGTGGCACACCCATGCGAGCGACACGGGGTCTGAGAACTCGTTCCCTCGCGCCTTGAACCTCCCCAGAGACCGGCCGTCAAGTCGAATGGATGTCGATCAGGATAGCCTCCACGACTCTGCCTATGTGTCATCCGACTCGAAGAGGAATTCTGAGGCCTCTCTGTTTCCCTTGCAGCTTCCCGGCATTGCGATCCCGAGGTTCGAATCCCCCATGCCAATGGACCCCGCCCAGAGCCGGACGAGCTTGACTCGATCCGAAGACAGAGATCCGCGGCTCTCGGTTATGGAGCATCGCCCGGAACCGCCTTCGCCCAAGCTGTCGGAGATGACAAGGGCCGTCACTATGCCCACCAAGCTGGAGCCTGGACAACCGTCGTTGATAACTGCCGCGTATCTCAAGGACCTGCTGGAGACCGAGGACGAGGATAGCCTCCTGCTGTTGGACATCCGGTCATCGAACAACTACGCTTCGTCTCGGATCAAGGGAGCGCTGAACCTCTGCATCCCCACTACACTCCTGAAGCGGGCCACATACAACACTGAAAAGCTGCAGCAGACTTTTCACGACCCCTCGGCGGGAGACAAGTTCTCCACGTGGCGGGACGTAGACAGAATCATCGTATACGACTCTCGCTCGTCAGACAAGCGCGACACCGTTGCGGCGCAGAACATGATCAAGAAGTTCACCAACGAGGGCTATACCGGAGAGACTGGCATACTCAGAGGAGGCTTCCAAGGGTTTGTGACGTCGTATCCCGAATTGGTCGACAGCAGTTCGACTGTGTCCACCGAGCCTTCTGAAGGCAGCGCTCCTCCCGGTGCCATGCGAGGTCTTGCTCCCGTCATTGGCGGCGTCATGCTGCCCACGTCCAAGAACCCGTTCTTCTCCAACATTCGACAGAACATGGACTTGGCGGATGGCGTCGGTCAGCTGGATGTTGCCTGGCCTCACGGACTGGAGCCGAATGTGCTCCCCATGTGGCTTCGCGATGCGGCGGCGCAGCCCGACCACGGCAAGCGGGTGTCGGACCGCTTCCTGCGAATTGAGCTGGAGGAAAAGACTCGGATGCAGAACGCGTATGCCGCGTTCAACGAGGGCAACCCCTCTCACAACCCGGCCATGAACGGCCGGGTGCAGCTCTCGGGAGTTGAAAAGGGCGGCAAGAACCGCTACAAGGACATTCTTCCCTTTGAGCACGCGCGTGTCAAGCTTCAGAACAGGCCCGAGGGTACCTGCGACTATGTCAACGCCAGTCACATCACCGCGTCGGGGAGTAACAAGCGATATATTGCCAGTCAAGGTCCCTTGCCCGACACTTTTGAGGTGAGCTTGAGAGTGCAAGACTGTGGAAGCGCTGCCTTTGCCATAGCTGCTTTGCTAACTCGTCTTCATAGGACTTTTGGTCTGTTATCTGGGAGCAAGATGTTCGCGTCATCGTCATGTTGACGGCCGAGTCTGAAGGAGGCCAATTGAAGTGTCACACATACTGGAAGGATCGCGAATACGGCCCCATCAAGCTGAAGCAGCTTTCTGAAAAGAAGGCATCACTCGACCTCGACAAGCATCGCTCCCCCAACGCGCAAAGCAACAACGGCGGCGCGTCATCGAACGAGGCCAGTCGCAAGCGAGCCAACACCACGACGACGCTCGAGACGGCTGCGGCCAATCCCCCTCCTCCTTCATCGCAATCCGAGGCGTTTGTTACTATTCGCAAGTTTGCGCTTACTCATTCCGCCCATCCCTTTGCTCCCATCCGAGAGATTACTCACCTTCACTTCTCCTCTTGGCCCGATTTTGGTACGCCGGCGCAGCCGTCTCACCTACTTGCCTTGGTAGAGCTGGCCAACGTGATGCAGCGCGCGGCTCTCCCAGTCGAAACGTCGTCGATTGTGGGTTCCAGCAAGATTGCTCATGACATGGCGTCCCATTCGTGGTACGACGAGCCCGAAGCCGACAGCGCGAGCCGGCCGATGCTTGTCCACTGTTCCGCAGGGTGTGGCCGGACGGGAGCGTTCTGCACCGTGGACAGCGTGATTGACATGCTGAAGCGTCAGCGGCTGGCCAAGATGCCCGGAGGACAGCAGCCTGCTCAGGATGCAGGGGGAGACACGCCCATGACGGACTTTGACGACGCCATTTCTCCCAAGACGAACAAGGAGATGGGCTTCAAATTCAACCTGGAGCAGCAGCCAAGATTTCAGAATCCGTCCGAAAGCCAAGGACACCAGTCCATCGACGTGTCCTGGCTGCGGGACGAATCGGTTGACCTGATCCAAAAGACAGTAGAAGACTTCCGCGAGCAAAGAATCAGCATGGTTCAGAGCCTGCGGCAGTACGTGTTGTGCTACGAGACGGTGCTAGAATGGATTCACCGACTGCACGACAGAGGCACGGGCAGCACGCCCGGCCGGCGGCATCAAAGCGAGAGCTACCAGCTCTCATAATGAAGATCTGTTTTCTTCTTTACTTTACTAATTACCAGTTGCTAGAAATGCATCCCGTATGTGGTTTGCAAGATGGGCTCACCAAACGAACACGAGTGGGGGTTGGGGCATCATGGCACTTTACAAGGAGCACAGCAAAAAAGACGAGCGGGCACAGCAGGACAAACAGGCGTTGGGGTTTGACTTGATAATTGGTTTCGTGGTCTTTCTAACGACGATGAATGGCATTCACGCGGAACAACAGGAAGCGTACATGTCGAACGTGGAATACGAATGGTTATGGCATAGTAAACGAACTGAGAGACACACCACACTACAGAGTATATGTGTATATATATTAACTGAATATATATTTGCTTTGCTTTGGAAGATTCATATTTCTCTTAAGGTACTGAGTGAATGTCGGGACTAGGTAGGTACTACTTGTATCACGGAGTCGTAGGCAGTGGCTTGTATGTAATGCAAGGAGGAGTGGATGACTTGCATTAGAGGTATCGCTTCCAGGGATGGGGACGGGAGAAGTGAGCAAAAGACACCCGCGGCATGGGCGCGTGCGCGAATACATCTTGAGACACGCAAGTACATGGGGTACCTACGTAGTGCATGGCAATATAAGGTAGGTTCCTGAGAGGTATACTACTACTACTCCGTATTGAAGCGATATATCTGGTCTGAGACAAGACGTGCATATGGCATACCTTTGCTGTCTCACACGCGGGGAGGTTTGCGTGTCGTTTAGAGGTACTTAGGTAGGAGTGGTACGGAGTAACGCTACCGAGGAGCAGATTGCTGGGGAAAATCTGGGGTTTTGGAGGGGATGGGTTGGGACATGATTTGTGTCAGATAGAATACCTACTATCTTGCCTTACCTTGCCTTACCTACATACATAGCTTGGTTGATAACAGATGGAGGTGACGAATATGGAAAAATACGTAAATTGAACGCGTTATAAGGATGAGGCAGTGATGGGATTCTAGCTAGGTAAGGTACTAGGTAGTTCCGGATGATGCGGGAGGGCGATGCTGAGCAGGGGTTCTGTGGATGGGGATGGGGGAATTGTATCACAATCACGCCATTACTACTACTGACTGATTCGAGAGTTGTCGTTGGTGATGGGCTTTCTGATAGTATGTGTGGAAGGGAAAAAAGTTGAAGTGGTGGGAATAAAGGGATGCTATAAATAGAACTGCTCTTTCGCGAGACTTCTATGCACGACACACCTTATATGACGATATAGGGGTCACTCGCGAGAGATTTGATTGGGGTAATGGGGTTACAGTGTTGGGCTTCTCAAGACATATCTATCATATAGTATATCTCTGTTTTTTGTAGTTGAGTGGCATGATTATCTGACGCCGATTGCCTGGGAACAAGAAATCAAGAAAACCTGGCTTGGGATGGATGGCGTGGAAGGGAATGGAAGGTGATTGCCAATCAGTCGGTTGGGCGTCTCAAATTAACACCCCCGCTGGCAGACGGGTGTATTGGTACTTTCTGTGATGACCCGGAATTGGGATTATCTAGAAGAATCAGGAGGAGGAGGAGGAAGAAGAAGAAGAAGAGAGGGTTGTGTCTGTATGTACATTGGATGTGATGGATGGGGAACTTGAAGTTGTGAGTCTCGAAGATGGTTTAATGGAGCAGATGCAGCTGCATGATCTCTTTGCGTGCGCGGATGACGTTTTCGGGGTCCTGGTACTGTACCGGTACCTGTATATTTTGTTCAGACGATACGGTACAGGGGTAAACGTGAAGGATGAGGCCGCTTTCAAACGCTAGAGTAATACTGGAGGCTATCACTGTTACGAGTCGACTACTACTGGGTATGTATGGACCGAGGTGCTGAACTGTCGGGTAGCATGATTGCTTACCGACGTGCTGATGTGCAGCATGATGCTGGTCACTGCAATCAGCCTGGCGCGCATGAGGAGCGTGAACCCTTGGAGGGAAGCTCAACAAATGGCCAAGACGAGCAGGCATCATGATTCCGGTGATGCCAGTAGTAATAGTAGAGCGTGAATATCTGCAGAAGGGCGGCCAAGCTTTAGCATCCTGGGCGCTGTGCCTTTGGCGCAAACAGGGGGCTACAGGCAGCCATCACCGCTGTTACGACCAAGTACAGGTACAGGTACAGGCACAGCTATTGAAGCCTTTCCGCTTCTGCACCAAGTCCGGATCAGTCATCCGTCATCGCTGCCTCAGCGGCCTGTCGATTTCCCTCCTTCGAAACAGACCAGGGCCATTCTCTCACTTTACATACTTGCACTGTCTGATACGTGCGCGCCCTCTCGGCTGTGACGCCTCGGATTCTCTCTCGTTCTCTCTCGCTCTTTTTCTTCGCTTCTCTTCTCTTCTCTTTGTTCATCAGCAGAGGCCGCCTTGTTTGCTGCAGCATCAGCACACCGAATCCCCAGTCGGCAAGACGGGCTGCTAGTTTTTCGGGGGTTCGACGGCGCAGAATCAAGGACAAGACGACCTTGACATCTACACACACACGCACACACGCACACCTACGTTACATACCTTACGCAAGGCAAGGCAAGGCAAGGCAAGGCAAGGCACCGCGCCGCCACATGCCACCAAGCCTCGTTCTGGGCACATCGACTGCCTTTCCCGACGCAATCAGACGCCACAGTTGCGCACTGCTTCTACGGTTTTCTCCCTAGACCGACTACATTCTAGCCCCACGGCAGCACCAGCGAGCTGGAGGTGTCGATAAGTTCCGCAGCCACGTTCGTGACCTTGCCGTCGACCGCAACCGGCAACCTACGACTTGCGAATACACAAACCACAACCACGATTTTGAAACACCATTCACTATGAACGAAACCGGCAAGGCGGACGCTCTGCAGCGTCGCCATTCCGCCGACCTAACCGGGCGCGTGGACAGCTTTGACGACTCGGACTGCGCATTCTCAGACGACAACCTGGGCATGGACATGGACATGGACCTTGACCTCACCATGCCGTCCGTCGAGGAAGACGTGCACGAAAGCGACAGACGCATCTTCACGCCCCCGCCGCGCATCGCCGCCCGCTTCTACCGACCCTCGCAGGCTCGCCGCAGAGACTCGGCCGCCTCGTCCCGCCGCAACTCCTTCTCCTCCGCCCACTCCCGCTGCTCGTCCATCCAGCCGTCCAGCCGCCGCGATGGCGACCAGAGCAAATACGTCGCCCAGCACGTCCGCCGCACAAACTTTCTAGAAGACCGCCGCGCCCGGCTGGCGGACAGGGCCGCCCACGCGGAAAAGGTGCGCCTGCGGGCTGCCCTGGCCAAGGCGGCCCCGCGCGGCCAGACGACCTCGGAGGAACGCGCGCTGGCTGCGCAGCAGGCGCGGCAGCGCAACCTGGCCGAGATCGTGGCCAACTGCGCCGAGGAGGTCAAAAAGGCCAAGCAGATCGCCGAGTCGACCAAGGAGCGGCGCGAGCAGGAAATCGCCAAGATGAAGGCGCAGATGGAGGAACGCATGGCCGAGGCGCAGAGGCGGCGAGAGGAGCTTCGAAACAAGACGGCAGTCAAGCGTACTAGAGGACTGAGCGTCGTTACCAAGAAGCCTTCCGCGGAAGCACTATCACACGCAAAAAAGATGACCGACGAAGAGGCAGCCACCAAGATTCAGACATGGTGGCGTGGGTGTATGAGGAGGAAAGTTCTTCAAGAGTTCCACGCTCTCGGCCTGAGCGTGGACAGCATCAGGGATACTTCGTTTGATACCGTTGTTGAGCTGCTTGCTCAGGAGAAGGTGCTTCTCATCACCGCCCGGCTTCTCCGGATCTGCGGTCTCCAAGAGGGCGAGCCGGGCTCTGTTGAGGAGATGGCTGCGGTTCGCACGTTCCTCAGTGCGTTTCTCATCCTCGGCCATCCTGACCAGGTCCTCAACAACATGGACGACGGGGCGGAGGACAGGGAGGTGGAAGCGCAGCTGAGCCGCCATCGACTGCCCGCCACCGAGCTGAACAATCCTCAGCTGCAAGACTTGGTAGACAAGGCCAAGGACGTGCTGATATCCTTTGAGAACATCTTGACCTGGCTGACGCCAGCCAACCGGTACACAATGCCCCCTTCATTGCAGACGACGCTTCAGCAGGCCTACTCGGTCTTTTACAACGCATTCATCGCGTGGAAGTCGAGGGACTCGAACGCCCTCATCGAGGTCATGCTGATGCAGATGGTGGAACTGGACGCCATCTACCACACTGTCAAGGAATCATCAGACGATGCCGCCGCGGCGCTCTATCGCAAGAGCATCGAAGACAGCCAGACCATGCTGATTGTACGGATCAAGAGGCTAGCGGGCGCGGAAAGGGGCAAGAAGCTGTTCATGGACGCCATCAGAGAGGCGAGACGGGCACGCAAGGCCAAGAAGCAGGCTGGCGACACCAAGCCTCGCGTCGCCGACAGCGACAGCGTGTCGGGAGACGCCCAGACGACGGCCAACGACTTCGTCTCCTCCGACTCTCATCTGCTCACGCCACCCTCGACGCCGGCCAGCAAGAGCCAGGCCAGGGCGACGACGACCGTCAAGCCCGGCCTGAACGGACTGATTCCGGACAACCGCGTCGTCGTGCACGAGCTGGCCATCAACAAGGAGTACCAGATCCCGGCCGAGGAATACGTGGAGCAGCAGGCTGCCTTCTCTCGACCTCTCTACGTCCAGATGAGGGCGGCGATGGGAGATGCTTCGGACGAAGCGAATTTCCGGATATTCATGCTCAGGGCGAGCCACATCAAGGACAAGCTGCAGCGACCGTTGAAGGAGGGTAACCCCATGTACAACCTGATTGGGGAGATTTTAGACGTGGACATTGCGCAAAAGCAGTTTGAGATGGGAAGCTTTTCGTACGAGAAGTTCTTTTCCGCCATGGCATCCCTGCTGCCCAAGCTCTGCGCGCCGTTCCGCGACGAGCAGGTCAAGGACCTGGTCCAGAACAAGCTGGGCGACGGCAGCGTGATTGACCGCATCGAGGCCCTCGACCGGTTCGTCGACGTCATGCTTTGCGACTACATCAACTACCTGCTCAAGATTGCGGCACCGCAGCTCATCGAATCAGCCGTTCCGTACGAGGCGAAACGATTTGCCGAGGAGCTGGGAGACGAACAAGACAATTTGCCCGTTGCCGAGGCGGCCTGGAGGTCGGCCAGGGACAAGGTCCTGGCGGAGGTGCACAAGCGTGATGTCGAGGGCATCAACCACCCCAAGTCGCGACCGACGGCGTCCAAGATCTATGCCCAGATGCTCGTGGACGTCTTTACGCAGCCCACGCCGGTTGGCCCCGAGCAGGTTCCCGAGATGCTACGCCTCGACCTGGCCCGCATCAACCAGGTGTCGACCATGGTGCAGCGCATCATCACCGTGGGCGCCGTTCTGCTGCAGTGCAAGAATCTCCTTAAGCGCGATGTGCGATCGGCATGGAAGACGGAGGCGGCGCGCGTCATGGCCGTGCTCGAGGCCAACCACCCCTCGATCGAGACGGCGGTCGACGGCACCATGGCCGCTCTGGAGGCAGGACGCTCCATGCCCGCCCCTACCAAGACTCACCTGCGGGCCCTGGTGACCAAGGTGTTGACGGCGAGTCGCGAGATGGCCCAGCGGAGGACGGAGCCGCGGGATCCGGTCTTGCGCCTTCTCCTCACGCGTCTACGGGGCAACATTTTGGCTCGCCTGGCCTCGGGCTCGGCCAGCGAGAAGGTCAAGGCCGCCAATACGGCGGGCGAGAAGCTGGCCAGCCTTGGATTGTCCGAGTTTGTGGAGAAGGTGAGGGAGATGTCTGACCTGCTGGACAAGGTGGGCGCGGTCGACCGAGCGGCACATGCGCCGTGGTGGGACGTTGTTGCGACCAAGGCCCAGCAGGAAGACGGGGATGCTTAGGCAGGATCCGTGTCAGACATCTGAGCGGCGGCTGGAAATGACGAGTCTGCTTTTCCAAGAAGCTCGTCCATTAATTCTTGAGACTTCGCGTCTTTATCCCTTTCTTACCATTTTTCGTTTTGTCGTCTCACTCTGCAATATTCTTTGGGTGGATTTCAGACACGGGGACTTCTTATAGAGAGTCCATCCACAAAGCGGCGTTTTACGGGAACCTCTACATCTCTTATTTCCTATGTATCTTCAGCAGTCTGTCGTCGTGATACCGATTCGATTCGAGGGGGGTCATTTCTGGGTATGAGCTGGGGCTCAGCAGCGTTGTTTCTGATGGTGGGGGGTTTTCTTTTCATCTTTTATTTTCAGCGCTGCATACATACATCGTCTGTTCATGCGAGCTTTTTGGGTTTTGTCTTCCGGAGGACAGTCCCTGGTTTCTTGCTTCATCTGGGGTCCCATCTTACTGCTTCACGTGTAGTGGTAACATATACACATGTTTCTCGTGTATGGGTGTTTCTTGTCATGAGTGGGTTGGTCTCCTTTGTGTGGTTTGGGTTGTGGTAGCTACTGTAGCTGGCCAATCAAGAATGACAACATGCGCTTTTCAGAACTTGGAGATTTATATTTCTCGTAGACCTTGTAGTAGCTCAATTCGCGATATGCAAGTGATACCTATATCTGACACTTTCGCCGTCCCGCTTTCTGTGTAACAGCTGACGATGTTGACAAGAACGAAGCCGCTGAGAACTGCATGAACTTACAAGAGTGCTAGACTAAACTGTAGCCTATTCGGGACTCTGAGGCTTGGCTTGATCCCATTGGCAGGACGGACCTATTATTTCGTTAGCCTATAGAATACGGAGTACGGTGGAGAGTGAATTTCGGAGCCGAGGACGCTGGAATTGGAAGACCCTGTTTTTTTCTCGGCTTTCAACATCCGATTTGCGGGTGATTCCCACTTCTTAGTTTTTTTTCTAGGAATTGTGCTTGACATTGATTAACTTGGAGACGTCCTTCTTTGAGTGTTTGGGGATCTTTCGTGAAAGCTTCTTTCTATCATGTGTTGAGGATCTGGACTTTGGGTATTCCCTTGATTCTTTTTGCACCGAGTCGAAGGGTCCAATTTGTGTGTTATGAGCGGGGCGATGAAGGGTTTGGTGCCGAGGCGGCTCGTGAGCGCTGCCGGGGAGCTGATGATGGGAAGAGGAGGAGGAGGAGGAGGAATAAGAGGAGGACTGGGACTGGGACTGGGACTGTCCCTGGGGCTGCAGCAATGGCGGTTCAGTGGTAGCAGCTGGTTGTTGCCAGCCTTGTCTCGGCCTCTATCTGTGTCAACTCGATCTCTGTCGCCTTCGTCGTCTGCATCTTGGTCATCGTCTCGGTCTTCTTCCTCGGTATTCTGGCCTCCATCGTCTCGGTCTCGGTCCTTGGGTCTTGTGTCGTCTGGCACTCGGAGGTATGTCCGCCATTCCCTTGTATCTCTCCTGTCTCCTCTCAGTTCTGCCCCCCCCCATCCATCCATCCCATGCCAAGCGCCGCCCATTCATCCCATTCATTCCCATTCATCGACAAACGCCTCGTTGCGCCGCTTCCGGGCTGAGCGGCTCCAGGCTGCGGCTTAGCGTCCGGCTGGCTGCACGGTGATGATACCACCTCCCTCTCCCGAACCACTCCTCAGTATGCTGTCCCTGTCTGTTTGTTGCTCCCCGAGACAATTGGTACTCCATCGTTCTGCTTGTTCAACAATTTCCTGGCACTTTTGCTCGGAGCTGCAACCCCACCGTTGAGGCTGGTCTGGGCTGCCCCGCAGCGGCCAACGGCTCAAAGCGGCAAACAAGAACCAAAAAAGTTCCCGGACGAAAAGCTTCAACTCGGGTTCTCATTACTTGACCATTCATTACCTTGTTGCTGCTCTGCAACAGCAATTGGTGGCAGCCCCTGTTTTTTTCTTCTTCCCACTCTTCCAATTGCCACCATCTTCTTCTCTGTCCGATTTTGTGTTGGCCCTTGGCTGCTTTTCCTCTTCCGGCCGTCCTGCCTCGCATCATTTGCCAGAAGCTGCATCATCAAAAAGCTAACCTGCCCCTCCTTCTCCTCTCTCTTCCTCCTCTCTCCAGCTTTCTTCTCCCCTTGATACCCTCCCGATCCTGCTCTGCACACGCCAGAGCAAACAACCCGCACAAAATGGCCGACCGCGACGTTCTCCCCGACAACATCAAGCCCTCGCACTATGTCCTGTCGCTGAGGGATCTCGACTTCAAGACGTGGACCTACAAGGGCACTGTGACGTAAGTATAGCTTCAACAAGCACCATCTCGGTTCAAGCATCAGCATCTGACTGAGACCCTCCGCAGCATCCAGTCGGAAATCGTCAAGCCCACCAAGGAAGTCGTCGTCAACGCCCTCGAGCTCAAGCTGCTCAAGGCCAAGGTCACCCTCGATCACACAAAGGCCGAGCAGACATGGGAGTCGTCCAACGTCTCCTACGACGCAAAGGCCCAGCGCGCCACCGTCGCCTTTGACAGCGAGATCCCCGCCGCCAGCAAGGCGTCCGTCGCCATCGACTTCGAGGGCATCATCAACAACGAGATGGCCGGCTTCTACCGCAGCAAGTACAAGCCCGCCGCCACCCCGGCCGCCTCGGTCCCCCGCGACGACGAGTGGCACTACATGCTGAGCACCCAGTTCGAGTCGTGCGACGCCCGCCGGGCCTTCCCCTGCTTCGACGAGCCCAACCTCAAGGCCACCTACGACCTCGAGATCGAGATCCCCGTCGACCAGGTCGCCCTGAGCAACATGCCCGTCAAGGACACCAAGCCCACCAGGGACGGCTGGCACCTCGTCTCCTTCGAGACCTCGCCCCTCATGAGCACCTATCTCCTGGCCTGGGCCGTCGGCGACTTCGAGTACATTGAGCAGCTGACCGACCGCAAGTACAACGGCAAGCAGATCCCCGTCCGCGTCTACACCACCCGCGGCCTCAAGGAGCAGGGCCGCTGGGCTCTGGAGCACGCCCCCAAGATCATCGACTACTTCTCCGAGATCTTCGACATTGACTACCCCCTGCCCAAGGCCGACCTGCTCGCCGTCCACGAGTTCACCCACGGCGCCATGGAGAACTGGGGCCTCGTCACCTACCGCACCACCCAGCTGCTCTTTGACGAGAAGACGTCGGATGCCCGGTTCAAGAACGCCGTCGCCTACGTCGTTGCCCACGAGCTTGCTCACCAGTGGTTCGGCAACCTCGTCACCATGGACTGGTGGGACGAGCTGTGGCTCAACGAGGGCTTCGCCACCTGGGTTGGATGGCACGCCGTCGACCACCTGCACCCTGACTGGCAGGTCTGGGCCCAGTTCGTCAGCGAGGGCATGGAGAACGCTTTCCGCCTCGACGGCATCCGCGCCAGCCACCCCATCCACGTCCCCGTCCGCGACGCTCTCGACGTCAACCAGATCTTCGACGCCATCAGCTACCTCAAGGGGTGCTCTGCCATCCGCATGCTTGCCAACCACCTCGGAGTCGAGACCTTCCTCAAGGGCGTGTCCAACTACCTCAAGGCCCACGCCTATGGCAACGCCAAGACCAAGGCCCTTTGGGATGCCCTGGCCGAGGCTTCTGGCAAGGACATTAACCAGATCATGCACCCCTGGATCTCCAAGATTGGACACCCGGTCCTGACCGTTACCGAGGAGCCTGGCAAGCTTTCCATCAAGCAGTCCCGATTCCTGTCCACCGGCGATGTCAAGCCCGAGGATGACACCACCACCTGGTGGGTGCCCCTGGGCCTGGCGGGCAAGAAGGGCGAGCCTGGCGTTTCTGCCATGTCCCTGGTCAAGAAGGAGGATGTCATCACCGACATCGACACCGACTTCTACAAGCTCAACAGCGGCGCCACGGGCTTCTACCGTGTCGCTTATCCCCCGGCCCGCCTGGCCAAGCTGAGCACCCAGCTCGACAAGCTCAGCACCGAGGACAAGATTGCCATTATCGGCTCGACGGCGGATCTCGCCTTTGCCGGCAACAGCTCGGCCTCGGCTCTGCTGACCTTCCTCCAGGGCTTCCGGAAGGAAGACCACCCCCTTGTCTGGAGCCAGATCCTGGGCTGCATCGGCGACCTCAAGTCCGTCTTTGGCGAGGACAAGGAGATCAAGAAGGGCCTCAACAACTTTGCCGTCAAGCTGATGGACGAAAAGGTGAAGCAGGTTGGCTGGGAGTTCCCCGAGGGCGAGAACTACCTGGGAGGCATCCTCCGCAAGGACCTCATTGCCGCCGCCGTTGCCGCTGATCATCCCGAGTGAGTTTTCCCCTGCTCCGTGCCATAGAAGGCATCAAGTATTAACCAAGTGAACAGGGTCAAGGCAGAGGCCGTCAAGCGATTCAACGCTTGGGTTGAGAACGCCGAAGCCAACGCCATCCACCCGTCTCTCCGAGGCGCTGTCTGGCGCGCCGGACTCGACGACAACGCCGCCAAGAACGTCGAGGTTCTCAAGAAGGAGTGGTTCTCCACCAAGGCCATTGACGGCAAACTCATTGCCCTGGCTGCCCTGTCCACCGTCGACGATGCCGACATCGTCAAGAACAACCTCGTCCCCTTCAACTTCAACGCCTCTCCTCCTCACAACGCCGTCCCGGCCGCCGACATGCACGTTCTGGGTGGCAACCTGGCCGCGCACCCGGTCGGCCGCAACGCGCAGTGGGAGTTTATGAAGAGCAACTGGGACCAGGTCGTCGCCAAGCTCGGCAACCCCATTGTCGTCGACCGCTTCATCGGCCTCAGTCTGAAGACGTTTACCGACGTGGCCGTCCTGGACGACATTGAGCAGTTCTTCAAGGACAAGGACACGCACAGCTTTGACCGGACGCTGGAGACGGCCAAGGACAGGATCAGGGGCCGGGCTGCGTATAAGAAGCGCGATTCTGAGGCGCTCAAGCAGTGGCTGTCGTCGAACGGGTACTTTTGAGCGTGGGGGGGGGAAGCTGTATCAGGGATTTGAGTGAAGATTTGGTTTTGGTGTGGGAAATATCGACCCATGTATAGGTAGTGTATATATATATCCAACTGTTGAGGTAAAAAGTCCACGGTTGGGCTGAAAATGGAATCATCGGCTTTTCAAATTTTCAAAACATGACCGTCGGCCTTTTTTCGAAAGATGTGTGATTGGGACATTTTCTTATGCCCCGATAGTACCATCTGACTGCATTAATGCGTCCCCGCAACTGGTTTGATCTACATCACGGAAACGCATTCCCATCTCGTAAGCATGAAGTGATCTTCTGGATGTTCTGTTGTCGATGAGCTCGAACAAGATGACGCAGCAGTCAGGCTTTCTCCAAGTAACTTTTCATGTTATTTTCACCCTTGCTACCTAGGTATCCTTTTCCAGATCCATCAAGCAAAATCATACCCCCATATACACAGTGTTCCTTCACAAAATCCTGATTCCGGAGAAAACTCATCCCAAACTACCAAACCAAAAAAAACGCCCTTTTCACAAAACTGAACCAAAAAAGAAGACTCCTTCCTTCACACCCTCAAAACGGCAGAGTTGTTCGCGATCCACTGATAGCTGTCATCCCGAAAGTCGTCCGTCAGCAAACTGTTCGCATCCCCCGTCTCGAACCACATGAGCTGCTTGCCGTCCTCCGTCCACTTGGGCCACGTCGCATACCCCTTGACGCCAACGTTCGGATCCAGGTTCTGTATGAAGTTGAAAATGTACGTCCGCGAGCTGCGCATCGCGTTGTTGGGCAGCAGGCCGTAAAACACCTGCAATATGTCCGACGCGTGGAAGGTGCCCAGGAAGGGCGTGCCGTAGTCGTACGACGAGAGGTACGACCAGATGGGCACGGCCGGGTTCTGGCGCGCCGCGGCGGACAGCACCAGGCGCCGCGTCAGCGTGAAGGCGAGGTCGCCCAGGACGGCGGCCGTGCGCTTGAAGCCCGGGTAGAGGTCGTTGAAGATGCCGGTGCGGAAGGGGCTGCCGCTGGCGAGGGCCGGGTCGTACGTGTTGACGAGCTGCGTCAGCTGCGCGCGCGACGCCTGCGCGAACATGTACTCGGAGAGCCAGGTGACGAGGCTCGAGGTGCTGGTCACGTCGCTTTGGAAGATGGAGAAGAGCGTGCCCTCGTCCTCCTGGTCGCCCGCGATCATGGGCACGGCGTGGTACTTGCCCTGCTGCAGGAGCACGTCCGGGCTGTCCGGGAGGACGACGCCGTCCGGCCGCGGCAGGTAGGACAGGCCCAGGGAGCTGTAGGAGAAGATGCCCGGCGCGTTGTTGACGGCGGCGAGGAACTTGCTGTAGGGCACCTGGCGGAGGCAGGCGAGGGTGTCCGCGGCGCCGCTGCAGCCGGCCTTGCTGACGACGTTGTCGTACACGGCCTGGGCTTTCGGGGAGTCGACGGGCTCGGCGGGCACGGCCGTCCCCGAGTTCATGATGGCGCCCCGGAACAGCGGCTTGCCGTTGTACGTGGCGTTGCCGCCGTAGAGCACCATCTGGTCGTAGACGGACATGGCGCCCGCGGACTCGCCCCAGATGGTCACCTTGTCCGGGTCGCCGCCAAAGGCCGCGATGTTGTCCGCCACCCACTGGAGCCCCATGCGCTGGTCCAGGAGCCCCAGGTTCGCGCTGCCGTTGCGGAGGATCTCGGCGCCGCCGAGGAACCCGAAGCCGGCGACGCGGTAGTTGACGGCCACGTAAATGAAGGGCTGCCCCTGGGCCACGGCGGCGGACAGGAGGCTGGAGGCGTCGTAGGTGAGGGTGGCGCCGAGCTCGAAGCCTCCGCCGTAGATCCAAAAGGCAACCGGCAGCTTGTCGCCCGCCTTGGTCCCCTTGGGCCGCTGCACGGAGATGTTCAGGCAGTCTTCCTGGCCGGTGATGGTCTGCAGGAACGGCAGCTGCAGGAAGCTTCCCAGGAGCTTGACGAGAAGGTTGGACGAGTCCGTGGAGAGGAACAGCTGAGGGCAGGCGGGAGCGAGCAAGGGGGTCGTGAAAGTGCCCAGGTTCTTGGTCAGCTTCCGGGGAGGCGCAAGCCTCAGGTTGCCCACGGGGGGATCCGCGAAAGGGATCCCATTGAAGGTGTCGATGCCCGCCAGGGAGTTGCCGACGATGGTGCCAGAGGCCAGCTGGACGCTGACTGGGGATCGAGCCTCGATATTCTCAACCTTTCCTGGAGTTGGGGCGGCCGCGGCCAAGGACAAGAAGCCCAAGAGAGCAGGAAGAGTGTTGGACAGCTTCATGTTGAACAGCTTCAGGTTGAAGGGCTCAACGATGCTGAAGAGATGAGAATAAGGCTCCGATTGACAAACTCCCCCAGACAATCCAAGGAGCTCGGGAGCCTTTTATAGCCCAGTTGCGTAGCAGTCAGAGCTGCTCACTCTGCACAACTCTGCCCCCCGGGGGATCGTGAGAGCTGGGTAGTAGTTCACAGCAGCCAAGCAATCCAGCATACTCGGAAAAGCCCTTCACACAACTTCTTAGCATCGGCCTTCCCTTCTACTTCACGGATAGTCTGCGCACGAGCGCATAGACGATCCCCACCCCTCCAGCAGCAGCCTCCGGACGAAGAAACGACTTGGCGAATATGGACCTGCGTTGTCCCAGCTGAAACCCGAAAAGCACCCAGCTCGTTGTTGCTGAGGAGAGACAAGGCCATGCATAGAGGCCATGACAATCCGAAATAAGAAGCGGTCGCCGAGACACACGAGAAAAGGGGGTGGGGAGGACAACCCAACTATTGCCAAGCCCCAAGCCGGGAGTGTGTAAAAGGGAGGGCTACACTGCATATCTGCCCTTCAAGACATCAACAACGGGGAGCATCTCTCCCCCCCAAACCGGGCCTTCTTCTCCTTCCATTGCCGCACTCTTTCTGCGTGTGGTCTCGTGCCTATTTCCTCTGGTGGAGCTCCTTTATCGAGAACAGCAATGGGCATTGACTTCAAAGTCGTCGCCGCTTCGGCCTTGTTGCAGCTTCCGTGAGCTTTTTGCACTTCACCCCGCACTTTCGGGAGAAGAGTAACCACATCTTTGTGAGCTGCCTAGATGAGCGAAGATGGCTCCAGGATCGTGTTGTCATATTTCCCCGTGTGGGGGATAAGAGAGAATGCGGGGTGATGATCATGCTTGTAACGTTGACAGGGGTTGTAGTAGGTCATGGGAGCCGTTGGTTCCCGAGCTGAGCTGTCAAATGTCGTGAGCTTCTCCTCAAAGCACATGTGAAGCGAGTTCTGAAGGCAGCCAAAAGACACCAAAGAAGCAGCTTCAAGAGGGTTGCGAGCCGAGGTCAATCCTTTTCCGGGGGGGTGGGCTCAACTAACTAGTGGGCTGTGTGGGAGGTCAGCTCAGGCACGGAGATGGAAAGATGGGGAAGAGTCGAAAGGTGCTTCGCGATACATAGTAGCAGTAGTATTACTTACTGATCTTGGTTCTTGGATGCCCTTGGCAGAGTTGAGGCTGGGGGTTTCCTTGACGTGCTTGATGGCCTGTCATTGGTAGAGTACGAGGTAGGTTGTGGATGTGCAGATGCGTGGCGGCAAGCCACGGGCGCCAATCAATGGCCGTGATGCAAGCTGCAGCCGCGTAGTTTCTTGTGCTTCCATTGTATGTTGTCTCCAAATATTCAATGTGTATGTGAAACTTGGCGTTGTGGTTGCTGATGATGTTGATGTAAAGTTTCAGGGACAAAGGCAGAAACACATACGCGAGGAAGAGTCTGGATCTGGCTACTAGACTGCTCACTTTGAATTAGGTCACATGTTCTCGAGTACTTGTACTGTCTCTGCCTTACACGCAGAATATCTCAAATTAATTCTGATAATGGACAGTCTCTCCACGACGAGAAATCACAAGCAACAAAGACAAATCACATGGAATTACAAAATGAAATCTCTTCTCTCCAATACTGCAATAATCATGCCGTGCAACAACGCAATCTCAGAGCTGCTGCATGCAGAAATCATCTGATGCCAAGTCCCAGCTCGACGAGAGCCGCCGTCACGCAAACTTGGCGCATCTGCATGCATCGTGTCACCGTCAATCTACCAGGGGAAAAAAATAAAATGCTACTAGTAGTGATACTATTATCGTGCCAAGAGGGAGCACTGTTCCTTCTGAAGAGGCTGGCTGAGCGAAAGGCTCAGCTGGTCACTTGCTTCGGGAGTGCAGTTGAATAAGATCCTTCTCCAGGGACACTCAAGCCTACTCTTCATCAGCGACACCAGCGAGCATCTAGCAAATCAACAAGATAGAGTCAGAAATGGGAATAATCGCATTCATTTCGCTGTCATTACGGAGTATACGGATACGACCCGCGATGGGGAAAATAGAGGAGCCCGAATGTGTCTCCAGTCGAATCCCAAGCCACAACTGAGGCCTCGGAGCATTACCGAGCAACCATGAACAAAACCAAGGGATACCAAAGAGATCCCTAACGAGACACCGCCCGCCCGACCTAAGGACCTGGTTCGAACCTGCGCCGGTCCGTCTTGATGTGAAGCCCCTTCCGTCTAAGCCTTCCGTTGAATCATGCATCTTCATAACATCGTCCCTTGAACGCCCAAAGGCAACGTCACCGCTCGCCAATTGTAAGAGTTTCCTTTGATTTGTTTTTGCCTTCTTTTCCTATACCACAACGCTAACCCGGCTCTCTTCGCTCAAGCATCTTCGCTTGTCGGGCAAGGCGGACTCGTCTCCGTCTGACTCTTCCTCTGAGCTTTCGCCCGATGTGGAGGGAGAGCTGCCACGCTTGCGCTTAGAAGTTACGACGGTAGCCACTGTGGCATCCGAGTCCTGTGATCTCGGCTCGGGCCTCGGGCCGTCAAACTCCCACGTCTCCATCTTGCTCGGGTCAAACGGGCCCACAATGTCCTCTCCCAGGGCCTTGCCAAGTCGTTCCCGCAATCCCAGAATGGGCCAGATGGGCACGCGCGTAAACTCAATCTTCATTCCTTCCACGTTGCCGTCTTCGTCCAACGGAGCGCAGGACGGGTCGTAGAACCGGTCGAGAAACTTGGCCGTTACGTACCCCGTATAGACCAGAAACTCGCAAGTGTCATTGTCGTGAGTCAAGATCCGCAGCTTGACATCCTGGAAATTGGGCCTCGTGGGCTTGCCCTCCCGTGGCGACCAACGACTCTCTCGCGGCGGCCAATACCCCTCTCGCGGAATCTTAACCGGCGTTGTGTAGAAATGGCGCTGGGCCATGGCGAGGAAGATGCCGACGAAATGCGCATCTTCATCAGAGTCTGCGGGGACAAGTTGCTTCGCCCGAAGCCGCTGCAGTCGCATCACAGGGATATTGGGCTTCGCATCAGGCCCAGTGCCAACGCGAAAGAGGTGTTGGCGTATCATCGCCAGCTGCTGCTTTCCAATATAACACAGCATCGGTAGGTTTGCAGTGGAGTGAGCTGCGGTAGTTGATGCCAGGGAGCCATAAGACTCGCAAGGGCGGGCTATTATCGTCGCGGTAGAGCTCTGTGATGACAAGGTGGGCGGATTTGGGGGAAAGTTCCACAGCGCCTGGGCACGAACGGCGTCGAAGTAGACCCTATCGCCATAGTACAGGTTCAGTTCCGGCGTCGTTTGCGATTTTGCAAACGCCGCTGGCCACAGCGTCGACAGCACGGCCTTGACGGCTGTGGAAGTCGGCTTTGCTACCGGCCCAAGGGGCGTCAGGATCTCTGTCAGGGCCTCGCTCAGCCTGGTGATCGTGTCTGACGGCTGGATATGGCCCTGCGACGGCGTGGGCCCCGGCAGGTCGCAAGGCTGCGGCGTGTCGCAAGGGGGCAGCTCGCAGAAGCGCGCCCCGAGCAGGCTGGCATGTAGATCTGTCCAGCAGATGGGGCGCATAAAGAGCGCAGTGCCGGCGTGCTGGCGGAGGATGTCGCGGAGGGAGCCCTTCTTGGGGCGGCGGATGCGAGGGCGAGGCGGGAGCGGCGGGCGAGGCTGCGACGGCGGGGACTTTACTTTCCTAGGCCTCTGCGTTGTCGGCGGCGTGATGTCAGGCGTCTCGACCACCTTGTCGCCGTCGTCGTCGGGGCTGGACGAGGGCGACTTGGAGGGGCTTCTTGGTGATGAGGTCATGTCGTCAACCAGCCCGCGCAGCTTGGCGACGAAGGAGCCCTGGCCGAACATGGAGCTGCAAAGAGGCGTTAGCAGACAATCTGCGTGGAGAGTGGCATGTTTCTGGCATACAAGGCCATGACGCGGGTTGCTGAGATGGACCGGACGGATTCTCAGCGCCGCGGTGCCGTGAATCGCAATTTCGTTGTGCGCCCGCTTCTCTGAGTGGTTGTAACGAAGCGCCCCGCGGTGACGCGACCAGCGACAAGAGAAAAAAAAGTATATGAGCGGGAGCGAGAGATGCGCTGCTGCACGCCTACCTTTGTTATTCCCTGCTTAATTCCTATTCTCTCGTTTCTCTCCTCTCAGTAAATTTGCAGGCGGTTTCCTTGGACAAAAGCCACCAAAGGCAAAATGAGGAGAAATTTGGAGACGGAGCGAGCGAGGGAAAAGTCCAGCCGGGGTGATTGAGAGCGAGAGCGTGCGTGAAGCCGCGAACAGACGAGGGCGATAAATAAGGGCGAAAAATGAGGAATATGTGAACGAGGGAGACAGAGAGAGTGTGTGAGAAGGAGGACTGCACACAGGCTTTCTTTTGCACGATGGGATCCGGATCCAGTAAGACGTGAGACAAGCCGCTGGCACAAAGAAAATCCCGTTTCCTTCTCTTGTTTCCTTTCTTTCACCCAGCAAACGCGCGGATGAATGAATGCAGAGATGAATGCTTCTTCCGAGGTTGTTTGTTGGGCCGCCAGCAAACAAAGCCGGCGCCTGCATCTGCTTTTAACGCTGTTGCTCCCCCAATCGCAGGCCCGAGAGTCAGCAGAGGCGCGTCCTTTCGGGCAGGCAGGCGGCGCGACCGGTGAGCGAATTCACGTGATCTAGGCAGCCGGATGCGCCGTGGCGGTGCGGGGAGGGTGTGCTTGTGGCTTGTGCTGCCTGGCTGTGGCAAAGCAGCGCTGAGGTGACATAATCACGGGGTTGATGAATTGCTGCGTCTCCTTGTCTAGGTTCAGCGTTCCCAAAAAAAGGCTCCACAGCTGGCCGCCAGTTGACGACAGCTTCGGCCTGCTAGGAGGAGCCCCGCCAACCATCACCTCGCTGCTCTGCTTCCTACGCACTCAATCGCGGCACTCGAGCCATTGCTGTTCAAGATGCCGGTACGTGCCACTTTTGCCCTGCTGCTCGACACTACAGAAGCTCCCCAGGGCCCGATCTCCGGGCTTCGTACGGGGGAATGTCATCGCCCGGCCCGCCTGAAGCTCTCCTGAAGCTTCTCCCACGACACTGCCCGACCTCAATCCCCCATGCATCCCGACTATTCTCTCTCTCCCTCCACCAGCCTCAACATCGCTAACAGATTCTGCAACTTCAAGGCCTACAACTCCGACTTCAACTCGGACCCCAACCCTCCCCGCCTCATCGGCAACTTCCCCCTCCTCCCCCTGCGCACCAAGACCCGCGGCCCGGCCTACGTCCTGCCCTTCCCGAACCCGCCGCTGCCCGCCCACGAGTCGCCCGAGATCGAGAGCGAGAGCTACGACATCCTCGACGAGGTCCTCCGCCTCTTCCGCGCAAACACCTTCTTCCGCAACTTTGAGATCAAGGGCCCCGCCGACCGCCTGCTCGTGTATGGCATCTGGTTCGTCAGCGACTGCCTGCAGCGCATCAAGCCCAATGCCAGCCTGCGCGAGGCCAGCAAGGAGGTCAACAACCTGGCGCTGGACCTCAACTTTGCGATTCCCGGCGACCCTGGTTTTCCCTTGAACCAGGTTTGTTTTTTTCCCTTGCCCTTACTTTCGTTTCTACGTCCTGGGATGGTAGATGGGCTGACGTGTTTTGTTAGATGTACGAACCCCCTAAAGACAGGCAGGAGGCAGAGCAGCTCAAGCTGTACATGGCACAGGTCCGACAGGAGCTCGCCAACCGGTTACTGGCTAGAGTGTACGAGGAGGACGAGTCCAAGCCGAGCAAGTGGTGGCTGAGCTTCGCGAAGAGAAAGTTTATGGGCAAGTCCTTGTAAAGAGTTGCGAGCAGGGCGTGACGAGGTGACATATAGACGACAATGATATTCTCTTTTCCGCAGCGTGATCAATCGTAAAACCGACTTCGTCAAAGGGGCCTCATATGCAGCAACTCCCCAAGGGTATTCCTACGTTCTATTCAGATTATACATCGTCATACACGGCCTGCGATCAGCCTTTCTATATATTGCACCCAGCATTATACAACCAGTGAAAACACATGATCCAACCCATCACTCAGTCTTGGGCTTCTTCCTCTGAAACTTGCCCCGGGCCATGATATTGCCCTCCGCAGGAATCGCCCTCCACCCCGTAAACACATAGCCGCTCGCCCCGCCCCTCTCCGTCATGAACGGATGCGTCCGCCCAGGCAACACCTGCCACCTCCTCGCCCGGCTCGTCTGCACCTGCGCGCCAATCAGCAGCGACGGGTTGATCGGGAAGTCCGGCGTCCCGGGCCAGCTCTCCAGCTCCTTCAGCGACTTGCCCTCCGCCTCGGGCGGCGGGTTGGACACCCAGGCGCCGCGGCGGCTGATGCTGAAGCAGTCCGCCAGCTGCGACAGCGGCTCAATGGTCGGCGAGTAGATGGCCACGGGCGCGCCGCCGGCGAGCAGCGGGAGCGCGTGGCGCAGCACCGAGATGGGGTCCATGGTGCTCGCCACCGCGAGGCCGGAGAAGCCGCCCGCCCGCGTGGCATCGACGATTTGGCGCGTGCGCGCCCATCGCCGGCGTTTGCGGTGGTAGTTTGCGCGGCGGTTGGTCTTCCAGGAGGCGAGCACTTCGGGGTCGACTGCCGGTGCCAGCTCTGCGTATGTAGGGTCTGCCTCGGGATCCAGCAGCTGGAGCCACGAGATGGGTAGCAGGTGGGTGAAGAGCGGGTGGTAGGGGTACGGAGGGTTGGGGTCGCTGAAGTCGTAGTCAAAGTGGCGGAGGAGGGAGAGGTTGGGCTGTGAGTTGGCGTGGATGAGGGTGATGCTGTTTGTGAGGGCGTAATGGTCGTCCAGGTCGTCTTTTCGAGGCCGCTTGGGTCTGTTCCGCTGCGTCCTCGTCGAAACTGGCTCTGCTGACGCTGTGGCCGCTTCCTCGCCGTCAGGTTGCACTTCTGGGTTCTGCTCCTGCTGGGGTGCATCTTTTGACGTCCCCTCTTCCTCGGGAGCTTCTGCGTGCAACAATCCCATTCTCTCGGCCATGGCCGCCACCAACAGACCTCCTGTATCGTCAACGGCCAGCCATCGCCCGCCATGCGGATGCTGAGCACCCTCAATGGGCAGGCCACCGAAATGTACATCAGCCCAGCACCCCAGCAGTCCAATCATTTCCTGCCGCATCTCCATGATTTTGCTCGCGTCTCTCTCCACCAGCATCCACTGCCCGAGCTGCGCCACATCCAGCGGCAGCACCGTGAACCGCCGCATGTACTTCCTCTCCTTCAACAGCTTGTACTTGGCCAGCGAATAGGCCGTCTTCTGGTCAATCGCCGTATGGGAGAGCATGAGCTTGGCGATGAGTTCCTTGCCCGCCGAGGCACCCTCCTTCTTCAGCTGGTCAATCTCGGCCATGGTGAGCGTCTGGCGCGCCGATTCGTCAATGACTTCGCGGTTCGACCGTGCGACCACCTTGCCGCTCTCCTCATCGATGAGCGTAAGCTGCTCTCCATTCGCCGGCTCGATGACCTCGTCTCCCTCGGCGGACTCGGACTCGGCGCTCACGTCGGCGAGCTTGTCGGCATTGAGTTCCGTGCCGGGAACGATTCGCAGTCTCGGGAAGCTTTCGCCTTCGAGCTTGTCCTGGATCTCGTATGTGAGGTGGTAAGGCCGTTCGATTATGAGGTTACTCGGGAACGAGCCATATTTGCCCAGAGATATGGTTCTGCAGATGTTGTCAGTCGCACAGCCATTTCTGAAGGATCAACGCGGAGAATCGAGAAACAAGAGGGAAAGAGAAAAGATAGACTGACGTGTTGGGAATGACTTGAAGAACACGCGTGACTTCGCTCGGCAGCCTGATGGCAACCCATCCATTGGGCTGCACCGTATTTCTGGACATTTTGGCAGCGGTGATGGCGAAGCATCAAATGTTGCCGATTTTGCTGGAGGCAGAAAAAAAATAATTGAAGCGCCGGACTTGATCTCGGTGAGCCCCGCGTACACCAATGCCCCACCATGGCATCTGCCGACTCACCGATGTGGGGTCATGTTGAGACACCTGACATACATAAGAAGTGATGCTTTTTGATGCTCTATTTTACCCTGTATACAAACATCAAAAAGAGCTTCGATTTGTTCTTCACCGGTCTCATTGGCCTTATTTCTGTTTGAATGTCAATGATGCCCTTTGATGGAAATATGAAGCGACGGTGTTCTCATATTCATCGGCTTCTCTATCGTTGACTGGTCGTTCGAGCATTTGAGTGGTAATTCAAGTGACGAAAGTTCAAAGTCTTTCTGTTCCAGCACCTTGAGTTGTTAATACGTGTGCTTATGATTATACCCATTCACACCTGATAAGCTGTTGGTAGTAAAGTTTCGGTGCCTGAAGAGTCACTAAAAGTCTGATATCAAGATGCCCGCGTCAATCATCAGCCTGCTTCAGGAGCTGGCGAAGAATAGGTCATAATGCCTTATCACGTCATGTCTATTTAAGGGGCTCTGTTCAAACTCGTAATAGAGAACATCAGCAGCCTAATAGAAAGGAGTACGCTTGATGAGGATGCAACTCTCCGAAAAGGTGTGTCCTCATCAACATCCATCTTCGTGCAGGCGGTTAAGTCGATGCTGCAATTCGAGAGCAAAGTCAAATCGGGCAAGCTAAAGATGAGACACGCGTCCTTCGCCTGCATCTTGCGAAGCAGTGGCGTTTTTGCAGAAAATCAAAAATGTCCGTGGAACCTTCATGTGCGGCAAACAAAACGTCCGTAAGCTTCAGCGAGCGGCTATCGAACGAGTTCATAGTTTGCAAGTCTGCCATCAAGTTGTAACTCTATATCAACCCATCGCGCTGTTTCGCAGTCTATCTTAACTAGCAGAGGTAAGTATTGCCTATAGTCGTGAAATCGTTTGTTGAGTCTCTCAAGTCTCTCAAAAAGAGCCGAAGGGGAAGCGTGGAGAGTTTAGATAGCGCTTGGTCATGGGTAGTGTTCCGAGACGATGGGTAATCAGGCGACAAGATCATCCTATGTTAGCTTTGCAATATGTCACCGCTGGTTCAACGAAGCCAGCCTAAAATTTGGAATTCAGACTTCATTTTGTTGAGAAGTCGACCAAGAGGATGAGACCGAATTCGAGGGTCAAAAGACAATATACGACAGTATCTCGCAGCCATCAATATGATGAGATAATGGCTAACAGGCACACTACACTGCCCAGCAAAGAGTGTCGATATGAGATAGCCGACGGGAGAATGGGCGTGATGGCAGCAACAAGTAGCCACGCGATCCAATCATCCGATCTCGAGATGGCATCTAGCGTTTGCGCCTCGTTCTGTATGCCGTTCAGCTGTACGCAGAGCAACCCATCCCTGGAGTCCAGAACGGCGGTAGAAGATGCTATATCAGATCACAATATGTAGGTAAGCCGAAGCATATTCTCCTTTCGGGCATGGTTGGGGAATTTTGGGTGCGGTCCTCTTCGCACATGTGACACGGTCGCTTTCAATGGTCGACCACCGCGTGTCGATCACGTTGGAGAGGAGATCCAGCCACTGACATCTCAGCGCTTGAATGTTCAACCCCAAATGCCACTGCACAGGCAGTTTAAGGCACCCATTTATCCAGAAATCCGGGGCCCCGGAATCGTGGACTCCTGGGGCTGGGAATAGCTGGAGCTGGAGTTGGAGATTCTGGGGAATAGAAGCTTGAAGCCGCCGGTTTCTTCCCGACGGGAGCTTTCGTCGGTGGATGGAGCAGAGAAGGTGAGTTCGGCCACTAATTAAATAGCCGAAAGGCTACTACTAACCAACAGACCTCTGGCAAAGAAATAGTAGAGAGGAGAAGACGGCATATAGATTGCAGACATGCCTTACTCGTGCATACCTAGTAGTACCTGCAAGGGTTATTTGGATTCCTCAGGCACAAAGGAAATACTAGGGATGTACCTGATCGAGGAGAGGTGGTTTCACGTGATGAGTCACTGGCGGATTGAGAAAGTACCACCTCTTCTGACCTCAGGCATCGACAGCTCTCGTTTTCGCTTATCAAGATACATATCGTGAGCCTCTTGCACGTCGCCGCATTATGCTGCTCTTTCGACTCTGTGACTCTTCAAACGGACAGAGTCAAGATATGGTTACTCTGCTAACTTCTCCGCACGCCGCTATGCTTAACCGGCATGTGCTGCCTAGCCAATCTGCCGCTACAGCCCCCCGCGAGGATATCGGGGAAAAGTAAGCGCCATGGGCAGCCAACTGCGGCTACCGGACGCCACCAATACGAGGATTTGAGATGGGAGTGGGAGACGCAGCCCATTCGGAGGCGGCCTTCGCCTTCCCCACGAGCCTTGAGGGGAACAGGTCCTTGGGTCGTGCTCACGGTGGAAAGTTCCAATGCTTCTAGCGCCAGCAGATCAGAGCGTGACGATGCAATAACGTGCTCCCCCGCATCGAATTATCGATCAAGACAGCGCCAGGTCGGTCTTTCGGGTGGCCTCGAGCGACGGTGACGAAGGTTGGTGATGTCCGAAGGGTTCCTGGAGAGGGTGCAGACCGTGGACCAACAAGCACAACAAGCGTCATCGGCCCATCTTCGTCGTGCGCCAGGCCCAGTCGACGCGCAATTTCCAGGATTTCGGGGCAGCATTGACTCGAGACCCAGCATCCCCATGGGCGCCAGGCCTCGCCCCAGGCCAATGGCCAGCCGTGGTGGTTTCCCCGCCTCCTCCAACCCCAGCAAGCTCAGACATCTCCGCAACGAGCCCCGTCTTTTCTCCAGAGTCGCTAAAGGCGGGCTGCGGGTCGCATTCGCGTGCAGCTTGCTATCGACGGCGAGGCAGTGAGGAGCTCGGACGAGATTCGACCGCAATTGTCGCGGAGCTTCTTGCTGGGCATGGTGGCCTGGGAACCGGGCGACGCCACAAGGAAGCACTCTTTGTTCTATTCCATGGCCCACGGGGTAATTAAACAGCCACGTGAGAGGAGTCTCAACGCCACACCCAAAGGGACAGTCAACGGCGGGCTTCCATGTCCTCTTCAGCAGCCAGCCATTTTGCCGACGGGATTTTGCACTGCGGCTGGGCTAGTACCAACAAGGGGTATGAGGCCGGTAATGGCCCGGATGATCATGTCCACATTTTGCCTGGGAGAAGCAATCGCTGCAATACGACGCAGGCCGTCCAGGAAATTCCTCTTTGCGAGTCCAAGTGAACCCTGGCTGGTGATGGTTGGGAGGGGCTGGCCATCCCAAGTCAGTCAAAAGGGTCGCATTCCCATCGCGAAAAGTGCGACTCTGTGAGAGAGCATCTCAGAAACTCCTTCATCTTCTTTTCTCTCCGCGCTTTCTCTCTCCCTCTTGGTAGGGTCCTTCAGATCGAGACTTGCCATCATGGGTGTTGCGTCCTTCTTCAGGGAGCGGTCGCTCAAGGCCAACGACAAGAGCCGCACAAGAGCTGCTGAGCTCACGTTGAGAGAGTCCATCTTTCCCCTCGCACTCGTCACCGTCCTCTTCTTCCTCTGGGGCTTCAGTTACGGCTTGCTCGACACGCTGAACAAGCACTTTCAGAACACGCTCCACATCGACCAGGCGCGTTCTTCTGGTCTGCAGGCCGCTTACTTTGGGTGAGTTTTGCCATCTCAACGCGCGAATGCATCCAAAGACACAGAACTACGCGCCCAATCACACTTGTCCCATCTCGCCGCGCCGGGCCCTGGCCAAGCAACTGTATAACATGAGCTAACAGCGAGATTCTCCAGCGCATATCCACTGGCCTCCCTCGGTCACGCAGCCTGGATTCTCCGCCACTATGGATACAGAGCCGTCTTCATCTGGGGTCTCTTCCTGTACGCGGTAGGCGCTGCCATCGCCATTCCTTGCATCAAGGCCAAGTCCTTTGGCGGCTTCTGCGCTTCCATCTTTATCATCGGCAACGGCCTTGGCTCTCTGGAGACTGCCGCCAACCCCTTCATCACCGGTATGTGAACGTGCCATCGCCCAGCTCACTTATTGTTGAAGGCCGCCCACTGACATGGTGTGCCTCTACCCCAGTTTGCGGCCCGCCAAAGTACTCTGAGATTCGAATCAACATTTCCCAGGCTTTCAACGGCATTGGCACCGTCATTGCCCCTGTTCTCGGCTCATATGTCTTCTTCAACTTCAGCGACGAGCGTGCTCTACAGAACGTGCAATGGGTTTACTTGGCTATTGTCGTCTTCGTTCTCCTGCTGGCGTCCTTGTTCTTCCTGGCCAAGATCCCTGAGATCACCAATGCTGGTAAGGAGTCCCCTGTTCATCCTTAAACTAGTAATTCATCTTTGTCTAACGCGCTGGTCACTCGTAGATATGGCATTTCAGGCCCAAGAGGCCTACGGTAGCTCAGACGATAAACCCCTCTGGAAGCAATACCGGCTCTTCCATGCCGCACTCGCCCAGTTCTGCTACACCGGCGCCCAGGTTGCCATTGCCAGTTCCTTCATCAACTACGCCGTGGCGACTCGACCCGGCACGTCGAGCAGCCTTGGCTCCAAGCTGTTTGCCGGTGCCCAAGCTGCCTTTGCCATTGGCCGTTTCACGGGAAGTGGCATCATGCGCTTCGTAAAGCCTCGATGGATCTTCCTCGTCTTCATCAGCATGGCCATCATCTTCATCTGCCCGGCCACCACCCAGGGGAACAACACCGGCGTTGCCATGCTCTACGTCGTCCTCTTCTTCGAGTCCGTCTGCTTCCCCACCATTGTTGCCCTCGGTATGCGTGGACTCGGCAGACACACCAAGCGTGGCAGCGGCTTCATCGTCGGTGGTGTCGTCGGCGGTGCTTGTGTGCCCCCCTTGACCTTTGTGGCTGCGGAGAATCAGGGCAGCGGCATCAGCATGGTCGTGCCCCTGTCTTTCTTCCTCGTGGCATGGACATATGCTTTCTGCGTCAACTTTGTCCCTGCGTATCGGGACGTTGTGGATGCCTTTAACGAGACGGACATTGGCCTACAGGGTCACTCTCACGATGAGGAGATTGCGGAGAAGATTGACAACGAGAAGCCCATGGTTACTACAGTTCAGTAGATTTGGAGAAGGGTTATGCGGAATGATGTGGTTGTTTGATTTTTGTCCTGAATAGGATTGATGAGCTTTCTTTGGATACCAGTATTGTCACCTGCTTTATGTCCCAAGGGGGGTGGTCATACAATACACATAATGATTACATGGCAACTATACTTGAACCTGACGCTTCATATCGTACTCCTTATTTGCTCCATGTATCAGGATTTGTCTATCTCTTGCATATCATGATGCTCTCCCAATTGTATGATTTGCAACAGTTCGCTTTTCTTCCTTCCATAACCAATAGGCAAT
This sequence comes from Trichoderma citrinoviride, assembly GCF_003025115.1. Taxonomy (NCBI): domain Eukaryota; kingdom Fungi; phylum Ascomycota; class Sordariomycetes; order Hypocreales; family Hypocreaceae; genus Trichoderma; species Trichoderma citrinoviride. The sequence goes on along the minus strand of NW_020194720.1, from coordinate 598,378 downwards.
ACTCAGCTCTCTCCTCACAAGCATCTTTGAGAAAAACCAGCCCGATAGAAGAACATATATAGGTATATACCACACTAAGACACACCCAAAACAAAGCCCTGTCTATGTACCGTTCCTCCTCCGCCCACCCCTCGTACTCCTCTCCACATGCCCCCTCAACACCTTCCTCGTCTCGACCAGGCTCCTCTTCTGCTTGCTCTTGGCCTTGCCCAGCGTCATCAAGAAGTTCTTCTTGCGCTGCTTCTCCCGGTTGCTCGTGCTCTTGCCCGCGGCGTCCTTCTTGGACTTGCGGATCGCCTGCGTGCTCTTGTGCTCGTCGCGGTCCGGCTTGCCCTCCTTGGCCAGCGCCACCTTTTCCTCCTTTGTGAGCTTGCGCAGGCGGATCGGCGCCTCGATGTTCTCCGCCGTCAGGCCGTCGTCCTGGTGCGTCGCGCCGTTGTTGTGCTTGTCGGCGTCGGCCTGGCGCTTGCGGGCGCGCGCGCCCATTGCCTTTTGGACCGAGGCGGCGGCGCGGAGTTCTTGCAGCTTGGCGAGGTCGGCGGGCGTGAGGATGGTGGTGGTGGCGAGCTTGGTCATGCGTGCGAGCTCGGCGGCTTCGTCTTCTGCGTTGTCTTTCTCGTCGTCGTCCTCGTCGTCGTTTTCTCCCTTGCGCTTCTTGGGCGCAGGTTCGTCCTCATCCGAGGAATGCTCGACGTTGATCCATTCCCCTGAGTCGCTGCTGTCGTCTGAATCAACCTCCCACTCGTCGGACTTGTATCCGTCCTCATCTGCATCCTTCTCGTTGTCAGAGGCATCGCTGCCCTTCTCGGCGCGCTTCCTCTCCCTCTGCTCTTCCTTCCACTTGGCGAGGAGGTCGAGGCCCTCGATGCCGCCGATTTCCTCCTCGCCAAACTTGCGCTGCTTCATGAGGCCGGAGCTCAGGCCCATGGTGGCGTCTTTGCCGCGGTCTCTCTTCTTGAGCATCTCGGCGCCGACTTCGCGGTAGAGGGACAAGAGGCCCTTTGCGGCCATCATGACGCCCTTGTCTTTGCTCTTGCGGTACTGGACCAGGTCCTGCAGCAGCGTTTCCGTCATGGCCAGCGACTGGCGAGCGCATATCTCGCGGATGGCGTTGAGGCCCACGGCGGCAACTTCGGAGGCCGACGCCTCGGAGACGAACTCGTTGGCAATCTTTTGGATCAGGGGCTCCAGGGCATCAGGGGGCACCAGGTTGTGCACGCCCTGCGCCAGTGACGCGAGGATGGACGTGACGGACTGCTGCTTGGGTGTGAGGTATTTGATGAACCACGAGTACAGCGGCACAATCGTCAGCTTGTGTAGGCCGACTAATCGGGTGACGAGCTGCAAGACCAGCAGCTTTGTATCTAGCGAAAGCTTGTTCTTCGTCCCCTGCAGGTGCTTCGTAAACAGCTGTTCGGCAAACTCTTGAGGATCGTGTAGCAAGTGTAGGGCCGAAAAGTTGAGCGGGTGAGGTTTTGACTTTTTCTTCTCCTGCTTCTTGACCTTGTCGACTGCCTTTCTGTATGCCTCCTTCTGTTTCCTCGACTTCTTGTTGATGGTGATCTGGTGCTTCACCTTGGCCAGGTCAATCTCCTCGTCGCTGCTCTCGTCCTCGAGCTCCTCGCGCTCCTTGTCGCCGCCCAGGAAGAACCGCGTGGCTCCGACAATGACCTTTTCGTTGTCGGCCAGACAAGCCTCCTTCATGACGTCGACCGGCTTCGCATCCGTCCACACCTGTCGCTTCCACAGCTCGCGCGTCAGCTTGATGGCCCAGATGGCCCTCGGCGAAGCGCGGTCCGCCGTGACGAGGTTGTACAGCACGGCCTGGATCGTCCTGTTGAGCGGGTGGTTGGTGGACTTTGAGTTGGAGTTGCGCATGTCGCTGAGGATCTTCTGGAAGAGCATCTCGCGCATGGACTTGCTGCGCGAGGACACGAGGATGGGGAACAGCGTCGTCAGCAGGCTGGTCGAGTCGATGACCTCCTTGCGCCGCAGCAGCACCAGGCTGCCCACGACCTTGTCCCGCAGCTCCGGGTGCAGCGTCTCGTGGTTCTGCGACACGATGGCCTTGAGGTCGTCCGGGAACGTCCGCGTCTCGTCCGGGTAGCAGTCGGCGACGTGCGCGATGAGGTCGATCATGTTGTGGAAGGACTCCACCGTGTCGGCCGCGGCCGTCGTCGGCGATGTGAAGAAGATTTCGCGCTGGGCTTCATACTGCTCCCACTGCTTCAGGAAGTCGTCCTTGTAGGATCTATTGGGTAACAAACGATTGGTGAGCGGCAGTCCTTGCTGGAAGACGGCAGATGAATTGGCATCCAGGCGAGAGAGAAGGCTTACTTTGGATCCCGACGGATTTTGTACTGAAGACTCGCGCTGTGATAATTGTTAGCGAAAAGACAAATTGCAAAGGCGCATTTCATAAATAACAACATACAAGTCTGCATCGATCTTCTCGAGCGCCGCAACCTTTCTTTTTACCATTTTTGCGGCTGGTGGAAATGGCAGTGGAAGCGATCTGTATGGGGGGGTTGATTTCCGTCTCTGGCGGAAGATATCGAAGAAATTTTGGTACCGGCAATGCCAATCGATAAGATAAGAGCGAGAGTGGATAAGCTTAACCACTGCCACCAGATTTAGCGTGTGTGCGCGTGTGTGCGCATAAACATACCTAAGGTACCTATAAAGTTCCCGGCTTCTACTCCACCATTTGCGGGAGGGGGGCAACAGGTTCATGTTGTGTGCTCACTTGACCTCATTCATTTACAGTATCACATTCTGTCAACTGTTTGGCTATCTCTATGACTAAAATACACTGAGTCTACGGTGTCAGATCAATGTGATTTGCATTCAGTCGTTACTCTGTACAGTTACTGCCTAATACCGCAGCGGTGCCTAAGTAGGTAGGTACCTATGGCTAACACTCAATGTCGTACAAGATATGCCTTGTCCCCTTGCAGGCGAAACGTACAATACCGCACAAATATCAGAGAGAAAAGAAACCCGAAACGCACTAAAAGAAAGAGACGAAGCACCGGGACTATCGACCGGGGAAGAGTTGATGGTCCAAATATCCGGCATCCTCTACCCTTTGGAGAAGGCTTCTGGTGCGCCGCTTGGCTGCCGTTGATGTTCTCAAGTTCTCTGGGGCCATGACCACCGGGTCATCTTGTTCAAGGTCGCCTATAAACATTGTCGGAACGTCTGGAAACATAGCGACAGGTAGCAGAGACAAGGGTTCCGTGAGCTGATTGACGTTGTCCACGATGATAAAGGACGGCCCCCATTCGCTGCTTCCCACACGCCTGTCTATTGATCGAAAGGCAGAAGGCGTAGCGCAAATGGCATCGGCTCGTTCTAGCAGGTAACTGAGCGCATCCTCGGCATTCTCCCAATATATGCTGCGTTCCGCAGCGCTCATCTCTGGCCAAGATTCTGGCTTGTTGAAAAGCCCTCTGCTTAGACATTGTTCGGACCAGGAGTGCTTGTTCGAGGCTGGGTTGCGCTTCTTGTCTTTTTCGAGCAGGCAGCTGTTGTACGCCTCGATAATCTGGGTTTCAGCAGTAGTCCTTCCGCTGGCAACGACGGCGACTGCTGACTCGGTCCCTGCTTGCAACAAGTTATTTATTTCGGCGTTGTAGGAGTACAGTCTGAGGATGATTTTGCCTGGATTCATGGCAACCAATCGCTGGACAGCCTCGTCGACCTGTTTGTCTTGAGGTGCAATCCAAGCCACTCGCCCGTTAACAGGTACAAACTCATCCTTCTTCTTGCGGCTCAAGTCTTTTTCTTCTGCTGACATGTTATTCCACATAGCCATCTGAAATTGGTTGTACGTGCTTCTTTCATTCTCCAGCTCCCACGAAGAGTACTGTACGTGTCGACTGTCCCCTACATCCAGCCTAGATGACACAGCGGCTGGGGGATCGGGAGCTTCTGACATGACCGCTTGAGCAACTGACAAGGCAAAGTTTGACCTGGTTGGTCCTTCAGGCGCATTGATAATGATTTTTCCCGCTCGTGATCTGGCCATAGCTTCGACGACCTTTGCGTATTCGCCCTCAAAAATCCCTTTGCCCAATCGCTTCTGAAGAGCTGGAAACCATCTCAGCAGATCAGTGCGTTCTGAAGCCGGGATGTCGTGGAAGCGCGTCGAGAAGTCCCACCAGTCGTTGCCTAACGACTCTTTTTGGAGCCTGCTCATCTTTTCAACGGCCCAGTCTTCCATCAGAAAAGTCTCGGTATTGACTTCATAGCATATCTGAGCACAAACAGCTTTTGGTGATTCCTCCTTGTTGATGTTATCGAAGTAATTGCTCAAGTCGGCCGGCCAGGTTTGTTTGGGAACGTGCAATGTCATCGGAGGGCTTCGATAGCCATCCAGCCAGTATGGCTGAAGCGGTACCTCAAGAACAAACAAGGCAACACCAGCTGTGATTCCAGGCGGAAGCTTGATCCGGTGACCAACAAGAGGCTGTTTGGCGACTGGAATCTGACACGTAACTTCTTTCTCCCGAATCCAGTCTTGAATGCGCCGTGTATGCTCATCTTTCGACTCCCCCGGTTTCTCACGCAGTTGCAGTGCAAATCTCCTAGCGTCGTACATTCGGCGCATCTCAGTGTCTCCGGAAGGCACTGCGAGGATGGCTTCATTAGAAACCCTGGCATTGTATCCAAAGAGGTAGTCTTTGGCTCGCTTTTCGTACTCGTCGAGCGTAAGAGAATTCATAATCTCCTGCCAGCGGATCTTGTCACCTTCGCAGCCTTCGTCGCGGAGTAACTCGTCAGCCGATTTATCAGCGTCTTTCACGGCGCCATAGGCTGTTCTTTCCACAAGGCGTAGTCCTATTTGGATGGCCGTGGTCAAAGCATCGAGCGCATCGCCCTCGAGGCAGAAGTTGGGTGCGGTATGGAAGATTTGGTCGACGTCGAGTTCAACTTTGACAGTAGAGCCGATGCTAGGGAGTACGTGGCGGATGTCGTCAAGGCCAATGGTCATGAGGTAGGCTCTCGGCTCGTTGGTTGCCGCCATGCCAAACACTTCCATGTCCGTTCCGCGAGGTATCCATGCTGAGCTCGGAAAGGGTAGAAGATGGGCTCTGAATGTTGTTTCTCCGCATTCTCTGGTGAGTTGTTCAGTCCAAGTCATCTCATTTGATAGTCCCTTGATCAATGTATGCTTTCGATGCTCCTGGTTGACGAAACAACCGGCAGGGACTCTGATGCCTCGCCTCCGCCGATGGGCATGCCTCATGGTTTCCCAAGAAGATGATGACGAATAGTCCCGGAGGTTAATTTGGTAATGAACAATGGGTCCAGGCTCTTGGATTGTTGACAAGTAGCTCAATGTACGAGATGGTTTGAAAAGAGGGGGGCAAGAAGATGGGGAGGAGAAATTCAAATTTGAGGCACGGAGAGAAAGAATCAGAAGTTGTGCAGAATGAACTTGGTCATCTGGCGGTGAATCGCGGCGAAGAAAAGTTAGGAAGGTGCTGCCTGCCAGCTGGCGGAGAGGCAAGTGCGTTTGACGTACCTACCTAGTACGAAGGTAACGGTGTCTGCAATGCTTTGGTGTCGTTGGTGAAGGTGACCGGCACCCAACAAGCTCAGTTAATCGGGAGGTCGTCACCTTGAAATCTGTCAGAAGCAACTGTAGAGCTGGAGATACGCATGGCCACGGGAATGTGCTGGTGTTGAGCCGAGATTGGAAGCAGCTGTGCTCCTGGCCTTCACTTCCTTGAAGTCGATTGGAACCCACTCTGGGTCGGAACAATGTGCTATACTGACATTACTCTCCTCTAATGCGCCGAAAGAAGTGAATCAGCTTCACATATCAAAGCAGCCCTTCGTGCCTGGTAAAATCTCGCGAATAGTCGCTGCCAGCCAGGTTGCAATGACACTCCTTTGCCTGATAGACAAGTGGCAAGGGCATCCGGGCGGCCACTACATATGGCTTTGGTAAAGTAGGTATTGACCATTCCAGGCGTGATGTCCAGCCTTCTATCTTAATGTCAGATTTATATGTTGCCTATGACGTCGTTCTCTTATCTACCGCTTGCAAGGCCCAAGCTATTCATTGATCATAAGTAAAAACAGTAATCACCACCAAGTTACGTTATCCAAGCACCCCAAGATGCAGCATTGACTGCGAATTAGAAACAGTGCATGGCTTTAACCAAGTCTATTAGATAACGCAAGAAGATTGACTATTATACAACCCTTAGCGGGGGTGCCAAGTGGTCTGCCGACTCTATACTCTACTCTAGGCAACCAAGAGATGTATACCAGCGCCTGTTTCTAGAACCGCATCCTTCAACCCGGCCAAACAACCAAACAGGGAACCTTAAGTTCCCCGTCAAAATCAAGACTGTTTCCCTTCTATATGGTAGGAAAGCCCAGCCCTTGGGCAGTATCCATATAGCTGCCCCATCTTCGAAATCTCGGTCCAACTTTTGTCTTCACGCGTCTTCCTCATACTCCGTTTTTTTGTCGTCAAGTCGTTAGAAGTGCATTTATTTGGCAATCTCGACACCGCCGACGGCGCCCAGAGCCTTCTTGAGATCACCTGTGCCCATCATGTCAGTTTTGATTCGACCTTTCTCCGAAGGAGTCTATGAGTCTTTGGTAACCACTTACCGTAGATGGCGAATTGACCGGCAGTCAGGGTTCCGACCATGAAGAGACGAGCACCGATACCGGTGTAAGAGCCACGGAGACCAAGCTCACGAGCGATCTTGATCAGGCGGCTGGTGGTGCCCTCACCGGGGAGACCCTTGGTCTTGTTGATCTTGGAGAGCATGGTGTCGGCGGGCTGAGAAACGATAGCGGCAGCGAAACCAGCAATCAGACCAGAGCCCAGGTTGGCAGTGGTCTGCATGCCGTCGGAGAGGCTCTCCTTGGGGAAGGTACGGAAGACAGCCTCAGAAACCTTCTCGAAGACGACGAACTTGGCCATGGTGTAGGGGATCCTGGACACATAATGTCAGCGTGATGCCCAGCTGAGTCCAATTTCGGCTCGAGTTAACTTACTGCTTGAAGAGAATGGGTCCGAAACCGGCGTAGAAGGCGCCGATACCCTCGTTCTTGAGCATCTTGGAGAAACCGCCAATGAGGCCGTTGGCGTAGGTGGGCTCAGAGACGAGACGGATACGGGTAGCCTCGAGAGGGCAGAGGGCAATGTCGGCGAAGAACTCGGCGGCGGCAGAGGAGGCCAGGTAGATGGCAGTTCGGTTGTTGGAGGCAGTCTCAAGGCCCAGGCCGTTGATGAACTGGGACTTGAAGAACTCGTAACCGCCGAACTTGAAGGCACCCTGCAGGAAGTAACCGGCGAAGGTAGGGCCGGCACCGGTCAGGAGAGCGCCAGCGCCCTCATTCTGGATGACCTGGCGGAAGCCACCGATGAGGCCGCGGTTGTAGGTGACGGGGTCGAGCTGGATACGGGTCTTGACGCTGTATCGTGGAAAAGGATCGGTCAGCACGGCGGTTCGCTTTTTCACATGCTAAAAAAAGGCGGTAGGAAGGGGGCCTCCATCTGAAGGGATATGTGATGGATCATGGCCCAACTTCCAACAGGGAAGAATTGGAGCAGCAACTGGAGAAGGGTCAACATACACATCGACGGGAGTCAGACCACCGTGGGTGACGGAGCAGCAGACAGCGCCGGCGAGGGCGAAGCGGGAGTAGAGCGAGAAGCCCTCGAGCTTCTTGGGCTCGGACAGAGAAACCTGAGCAGCGGCCATTGTGACTGAAGGAGTTGAAGCAGCGAACAAACACTGAGTGGGGAGGAAAGACGAAGAAGAAGAAGGCTTAGCAGAATCGAGAGAGATTCGACGTGGAGAAGATTGAAGTTTTCGTCTGGGGGAGGGCGGTGATGAAAAGCGGCGGCCTTTTTGTTTTGAGGTCTTTTCGTTGCTGCTGTTCCCTTGCCGAACCGGCGCTAGTCTAGGGGCTTGAAAAAAATTGTTGCAGGGGGGGCCTCGGGAACACTCGGATAATTCGATTGGGTGGCTGGAATGAGTGGACATGATAGCGAGTTGGAGTGGCTGACACTAGGCATAAGCCACAGTTGCCAGGGGAAAGCTCTGGAAAAATCGGGCGTTCCGACAGGTCGAGATGTCAGATTTGATGAAGGCGACATACTTTACATATGTTGCTCGTCTCAAATCTATCATCGCCATTATAATACTTGCATAGAAAACTTGATGCGGGTTTCACTGCTTTGATACCATGACACCGTCCATGGCAATTCTTCTCTGGCGTCGCAGTGGTTGCGCACCACCTGCCTCTTGTGCCTGAGGTGTGGCTGGTGAGGACGCTCGGAGCCATTCATCTGTGCAGCCTTGCCAACGTGGGGCACTGGATCGGCCCCGCTAATCGCAGCCGGAGAGTTACTCAGCATCCAGATGGCGAATATCGGTGTAGTGACGTGCCACCACCTCGAAGCCACAGAAAACATTAGACGTCTTGGCTGCGGCAACACCGAGTTTCGCCAGCAAAATTGTAAATGATATCCAAGAAAGATTATTGAAGGTATCATTTTTCAGAAAGCGCTATTTGCTGGGTATTCAGGCTCCAGACTTTTTGATCCCAGTGACCAGATTGTGCAATTTGTTCTTGCCAAGTCTGGGCGGAGTTAAGATACTCGCTCGTCCTACGTCCGCAGTCATGTGTAACGTGATCATGTTCCAGCATTCGGCTCTCGCAGGAGACATTTGAGACCTTCGCGCTGATATCGTTGCTCTAGATATCAAGATGACCGGTGGCGTGTGTAGATACTTTCACTGGCTCCTTGGTTCATGAGCAACAGAGATGATCCTCACGGCAACTTTAGTTGATACCTACGGTTGAATCTTAATTCTTGAGCCTCGGACACTAATCTGAATGAGGCTAAACGTCACTAAACGACGTAAAGGAGCTTATTGCAATTTTCAGATGATTATTGAGGATCTCTTCCCTGTTGTTTCTTTTCCTCACCGGCGAAACTTCAAGCAGTTGTCTTGTCGTTCCTGCAGTTGCTTTGGCTACCCTATTATTGACGCTAATTTTAGACCTGCACGTCATTGCTCGGCAGAAGGAATTTCCGCGAACATTGACCCTTGCTTGTCTTGGTAGATCGCTGATGCTTAGTCATCAGGGGGACGACAACCCAGCGGTAGGTATTCATAATGATGATCCAACGAAGAGAAAATCAGAGAGAGTCCTCCTGTTCAATAGACAAGAATATCTATTTGGATAGATAACCCAATTTTCTTTCGAAGGTTGAGTAAATCCATCCCCGGGATCGATCTTGCCATAGCCCACAGCAAAACACAGTATCACGCACTGGCATCAATCATCAGGAAAAGCATGAGCAACACATATTGAAGGCGGCCAAAAAGCACCTTCGTGCACGGCCTCTTGGTAATACCCTAGTGCTATATGCTCTGTGACCCCATGTTGCATCTTTATGGGTAGTCTCCTTCAGTTCTGCTCTTGCAATAGCTGCTGCAGCTTTTTCTACTTGGTTGACCGAGGCGCCAAACATTGACACTGTGGTTAGGTGTGGCCGGCTGGCGTTGCTGGTGTACGAATACATGGGAGGACTCACCAGACAAGGACAATGGCTTCCAATCTCAGCAATATTCGAGCTGCCAATAAGTGAAAGATCTGGTTATGAGGATAGGTAGGAGAATTATAGCCCTCGGTCGTTGAATCCTTCGGTAATACGTGAAGCCCGCTCGTTGTCCTCCTCTCACAACATACCTACTGTTGCTGTATATCCTGTCTCTTCAGCGCTATATTTCTCCTCTGAGTAAATAGAAATGATGGCAATTATCAACCCGTGCGCGACATCGTCGCTGCTCGTCAAAAAGGTTAGCTTGAGCTTCACTCTACAAGCTCAACAATTCTGATTGTGGCGTTTTAAGCTACCTTATCCGGGCAGAGCCAACACTGAACTGGTCCTAGACATCGCAGAAAGCTTTTGGGCGAAGGAGCCGGTTACCACATTCTACTTTCACTAAAACCCTTTCTGGGGCCTAAATAGGCATAAGCTCGTTGCAAAGATGCTTTTGAGTTTGCGTCTGGAGACGAAAACCTAAGTATGGCAACATCCCCTCAATCGTGAAGTGTCATGAGTGAAACCAGCATATACTGATACAAATATGATGGCCGGATTTCTTATGAGCGTCAAGACTCATGTGGAGTCAAAGGCTTGATAGTTGCTCGTTGTCACCTACTCAGTGAGTCCCAATAAGGGACGCAAGCACGAGACACTTCACAAGCCGTTTGCCATCCGAGATGCCATCCGAGAGAAACAAACGAACTTACCGCATAGAATACGGCACGCATGCAGATAGCCGCACAAAAGTGTCTGAGAACAAGGACCATGAAATTCCAAGAAGCATATGTGCCACGAACCCTCGAGCTTAGGGCTTTTGGCCGCCAGCTGGCAACCAGCTGGCAGCCTTGTGACAGCCACCACGCGCTCTACCACGACGAATGAACTTTGTGTGTTCTTTTGGTTGCAGCTTGCCACCAGGTAATGAACGCGTCCTCGCCCCAAAGTTTGTTTTCTTTTGTTCTTATACTCGGGGCTCCCACAGGTTTCTTCTTCCTCCTTCACTCTGCACGCGTCCCACACAGAGAGTGTCCGCGCTTCAAACCACCGTCACTCTCACTTCTGGTCATCCATCGCCAACAGAATTTCCCCATCAGTTTCAGATGTGAAGATGGCATCCAACGCTCCTGATGCCTCGCAGGCAACTCCGCCACCCCTCGCAGATCAGACTCCCGCTGCTCAAGGCGGCCGCAGCCCTACCGTCCCCTTCGAGGAAGAATTTAACGAATTCCCAAATGAAATCTCCGCTTGGAACAGTGTGCTGATGTACATCAACCACAAAATTCTCCCCGGCTTCGCCAATCACCACATTGCACGCGTAGGAAGGAGCGTCGCCCCAGGTCTCCGAGTGGAGGTCCAGACGGCATGGGGTCCTCGCATCCCCTCTACCCTCATCATCCGGCTCCAAGTCAGGAACGGGGATGACATTCAGGACTTCGCCATCCTTACCCTTCCCATGGGCCAAACCGAGAAACCGATGGATGCTGACTCCTTCCGTCCGAGTGAGAGACCGGAAGTTAGGCATATATTCCCCAAGCAGCCGGGCGATCCTGTTGGTGTGTCTTACTCGCGATACCGCCATCATGATTTGGATTATTTCAAGGGTATCCCGAGTAATGAGCCGACATGGGTGCTCGTCTTCAGGACCACCTGGGAGGCCGTGCGACTCGAAACCGTCATCGACGTCCACAAAATCGCAGTGTCCTATCCCGCCAAGTTCTGGGACCGAATCGGCAGTCAGCCAGCTGGACTCAGATCCATCGTGGAGAAACTCAGGTCGACCTTTGACGGCAAAAAACCGAGCGAACAAGTCTCTATCCAGTTTGTGTTCCCGTACGCCCGGGGCTGGGAGCGAGATTGGTATGTTTTCCTCACCGACAAGAGAAAGATTAACCCTGGTGTTCTCGACCTCCAAGCTCTTTGCGACCATCGAATTGAGAAGTTGGATTACTCCAATGCCCTCATTGGCCAACAATGGCTCGACGAAGAACTCGCCTGGAAGCAGAAAATGGCGTGGAACTGCGGGAAGACGTACTTCAAGGCACGTCTGCTCCCATTTCCCGGTTCAGAATGGATTCCAACCACCAGCGACATGGCCGAGTACGGCATGAACGGCACCAGAGGCCCAATGGCTTATCTGCTGGTCGTCAACTTAAGCTATGTCCGGGAGTTTCTACCCGACATTGGCACCAAGTCCAAAGTGTACATTAGAGAGCTCGCTCAGCAGGGCTACACACTGCCGCGACCGCTCGTAGCCGAGGCCGACGTCAAGGTGCTCGCCACCAGACTCCAGCGCACTCTTGGCAACGCGGAAGACTGGGCCAAGAAGAAGTTTTGGAACCGTGGGAGGACCCAGTGGAACGCAGATGAAGTCAAAGAGCTCTTCATACAGAGCGCCGCTGTGGACGTGGCCATGTTCCTGCCCATGCCGTCCGCAGATGATCGACGCAACGCAGCAGCCTCGCAAGCCGCCACATTTCTCCGAAAGCGCGAGAACGAGGATGACGATGACCATTATCGCCGGATCTTTGATTGGATCCGCGAGGCTCTGTGTGTCGCGCCGAAAACGAGGTACCACGAACCGTATACGGGCATTCGTCTGAGCTTACCACCTGGCGTTTCTGCAGATGTTGGGCTGTTCTTCCTCGAGGTGCCCAGACAGCAGGACTGGCCTCGCGGTTTGAAGAAGCCCCCGATGGTGGTTGAAGCACCAGAGATGTCTCCCGTAACTGACCTCCAGGGCGTCCTCGACACAGCGTTTGCGGACCCTCGTGATGTTCTTCGCACAGAGATTCGTTACTCGGTTGAGGAAAATTGGGAGTTGAAAGGGGACGAAGCTATACCGATCATGAACAACGTCGACTTCAACGCGGAGGAGACTGCATGGTGGAAATTCATGATGAAAGGCACCAAGGTTGCCCAAGGGCCGACGAAGCCGAAACATTAACCGATCTTCATACAGAGGAGGCAATCAGCCCAGCAACAGGCTGATAATGCTGTGCTGGAAGAGTTTGTCTGTTCTAAGTTCTGTCAATGCCTCCTTTGACGAGCGGTGCCACTCAAATGGGGTATCAAGACGATGGAAAGTAGTTGTGAGAGATGGTTTCTTTCACGTTTTGCGAAGCGTCCAAAAGACTGGATTGAGCAGTTTGTTTGCCTTTTCGGCTCCGAAAGAATATAGGGGGTATGACAGGCTGTGTCCTTCGTAGCCAACGGGTCAATGAGGCTGGTAAGGGTTATGGAATCCCAGGTACGATCGGAGGCCTTGGTGACATAAGGCTTATGTGTTTCATGAAGAGGTGTATTCTTTCTGTAAACGGTAGTAGTTCCTCCTCAATTGATTCGAGTCACATACTTAATGATGATTTGAGTGAATGATACCATATCTGTGGTGAGTACTATGCCGTTTAGCAGACAGCCCGGCGAGAGATATGATGTGCCAGTCGCTGCTGCTTGCGGCCCCTACTTCTTTGTCAACCAATGGATTGTCTCACCGCAGACCTAGCGGCGACGTTTCCCAGTGATCAGTGTCTTTGGGGAGTGATCTAATCACCATAGTATCATGCCACGAGATCGTGAAAGGCTGATGTGGGCATACCAGCCATATCGTAGCGGACCGTTAGTCCAGCCTGTTGGAAGATGGCCGCTGGAGGTCCTCGCCCGTGTTTGCCAAGCATTCAAAACCCTGGGTTGTGCTGACACCATATCCTTTCCTGTTGGATATCTTTCCCTTCTGAGGTCAATTATCCAGTATAGTACCGTCCTTGGCCTAGTCCACAGAGTTCAGCAACGGCAAGCCCAGTATGGTAGCAAATGTTGCTCCTGCGGAACTTTTGTACCCGCTTGCAATGACATTCCTGCAAAATAAAAGCTGGCCTGTGAGGAGGCGAAAGCAAAGCTCATCCAGATCAGGCGTCAAGCAGTGTCCGTGCTCCTCCTGAGCTGTGCGGAGAGGATCAGGTACAACTGGCGGAACGCTGCCGAGAGGACCCTCGACTGCCACGAGATGCAAAATGGCCAAGTTGTTGCGGTGACTGTCATAAATCTAGGGCAGATGCTTTGTTGGTCTTGAAATTGAGAGAGGGAGCTCACCGGACCGGCGGAATTAGGTCCAACAAGAGATCGATCTAGAGTCCCATCAGCAACCAACAGCACCCACTGCCAAGCCAGCGATCCATTCAACCGGAGACTAGAGATGAGGAGCAACCATCAAATCTCCCATCGTCATCCAGGGGAGAACATTCCACCTTCGTTTCGTACGCACAGTACGCAGCTTGAGTGCATGTAACTCTACAAGCAGCCGAGCTGATCCGGACAAATGCCCAGCTACTCATGCTAGCAGCATTTGAATGCGGAAGAATCCAAGGTTGAGACGGCCGCTTCGTGCCCCATTCGCCACCCTCCCACATGGACTTGGCCTGACGATCGAGCCACACAAAGGTGGACCGGGATGGACCCGATGAAGAGCAGCTCGAATGGCACTGAAACGAAACATGGCAAGAGACGGTTGACGGAGCATCCCGAAGAAAGTCAGGAACCGATTGACCAAGTTTTGCAGGACGTGGCGAAGAAGATAAGCCGAGGTCGTGGCATACGCATTCGAAGCTCGTTGACTGGTAAGACGGCACCGCGGTGCGACGGATCGTTGTAGCGTTGAGCGACAAGTCTTTCTGCAAAACATCAAACATGGGCATGGTATAAGCTTAAACTGGCGACCCGGACTCGACGACTTCTTCCAAGTGAGTCGTAGCAGCAATCGGCAGCATATACAAAGCCATGATGCTATTATTACACTTCTGAGTCTTCAGCTTCCACAGTAGTGATCCTCTTGTCTGGATACGCACAGTACCGGCACGAGTATTCAGCACGGCGTAAAGAAATTGCTACCAAGCTTTGTTTTCTCTTAAGAGATGGGGGATATGGGCCTTGCCCTGTGGTAGGTGACTTGGAGTAAAGTTGTAATAACCTATGGGTATTTTTAGGTATAGGGCGGCATGCTGGCCTATAGGCGGGGTTTAGGTGTAAAAATGGGCGTATTAATAACTAGCGCCTAATTTAGGCGCTTAATTTAGGCGCCTGGTATTTTTTAGGCGGTTAATAGGCTATGCATATAGGCAATGCCTAATAAGTATATTTATTTTAGGCAGTTAGTTTATAAAGTGTTTAAAAATTAAATAAAGTTCTTAAATAGATTATTATAAGAGATTATTATAAAATGCATAGTATTTCTAAAAGATAACTATATATACTATATATTAATTACGCTTTAACGCCTTTACTATTAGCTTTCTTAAACGCCCTGATAATTATAGTTATAGCTAGGTGCTGTTTTATTATAAGGATAATCCTATATATGCCCTTTAATATAGGTAGCTAAAGTAATAAGCTATTAGTAATATTTAAGATTAGAAACTTAAGCTTGCTAAAATATTAAGAGTTATAAACTTAAGCTAGGGTAAATAAGGGCTTATAAAAAGATAGCTATTATTATTATCTTTATTATTATTAATAAAATTAGTCTCTTAACCTTTTAAAATAAATAAGGATAATATAGAATTTAGCTTATTAACTTATTAAGCTATTATAATCTCTTACTTTACTAGCTTTATAAGCTAAAGGAGTGTAGTAAGATAAGTATTTATAGCCTATAGAATATATAAATAGCTTAATGCCTTTTTAAGTTTAAAAAGCTATATATTATATAACCCCTTAATTTATTAATTAAGGTAATTCTTATAGCCTAAGAGAGGAAGTTATTATTAATAATCCTCTTGCTTAAAGAGGTAGATATTATATTACTTTTAGATTATTTAAATATATAGGCAAGAGTGATTAAAATAGCAGATTTAATAGTAAATACTTTAACCTCTTTTTAAAAGAATACTACTTAGTTATATAGTAAGAAAGTCTTTAGCTATTTAAGCTAGGTAAATATATTATAAGATATAAAAAAGGCATAACTAGAATTAATAAATAGTCTTATTCTTTATAAGCTAAGATAATTAGACTTAATAATAGAAAAGAGGGGTATAAGAACTAATACCTTTATTAAAGAAGTTATAGCAGGTTTAATCTACTTATTATAATAGATTTTAAGTCTAATAAAATAATTAGTTAAAAAGAGATTAATTATTATATATAATTATTATAGAAATATACCTTATTAAGGCTAAATAAGATTATATAAATATTATCTTATAAAGTATAAGAGGCGCTGGCTTTTAGTGCTATTAGGTAATAGTATTACTTATAATAGCTAATAAAAGCTGCTTTAAAGGTATTTTTTAAATCTCTTATTAAAAAATTAAGGTATTTAGCACTAGTCTATCTTATATCTAGATTAGGATAACCTTTAAGTAAGCATAATAGCTATATAATATAATATATATCCTAATCCTTAAGTATAATTAAAATATACTTTTCTAGCTTAGCTTAAGTAAAGGTAATAGCTAGAATAAGAGAGTTTTACTAGCAGGTAGTTAATAAGGACTAAATACTCTTCTAGAAGTTAATTAATATAATTAAAAAATATAAGGCGCTTACTTTTAGGTATTAAATAGTTATTACTAAGGTAGTATATAAGCAGTTATTAATATTATTTATTATTTATAAGAATAAATAACTAATATTAATAAGATATTTAATTTAATACTAGTTTTTTATAATAATAGCCTATTTTTCTTTATATAGTTTATTAATAGTTAGAGCATATACCTTTAAACACTACCTCTTTATAACTAAACTGTCTTATAAGAAATCTATTTACTAATAAACTATTAGGACTGTTATATATAAATAAGTTAAGATACTATTTAATCTTATAAAGACTAAGCTATTCTAGCTTAGTCTAGTAATCTAGGGCTTATTTTTTAAAGACTAACTTACTTAATTTTCTATCTAAGATTAAAAATATCTTCCTTTTTATATACTATAGCTATTTAGTCTTACTTAATTAGCCTTATTATACCTTTATTTATTACCTAGCCTTAGGCCTATATACTTCCTACTATAAAATCCTCTTTATTAAAACTCTTTAATATTATAAAGTCTTAATCTCCTTATCTTAATACTATTAACTTTAACCTATTTCTTATAATACCTCCTTTATAATATACTAATTAAATAAACCTTTATAACCTTATATATAACTAAGTATATAAAATTATATAAAGTAAAGTAAAAGTAAATATAAAACTTTTTTACCTAGCGCTTAGTCTCTCCTTTTTTACCTTTATGCTTTACTTTATTAATCTCTATAGCTATAGATTATTTAATCTAGCACTATCTTTTATTTCCTTTATGCTATTTTCCTTATAGCGCTTATTATTATTCTTATTATATATCCTTTTATACTATTCTCTTATTATATAATCCTTAAGTGCATGCTAGGTATAAGAATATTTATACTGCTTTATTAATCTAGTTCTAGGCTTTAGGATCTATTAGACCCTTAAGCGTTAATAAGTAATATAAGTCTAAGTGCTTTATATAAAACACTTCTTATAGTCCTATATCTTAAAGTAATAACACTACCTTTACTATTATCTCTTTTCTAGCTTTACTTAATATTTCTAGCTTTTATTAGTTAATTTCCTTATTAAAAGAATCTATAACTTATTAAGGAGTTTTTAAATTCTATTTAGCAGACTTTCTATTTTTCTTAAAATCTACTATAGCTTTAGTAATTAACTAGGTAAAGGTTCTTTATTCTTTTATATTTTTATCTATGCCTTTATCTTTATCTTTATCTCCTGCTTATATATAGCCTAGTATAAGGTTATAAGATTAAATAAATCCTTATCTAGCAGGCATATTTAAGGAATATATATAGCTTACTGTTTAGATCTGTTATTAAGCAGGAGTTTTTAGTTTATAAACTAGTTTACCTGCCTTTTAAGCACTAAATCTAGGTTAGTGCTTAAGCTAACTGCTATATAGCGCCTTTAATTATAGCGTTTTAAACTAGAATAACTATAATCTAGGTATATTTATAAGTTAAAACCTGCTTTTATTAAATACCTTATTAATATCTAGTATTAATAGATTTAACTAAGCTTTAGCCAGCTCTTAAAGCAAGCTTTTAAAAAGTATAATTAATTTTTAAGCGGCTTTTTTAATACTAGCTAGTGGTCTAGCTATTTATGTATTAGCCTTTATCTGCTTATAAAGATCCTTAGTTAAGGTATATAAAGCAGATTATAAGTGTAGGAGGGCAGTAATTATTTAATCTTTAAGTTTAAATAGTAGTAGTTAGGATATAAAAGCAGAGGTAGTAACTTTAATTAGCACTACCCTTAATATTCTTAATAAAAGGCAGACTAATAGGTTTTATAATAAGGTCTTAGAAGGTTAAGCTAAAGGCGCTTTTAATAAAGGTTATAAAAAGTGCAGAAAGTTTAAAACACTAAGAGAGATATATAAAAGGTTTAAGATTAATTTATTCTTAAGGTAAATAAAAGTGCATTCTCTTTTAAAGTATGCTGCTATTTAACCTAGTTTATAATTTAATAAAAACTATCCTCTAACTTAAGTATAGTTATTTTTAGTCTTTAAATTTCTAGCCTATACTTATTTATTTACTATTATATTAATAAGCAGTATTATATCCTAGTAATAGTTAGTATATTATTTATATTAGAATAGGCTAGTATAGTAGTTAATGCTAAGTTTATTTACTGCTATGCCTTTAAGGGTTAAGTATATTATATTTATATAGCCTTTTATTATTATATTAGGGCTAAAAAGGCACTAATCCTTAAGGCATAGATTAAATAGTAGCTGTTAAGCTTAAACTATTTTAAAAAGGGACTTAGCCTTTAAGAGCCCTTTTACTTTATCTTCTTTATATAAGCCTACTTAAATTCTTACTAATCCTTAAAGTGTTAAGAGGAACTATATTAGGCATAAATAGCTATATTTAGTATCTCCTATTTATATTATATATAGTATAATATATAGATTAAATATATCCTTATATTTATTTATATTTATAAAGGCATTCTAGAGTTTAACAGCCTAAATAGCTCTTTTTTCTTAACTAATTTCTATAAGGTTAAAGTAGTATAATTGCCTATATTACTTATTAAAAATAATAGCTATTTAATAATTTATAAAAGAGAGCAGGCTTATATATAGATGCTTTCTTTATATTACTTTTTAAAATTATATTACCTTTATACTAAAGTAAAGTCTTTTAGTAATACTTTTATAAAACTAACCTCTTATTTATAGTTCTAAGGCCTGTATATAGTAATTACTAATAATAACTACTTAATTAATGCCTTTAATAATAATATAAAGCATAGTATAAAGCGTATTATTTATAGCTCTTATTTCCTAGCTGCTTTTAATAAAGAACTAGTAAACTTATAAAAGGTAAGTCTTTTATTATTCTTTACTAATATTAGTAAAGGGAGGAATATATAAAAAGGAGGTAAGTAATTAATCTTAAAGGAGGTTTAGTAAAGGATAACTTTAATAAGGTCTTAATTACTAAAAGACTTAAAGGAAAAACTAAAATAATTAGGCTTAGTATAAATTAGCTAAGTCTTAGTTAACTATAGTCTGCTTATTTTTTAAAAAAAAGGGCTTAGTCCTTTTTAATCTTAAAAAAGAACCTATATAGTATATAAGCGCTTTTCTACCTATAGCTTTATTTAAAGGCTAAAACTAGCATAATTAAGGATTTACTATAATTTTAAAAGAGAAAACATTATGCTTATTAAAAGGGAAGAAAGAGGTAATTATTATATATAGGAGGTAAGGAGATTGCTAATTAAATACTTTAGCAGGTAGGTAAAGATTATAATATTATAAGTAAAAGGGGAGAGAGAAGGTAAAGAAAGAGAGAAAGGGAGAGAAAAAGTAAGAGGAGAAAATAGCTTTTTATATTTCTTATAGCTATAGGCGCTTTATAATAGCATCTGCCTTAAGTGTAATTTACTATATTATTTAGTAAAGTAGTTGCTAAGGTATTATATAGTAGTAAAGTAGTTTATAAGTTAATCTTTTAGGTTTGCTTTTATTTATTATATAAATAAGGAGATTAATTAGCAGCTTGCCTTTCCTTTAGTATTTTCTGTTTTTTTTACTTACTTTTTTTTTTATTCTTCTTTATTTACTTTTTTCTTTTTTTTTTTTTCTTTTTCTTTTTCTCTTTTTTATCCTCCCTTTTTTATATATTAACTAATTAATTATAAAGAATACTAGCACTCTCCCTTATTATTACCTCCTTAATATTATTAATCTTATTAAGGCGCTAATGCCTATTACTATTACTGCTTAATTACAGTCCTTTTCTTAAAGAGGAAATAATAAGTATTATTTACCCTTAAAGCCTGCTTTTTAACTTAAATTTATAATTAGTTATTTCTCTTTTTTATTTAATCCCTTTACTAATATTTATTTCTTCTTAGGTCTAAGAGTGTTTTAATATCTAGGTAGTTAGCAGTATTAATATTAGCTACTTAAATTTACTAATTTATTTAAAGATTAGTTTTACTTAAAATCTTCCCCTTAGTTCTTATTCTTAATAATATATTAGCTAAAAGTCTTTTAAATAATACTTTTAAGATCTAGTTTTTTAATCTTATATAAGTAACTATATAATTATTAATTCTAAGCTTTAAAGGCATTAAGCATATTATAATAATATTTATATTCCTACTAAGATTTTTTATAAGCATGGCTGTTTCTTTACTTATTTTTATAGTATGTATTTAAGGTACTTTAAGGCTCTTTTTATTACTTTTTATAAGCAGGTAAACCTATATCTTTATGCTTACTGTATTATAACTTTCTAACTTATAGTTACTATTACTTATAAGTATATTATATTCCCTTTTTCTAAGTATATTTTAATTCCTAGTTAATAGCATAATACTTATATAAATTATTTTTAGTTTAATAATACTACTTATAATTAGCAGTATTTCCTTAAATACTAAATATAACTATTTAATCTGCCTTTAGCTAGTCTATTCTTTAAAAGAGACTAGTCTGCTAATAATATTAGCAAGTATAATTATTAAGCTAGTATACTTTTAAGCCTTATTACTGCTCTTTAGTTAATAAAGCATATCCTTAATATTAATAAGGATAGTAATATAAAGTTAAAAGAGGTTTAACAGCTTTAAAAGGTTTTAAAAGGTTTTAAAAAAGACTTAAATTTATAAAATAGTTTTACTGCTTTTAATTAAAGGTCTTTTTTACCTTTTATTAAAGAATATTATATTAGTTTTCTCTTTACTAATAGCAGCCTTTATTAGCTGCTTATTAAGACTGTTTATTATAATTATTTAATTATAGGTTTAGTTATTCTTTAGCAGTATTATAAGCAGCAGCTTACTTAGCTTATATTTTTTATAAAATAAGGGCAGGCATAGCTATTATAGCTATTACTACTTAATTTTAGTAACTTTTATTTATTAATTTAAGTAGAGCTAGTAAGAAGAAGCTATTAAAGACTAAGGAGTAGTATTCTAATTATCTTTTATTTAACACTACTCTTAAAACTCTAAAGCCTATAAGCATTATATATTAACTAGCATGCCTTAGATTCTTAATAATAAACCTATCCTCTCCTTTTACTAAAGGAATGTCTGCTTTAATTAAATTACTTACTTATATAGGCTAGAAGGTAATTATATCTACTAGGTTATTACTAATTTTAATTATAAATAGTTAAAGTATGTTTTTAATTTAATCTTTAAAATCTAGCTCTTTAAGAGTGCTTTTTATATTTTTTTTACTATCTTTATTTAGTTCTTAGTCTAGTTCTTAGTCTAGTTTATCTAGATTTAGTTTAAAGTTAGGGTCTGTATTAAAATCTAAGGCAGGCTTATTATCTACCTTAAGTTCTATATCTAGTTCTTTATCTAGTTCTAGTTCTAGTTTAAAGTTAAAGTTTATATTTAAATCTAAGGCAGGCTTATTATCTGCCTTAAATTCTATATTAGCTATAATATTATTATTAGGTTTAGCACTAGCCTTAGCATTATCCTTAAGTTTAGCATTAGCCTTAACGTTTTCTTTTATAGGTTTTATTTAATTTTAAGTCTTTATTTTAGCATCTGTCTTTTATCTTTTTAGCTTAGGCAGGTCTATTAACTTTTCACCCTTTTATTTCTTACTAATTATCTTTATTATCTCTTAAGGTTAAGATCTAAAAGATATATCTAGCATTATACAGTCTGCTATAACCTTTTAATTTAGCTTAAAAACATGCTATTAAAAGTAGTCTATTTATAATTTAGCTAAGAAATAGTATAAGGACTATTTACTAAAGGGTATATAGTTTCTTTTAAATATAAAAGGGTTTACCTAGATTTTATTAATAAGTTACTTTTTCTAGAAATTTAACCTTTATGCTAGAGTTTTATAGCATATATCCTGCTAATATAGCTTTAATTAACTAATTCCTAGCTTAATTTTAATAAAGGTTTATAAAAACTAAAGGACTTTATTTTAATATTTTATAGCAGTTTTAAGGGCTTTTATATAAATTTACTAGTCCTGCAGTTTAAGATTAAATAGTCTTTTAGCATATCTCTTTTATAAGCTAATCCTTTCTTTTTAAAGCACCTGCCCTATATAATAAGTCTTAATTTTATTAACTATTAGCCTAATAAGACCCTTTAAGGAGAGTAATATTTAGAAGATTACTAAGTATTTATATTTAAAGTCTTTAGGCTATGCTATATATAGTATTATTATAAAATTAAATAATCCTCTATATCTTACTATAATTAAGAAGTTCTACTAGACTATAAGAAATACCTTAATCTAGTCTTTTTAATCTTATTCCTTTATATTCTAAAAGTAAACTATTCTTTATTATTTATCTTAAATTATAGCTATTTAGTAATAGTAGAAATAGACCTAATTAAAGTAAAATCTTCTTTTAAATATCTTAATATTAAATTCTCTTAAGTCTATATTAAAGGACCTATCTCCTTCTTAAATATTAAATTAAGTCCTAAAAGAGATTACTAGGTTTTAAAAGTATTTAATCTTATTTATGCTTATAAATATTATATAATTAATTCCTTATATTATATAGTAAGTAATTTTTTATAACTTAAAGTTAAATACTTCTTCTTAATAGCTTAGATCTACTAGGAAGTTATATAACTTTTAATAATGCCTAGCTCTTTTTTAATCTAGTATATTAGGGAATATTAAGATATAGTTATAATATATTTTAAAGTTAGTAAAGGATATGTTATTTTAGAAGTTAGTAGTACTAACTAGTAGTACTTTAGGCTACTTTAGGCAAGGGGTAATTAAGAATAGTTATTTTTAATAAAGGCTTATAAGGTCTTAATTAACTGCTGCCCTTTTAATAAGCTAGTAAAAGAGCATATTAGTAACTTTTAATACTAATCCTATATAGCTAGGTAATACTTTTTATTTAGTATAATCCTTTAAATATCTTGCTTAATAAAACTAGTTAAGGTTATTTATTTTTAAAAATAGTTAGGTTTTTAGTCTTTATAAGTATTTATATATTTTTATAAGATTAAATAATTCCTTAGATTTATTTATTACTATTACCTTTTATCTTTATACTTATTACCTTATATAAAATAAGAAATATCTTAATTATTCTTATTTATATAAGCCTAGTTATAGCTTTTCTTTATTTATATAAAGATAAAAGTAGCTAATAGTTAGTTTTATATCTTTTCCTTTCTTTTTTATTATTCCTCTTTTATTTATTTAATTAATTATAAATTAACTTACTTAAGCTTTATATAGTTAACTTACTAATATTTCTTCTTTTATTTATAATTTTATTATTATTATAAAGACTTTTTATAAACAGTTTTTATAATAGTATTACTATATTAATATATTTATTCCTCTTAATCCTATTTATCCTTAATATGCCCTTATAAGTTTTAATTCCTTTATAGCTTTTAATTAATCTTTCTTTAACCCTTCTCTTAGGTTACTAAGTATTTTAAAGTTTAGCTTATAAGCAGGGTAAATATTAGCTAAAGGAATCTGCTAATTTATTATAAGGTTATCTTTTCTTTTAATAATCTCTCTTATATTAATAAACTTAAATATATACTCCTTAAAAAGACGCCTAAGCTTTATTTTTAGTAAATAGCATTTAATTAGTTTAGTATAAAGCGTTCTATTATACTCTAAATTACTTAATCCTTTAAAAAAGGGCTGCACTAGGTATATATTCTTATAAAAATAGGTTATTTATAAGGGTGGTTCTTTAACGCTGTCTTATAGTATTTAGAATATATTAAAGCCCTTTTTATAGCTTTTTATAGTATATTAAATCCTTGCCTTTATACTTATTATATTTAATCTTATATATTTATAGTTAATTTTACTTAAGAATATATCCTTTTTCCTTTTTATAACTGCATTTTTTTAAAAGGGATATAAAGGGGTAATTATATAAACTGCTTATAGTCTAGGTATATAAATTATAGTTAGCGGTTTTTTAGTAAGTATTAGTTATAAAACAGTAAGATAAATATTAATAGCTATTTCTTTAAGGCAGATAGATTAGATAGTACCTCCTTAGGCTATAGTAGATTTTACCTTAATAATAATATAGCTCTTTATCTTTTATACTTATTTATTATATTATAGCTGTATTTTTAAAAGAATAGTTTAAGAGCGCTTATTAAAGCGCGTTTAGAGAATAGACAGGTTACTTAAGTGTAGATCCTTTTATAAGTATAGATTAAATATTTCTGCTTAAATTAAATTCTTTTTATTTACTATTACTTATATAATATTAAATAGCAGCTTTATTACTTTATATTAAACTGCTTTTTCCTTCTCTTTTCCTCTTTATTTATAAATGCCCTCTTTTAGTAAGCTATAAATTATTCTCTTATACCTCTTAGTATTATAACTTTTAGTAGTTTAAAAGCTTAAGCAGTACTAGTTTAATATATTATTAAGGATAAGTATTAAGGACTAATTAATCCTTACTGCCTTTATTAGTTACTATCTTTAAGGCGCTTTTATTAGTTATGCTATTATTATTAAGGTTAAGGGGTTAGCCTATAATAAGTATTATTTCCTTTATTCCTTATCTTATCCTTATTTATTAATATATTCTTAAGTCTATTACTTTAGTATTTATTTAATTTAAGCTTAAAGTTTTTAATATCCCTTATATATTTACCTATTTAGTTAGTCTTTATTTATTATTAATATAGGTTTTAGTATTTAAGAGTATATTATTATTAGCTAAAATCTACTACCTTTTCTTATTTTTAATAAATTTCTTAAGGCAGTCTAGTATTATTATTCCTTTAATCTTAATGCTATTTTTTATCTTAATATAGTAAGCTCTAGACTAACTGTCTTAAGCTATAACTATATATAGTCTTAACTAATACATTTAGAGTTTAGCTATATAAGATTTATTATTAGCATGCTTAGTATTATAAAGTAAGACTAAGTTACTAAGACTAATTAATTAAATATCCCTTTATATTTTATAAATATTATTTTAGTCTATCCTTTTTATTAAGGACTTTTAAAATGCTATAATATATTACTATACTATTACTATATTTATATTTTTATATTCTAGTATTTATATTCTAGCTGCTAGCAGCTCCTTTATAGTATTAACCTTATCCTAATTAATTAAGCACTAGGTTAGGATTTTTACCTTTAATAAGAGTATTAGTTCTTACTTATAGATTATATAAAAAGCTAAGAATCTTATTAAGGTTTTAACTATATACTAATTAGCTAAAATAGCTAAGGGCAGGATGTTTAGCTATTTCTTATTTTAACTAGTAGCTATTTTTATAATAGCAGATACTAGGCTTTAGTAGCTAACCTTTATTAAGGAATTAGCTTATAAGTAGTAGTATAATATCTGCACTCTCTTAACCTTTAGATTAAATAGTATTTTAAAAAGAAGTTTATATATTTTAGGTCTTTTATTTACTATAGTATAGACTATTAGCCTAAATTTATAAATCTACTTTTTTATAAACTTTATTATATTTTATAAGTTTAGTACTTTAACTAGCTTAACTTCTACTTAACCGCTAAGGCTATATTATCCTTTTAGTAAATAGCTATATTTACTATTTAATAGGATATATTATATATTAAAGTATACTTATTTTATTAGTTATCTTAGGCTTAAAAATATAGCTTTTTTATAGTATTAGTAAAGAGTAAATTCCTAATAAGTACTATAGTAAGTAATAACTTTTACTATATTATTTTATATTACTTTTTACTAATACCTTTACTAGATTAATTAAAATATTACTTCCTGTCTTTTATATTTACTATAATAGTAGTATTAGTATATAATTACTACTTATTTTTATAAGTTATTTACTACTAGGACTAGTAAAAACTAAGTCTTTAAAAGGCCTAACTATAGTTTCTAGTCCTTAACTAAGAACTGTTTTACTTTATTTTATAATTTTTAAAACTTTTTACTATTAAGATTAATTAGTTATAATAGTATAGTAAGGTACTTTATAAGTTATTAATATTTTAGTAAGTAACTTAAATCTAGCAGGGTGTTATTTAAGTTCTTTATTTAGATGTTTATTAAATATATATTTATAAAGTCTTTTAAGTTGCCCTTAATCTTATTTTTATATAGATTAAATAGTCCTAGCAGTTTTTAGGATAGTATATTTACTATGCTATTATTTTTCTTAAGAATATATTAGATTATAAAGTTAAAGAGCAGGATATAGCTAACTTATTAAGTAATATATAAGCTTAAAATATCCTTTAGTGCCTTATTAATTTAATTTACTAAAACCTTAAAGTTAGTTTCTAGTATAAACCTTGCCTTATAAATATATCCTTATAGTTATTTTAAGGCATAAAGAATAGCCTTATATTTTAACTTTATAGTATTATATTTCCTTTTTAATAATAGCTAGTATTTACTTTTATACTATATAAGGTATTATTTTCTATTTATAATCTGTATTAAGGCTGCCTTTTATTTAATCCTGCTAGTATTAACTATTAGGATAATTTCCTTATAGCTATTGCCTAGGTCTAGTAAGACTAAGATTAGTGTATTTATAATATATTATTTAAGGGTTTTTATTACTTCTTGCGCTTCCTTACTTTAATACTATAGTATATCTTTTTTTAATAAGGCTGTTAATAGCACTATAATTTATATAAAGTATTTAATCTATATATAGTAGTACTTTATAAGTCTAAAAAAGGACTAAATATTATAAATATTATAATAGTAATCTTACTTTTAAATCTTTATAATTTTTATTATAAATAGTTATTTCCTTTATATTCTGCATAAGTATTTTACTAAATTAGTTAATTTTTAGTAAAAGACTAACTTTACTACTAAAATTATATATCCTAAGAGTTTAATATTTATAAGAACCTTATTAAGATTTTATAAGTGCTTAAGGATATGTTTTTATATATTAAGGGCTACTTTCTTATTATTATAATTTAATTAGGCTCCTCTTATAGCTATATTATTAAGAAAGGGCTAGCAGACTGTTAGTATAAGGTTAAATAAGATTCTAACTATAATTTATTAAAATTATACTATTAAATTAGTAGCGCTTATTAAAAGTATATAATACCTTAAAAGTCTAACTAGGGTTATAAAAGTTATAAAGTCCTTGCTTTTTTTATTAAGAGGTATTTAATTATATCTTAAAAAGTAGTCTAGTAATAAAATTAAGGTATATTTTATAAAGTCTTTATTAAATTCTTTAGCACTTAAGGGTATAAAGGCATTTTTAATTATTACTTTATTAAGCCTTATAACTAAGTTAATTAAATAAAGTCCTTTATCTTTCTTTTATACTAAAAAGAATAGGTTTTAGTAAGGTTTATAGCCTTCCTTTAAAATTCCTTTTTTAATCCTTAACTATAAGACTTTAATAACTTTTAAGACTATAGCCTTTAAGATTAGGATTAAACCTAATTACTATACTATATAAAGTATTATCTTAATTTCTTATAAAGGAGCTACCTCTAGGTTTAACTTCCTACTTTTTAAAAACTCTTATATTAAGGCCGCTTCCTTATTAAATAGGATTTCTTTAAAGATCTTAATTTCCTTTAGTTATAAGGTCTTATATATAGGTTCTAGGAGCTTTTTTAAGCGTTCTAGGTTAAGTTAAAAGCTATAATTAATTAATTTAAACTTAAGCATAATATACTTTAAAAAGGGAGCATTTAAGTCTAGTCTAAGCTTAACTTTTTCTTATTTCTTTTTCTTTTAATTTAGATTTCCTACTAAAGTTATTCTATTTAATAATATATTATTTACTAAGTAGATTTTAACCCCTTTTTATTTATATATTATATTAATTTCTAAGTATGGTTTTATGCTTTTATTCTTTTAGGATCTTTTAATCTTTCTCTTTATAGCCCTTTCTGCCTTTAGCCTCTCCTTTTTAAGTATATGCTAGATCTCCTTTAGTTATATAAAAATAGTATTAACTATTATATTTACTACTAATTCTTTTATAACTTACTTTAGGATTTATAAAATTACTTTTTTATCCTTTTTTAAAAGAGAGTTTAAATCTTATTCTTTAAGATTAAATAGTTCTAAGTGTTATCCTCTTTTATTAACCTTTACCTTAAGAATATAATTAATATTTATTTTAAATATTTATTTAAGGTAAGCCAGGAAGTGATATATTCTTAATATACTACTCTTGCTATTAAGGTTACTAGTTATATGCTTTTAAATCTGCATTTAGTATATAAGTTCTTATTCTTTAATAAATAATTAAATATAACCTTAGCTGCTTTAAAGAAGGGCATCTTAAGAATAAAATCCTAAGATATAGGTTTAGCTATTATATAAACTTTAATTAGAATTTATATATTTTTATAAAAGATTTAAGTAACTGCTTTATTATATAGTTCTACTTCTTTTTAATTATAAGCGCTTATTTTAATATAGTAGAGTATAATCTTTAGTTTTAGCTAATTAGCTAGTTCCTTAATAAGAATATTACCTTAAAAGCCTAAGTTAAGTAATGCTTTAACTAATTTTTTAATAGCGCTTTTTAGTTATACCTAGAGTATAGGCAGTTTCTAGACCTACTTTAAGACCTATTTATTATTAAAGGAGACCTTATTAACTTTAACTATCTTACTAAGGCGGTTATAATTAAATACAGCCTGTTATTTATATGCTTTTAAGTATGCTATAATCCTCTCCCCTTTTATATTAATACTATTAAATATATTAATATTATACACCTGCAGTTAGTTATATTAGGCAGCTATGTTAAGCTAAGTATTAATATTAGCTATTATAAAGTAGGCATATATTAGTATAATAACTTATGCAAGGCTTTTCTTTTTAGCCTTATTTATTTATACTTATTTTATATATTTTATATAAGTAATGCCTTTACTATAATTAAATAAAAACCTTCTTATATTAATAGCTAGCTTTAAGATTACACTAATTAGCATACCTATTTTAACTTTAATAGTTATATTTAGTATAAAATTAAGAAAGGAGCTCCTTACTCTATTAGTTACTAGTAAAGCTAAATTATAAGACTTTAAAGCTGTCTTTTTATTTAATCTTACTAGGCATTTATTAGCTATTATATTACTAGTTAGGATCTTCTTTACTTTAGCTTAACTATAAGTAATTATAAGACCTATCTCCTTTAGGCTAGTATTAGAATTCTTAACCTATTACTGCTTTTAGTTATTAAAAGCTATAGTGTTTATATTTACTAAAAGATTAAATAGTTTATTAATTTATAAATCTACTTCTTATATATTTAAGGTATCTTCTTTTAATATTAAGGTTTTATATTTATAAATAGCGTTTATATATATATATAGTATTAATTTATTTATTTAAGGAGTCTTAGGGTAGTTCTTTTTTATATA
The DNA here is from genome assembly GCF_003025115.1 of Trichoderma citrinoviride. NCBI lineage: Eukaryota > Fungi > Ascomycota > Sordariomycetes > Hypocreales > Hypocreaceae > Trichoderma > Trichoderma citrinoviride. The sequence goes on along the minus strand of NW_020194720.1, from coordinate 568,896 downwards.
TATTATATAAAAGGTTTTATTTATTTAATCCTTATTAAATATATAAATTATATTAGTTACTAGTATAATAAGGTGCTGTCTTATTATAATATAAGGGGGCAGTAAGAGCAGTTCTTTAGCTTCCTTAAGCAGGAAAGCGGCTATTATATTATTATATAAGTTCTTAATATAATCTTCCTCTAACTATATTAAGGTCTAATTAAACTTTATAAAGGCTTTACTTTTTATACTTTTAGTATATACTGCTAGGTTTATATCCCTTAAGTTAAAGGATTTAACTTAATATATAACTATCTTCTAAATATAAGTATATAACTTTATATTTTAGTTTAATAAAGCTAGTAAGACAGCTATGCCTCTAGATCTAAGCTATCTAGCTTAAGAAGTAAGGTTATATATAAAGAATTTAATCTTTATATCTTAGTATTAATACTAGTAATTACTAATTATATAGCCTGGCTTACTATAGTACTAGCAGTTTAAATCTTAAGCTTAAAAGGCATTTACTTTAAGTGTATTATTATTAAGGTTATTATATAAGTTATAATTAATTAAATCTAGAGATTCCTAGCTAAGGGTATTAACCCTTAGGTTAACTCTTATCCTTAAATGCTTTTCTTTTTTATTAATCCTAACTTATTAGCCTTTTATAAAAGAGGTGATTTTATCCTATTACTTTATTATTATAATTTTTAACTCCTTAAAGCCTTTTATAAGGGTTTTAATAGGATTAATTAATTCTACTTATCTTATTACTAATATAAGCCGCTATAAGTCTATAATAGGCTCTAGGGCTTTAAGCTGTCTATTTAATAAAAGGGAGCCTAGGTGTTTTTAAGCAAGGTCTTAAAAAGCAGTATTAAGCCTCTGCTATAAGTCCTAGCTATAACTATATTATAAGTTAATAAGTGCTATAATATATCCTTAAAAAGCATTTTATATAAGGCTATAAGCGCTTATATAAAACTTTTAAAAGTTAGTAATTTCTTTAGCTATTATTAATATTTATATAATAATATAAGGCATTACTTAAATAAGATTAAATATAAATACTATAAAAGTAGCTTATCTAGCTAGGTTAATTTAATAACAGTAGCTATAGTGCTAAAGAAGCTAATCTTAAATATTATCTTTATACTAAGGCTAATTATTATTTAAGAAGTGTATTTATTCTCTTAGTAAGCTGCTTTCTTTTAAATTATAAAGGCGCTAGTAAGTAATTAATTCTTCTTTAATATCCTCCTAAGTGTCTGTATTAATTACTATCTTTAATTTCTCTTAGGCTTTCTTTATTATATAGTCTTAAAGGAAATTCTTCCTCTTTTTATTAAAGACCTTTCTAGCATCTATATAATATTTATATTAATAAAGAAAAGCTATTATATTTAGTTTATTAAAGAGTTAGAATTTTAAAGGCATGCTAGCACTTAGTAGGATTGCTTTTTATAAAGTATTAGCTATAATCTAGGTTACTATTATAAAAAGGGTTTCTACAGTAAGTAGTTTACTACTATTATTTAATTTAGCTTCTTCCTTTTCTTTTTTAAGGTTTTATACTATATTTAATAAGCCTAGGTTTATTATTTAGCTAGTCCCTTTACTATTATTTCCCTTATATCTTATAAATTACCTATAGCCTCTTCTAGACCCTCTGCCTTTATAATATCTATTCTTAAATAGTAATATTATTATTTTATCCTAGATTAATTAAGTCTTAATATTTAATTTAATAAAACTATTACTTAAAGGAGTTAGTAATAGTAAGGAGTTAGAATTATCTTTTTATATAAAATAATATAAAAGACTAGTAATACTTATATTATTATTTTATTCTATTAGTTATTATAATAACTTAAATACTTTTCTAGCTAATATAGGCAAGGAAGTGTTATTTAACTATAAAAGGATAGTGCTAATTTAACTAAGTGTTATATAAGAACTGCAAGTTATAGGATTAATTAATCTTAAGCTATTAGGTTTAGTTATCTTATTATAGCTATTAATCTTAGCTAGTATACCTAGGTCTTTTAGTAAGGAGTTTTTTTAAGTAGCTGACTTAGATAGTAGTGTTATAGGTGTATTAAACTTAAGGGGCTTATATATATAAGGTAATAGTATTAATAACCTTAATAACTAGGACTTTACTAACTCTTTATAGCTTATTATAATAATTAAATAGTCTTAGTCCTTAAGGCATTAGTAGTTATATTAGTTATATAGCTTTTATTAATTCTTCTTATACTAAAGCAGAACTGCTAGCTAATAATCTTTTTATAAAGAGTTTTTTTATTTTTCTTATATAGTGCGTTTTATCTTCTAGAGTAAGGAGTAGTTAAGATTAATTAATCCTTCTTATCTCCTTAAGTCTAAGAAGCGTTTCCTTATATATAACCCTTCCTAGTATAGTCTTAACTTATTCTATTCTTTATAGCTTGTAATCTTTATTATAATAGTATTACTACTAAGGTTATTTTAGAAGGAAAAATTCTACTTAAAATTTTTCTCTTTATTTATTTTATAGGCCTTCTTTATTAAGATCGCTTTAATATATAATCTTAGTTTTCTTAACCTAGTCTTTTTACTGTTTTTTAATAGTTTTAGCTATAGTTTTTTAGCGCGCTGCTTTATTTAATTAAATAAAGCTATAATAGGTAGGCTATTTACTTCTTTTTCCTCCTCTTCTTTTTAAGAAAGGGTTAAAGTCTAGCCTATAATCTTAATAATATAATTTCCTTATAAAGTTATAAGTTAAAGGTTCTAGCAGTAGCTAAAAGGTGCCTTTATATTATTATTTAACTAACTAGTTAAAGGTAATTAAATATTCCCTCCTTTTTAAATTTATAAATTACTATTAAGTTATATTTATTTTAGTATTCTTACTATTAGACCTTATTCTGTTTATAATCTTAAAGTAATGCCTTTTATAATATACTAAGTTATCTTCTCTTCTAGCCCTATAAATATATAGCAGTTAAATAATAACTATTCTTATATAACTTATAGTTTTTTAAAGTAAAGATTTTAATAACTAGCCTTTTCCTTAGTAGATTAAATAATAATATAAAGTTCCCCTTATCTTAGTTACTATTTTATTAATAGTTAGAGTATATACCTTTAAACACTACCTCTTTATAACTAAACTGTCTTATAAGAAATCTATTTACTAATAAACTATTAAGACTACTATATATAAATAAGTTAAGATATTATTTAATCTTATAAAGACTAAGCTGTTCTAGCTTAGTCTAGTAATCTAAGGCTTATTTCTTAAGGACTAACTTACTTAATTTTCTATCTAGGATTAGAAGTATCTTCCTTTTTATATACTATAGCCGTCTAGTCTTACTTAGTTAGCCTTATCACACCCTTATCTATTACCTAGCCTTAGGCCTATATACTTCCTACTATAAAATAGGCTTAATAAAAAGAAATTAATAGCATTCTTTAAAAGCTATATATAAATAAGCATTAAGGTTATTAAATTCTAGTGTATAGGTATATTATATAAAAGGTATAAGGGCTCTTTATAGTAAGGTAGTATAAGCCCTAGGTTGCTTTATTATAGTTAGAGGAACTTTATGCCTTATTTAAGACTCTTCTTAAAAAGCTAAGCTAGGCATTATACCTAGTATAATATAATTAGCTAATTATTATATATAATTAATATAAAAAGCATACTTTTAGAATAGTATTTATAATACTAGAGTTACTAAATAATAACTTATTATCTTTATCCCTTAAGTCTTTATTATTATAAAGGGCTAGGTTAAGACTATAAGAATAAATAAATATTATAAGATTATACTAGGCTAGTTTTTATATATTAAAGATTTTAGCTACTAGGAGATTAATAATATATACTATATAATATATTTATTATATATTAATATATATAAAAGAGCTAAGTTAGTTTTAGATAGTAGTATTTAGCTAGCTAGTATTTAAGTAAAAGCTATTATTAGCAGTAATAGTAGATATATAATTAAGCAGTAAATACTGCCTTAGATAATTAATAATATAATTAACTTAAGCATTAGCACCTTAATTCTTTAAGATATTAATAAATACTAAAGTAATTTCTCTTAGGTATTAATTTATATTAATAAAGTAGCTAATAACCTTAAGAATATAGTATCTGCTTAATAATAATATCTAGCTGTTAATTATAAGGGAAATATTTATATAAGGTAGTAGGTTATTAAAGGTGCTTTATTAAATATTCTTTATATATATAGATATATACTTTATAAGATATAGATAAAATAGCATTTTAAACTTAAAGAAAAGCTAATAGAGAAAGTTTTATAATAATAGATTCTAGGTAATATTTATAAAAAGGTTATTTACTATAAGTATATAAATAAGCAGTTATATAGCTTTAGTTTACTATTTTTATAAGCTAGCCTATATCCTTAATTATTATATATAATTATTATATATAAAAGGAATATATTATATAAGTAGGTTTATCCTCTTTTAAATTATAAAAAGCTAACTATAAGGCATATATTAATTTATGCAGTTAAGAGACTTTATATAATAATTTATAGCTATTATTTTAGTTAAATTCTAATTAAGATAAGTAAGAGTCTTTTTATAAGAAATATAAATAACTATAAGATTACCTATTAGGACTTATATACTAGAATAAAAGGATTTCTAGATTACTATAAGCTATTACTTTATAAAAATTTACAGTGCCTTCCTTTAACATTCCTTAAGTAATAAATGCAGTAATAAGGTGCTAGAGTGCCTTTAGATAATATAATAGTTATACTATTAGGAAGATTATTATTAAAAAAGAAAAATATTACTAGCTGCTATATTAAATATATAGTAAGAAGGGACTTTAAGCTCTTAAAGTATAAGAGAGCGGCTTAAAGCTATAGTAGTAATGCCTTTACTATAGTATTAAAATAGAATATAAAGATTACTTTAAATAATTATTATAAACTGTTTATAAGTATCCTTAATATTTTAAGGTAGCTTTACTTACCTCTTTCTTTATATATATTAAGTACTATAACTTATATAAAAAACTTCTTACTTATAATATATATACTATAAAGTAACTAGTATAATATCTAGTCTAAACTTAGCTAGATTTATATAACTATTAGCTAATTAATATATAGCAGTAATATTTTAAAATTACTTATAAGGATTAATATAAGTTTTCTTATATTAATATATATAATAGCAGCTTTATAGTTACTTTACTAACTTTTAATTCTCTTTAAACTAATTCTTTTATTAAAAGTGCTTAAATAATTATTAGTTTTTTACTTTTTAAAGTTAGAAATTTAATATTATATTACTTTTTCCTATCTAGCTATTTTATTATTATAATTATTTATATTAATTACAGCTATTATACTAATTTAATAAACAGCCTAGTAAACAGGCTTTAAGATAATAGGACTTAAGGTTAAGATAAAGAAAATAAAAGTAGTTTTATAAACCCTTAATATAAGACTAAAGCTAAGAAAATAATAATAGCGCTAGAGTAATATATCTTTTAACCTCTTATTATATATACTTTTTTTTATAATAAATAGCTATTATTTTATAAGAGATTAAACGCCTTTAAAAAAGTATAAATCTTATTATTCTTAAAAGCGCATTTTATTAGCTAATATATAAAGTTATATTTAGGATTAACTGTTAATTATAATTTTATAATAATACCTTAAAGGCAATATAAAAAGCTATTAAGGCCTTTTTTATCTGCCTTTTTAAATATAGGTTATTTTATACTAAATACTTACTATTTATTAATATATTTATAATTTATAAATATAAACCTTTATATAATTTATATAAAAAGACTTACTCTTTTAAATATTAATATTATATTAGTAATAAGAATTACTATTAGAGTTAGTTTTTAAAAGGCGCATTTACTAAGATAGAAGTAATAAATATAATTATTACTTTAAATTATTATAATTACAGTCCTTAGTTTACTAAAAGCTTATTAATCTTTATAATCCTTATTATCTAGGTCTTTAAATTCCTTAAAGCTATTATTATCTTCTTCTTCTTTATCCTCTTTAGTATTATTTATATTTATTAACTTATTACCTTTTATAATAAGAATCTTATTTAATACTAGAGTAAAGTTTATAAGCAGTTCCTAGATTAATCTTTTATAAATAATTTAATATTTAAGCCTTTAAGCATGCTTTATAAACTTATTATCTATAGGAATTATATTAACTAGTTATTTAATAAACTTATTATCTTAAATTAACACTAGACTAAGAAGAGTTTCTTATTTAAAGTATTAATTTAGTTACTAATCTTAATAAATATAATAAATTTAGTAAATAAATATAGTAATTATATTAAACTAAGTAAAGACGCTATATTATAGGCTATTAAACTAGAAAATGCACTTAAAATTAGCTTTATGCTTTATAGTAAAATAATAAAATATGCTATAAACTAGCGATTAATATAACTAATTATTATAATAATAAGGGATAAAAAGTAGTATTAACTATAGCGCTTATTTCTTCTTTAATAGCTAATTATTTAAGCATTTTAAACTAAGAAGGTATTAAACTTGCATTTTAATTAGTAAAAAAAGATACTATATAGTGATTAAGATAATAGTAGTACTATTTAAATATTAGTAAATATAAATAATAAAGTATAAGGTAACTAAAAATATATATATTCTGCTACTGCTTTATTTAAAGGTATGCTTTTTAAGTAGCCTTTAGCTAAATAATCTATATTTATAGCTTTATAGTAAAGCTATTTAAAGTAAAGGTAATAAGATCTTAGGCCTTTTTTTAAGTAATCTTTATATATTACTAAGTAAAATTATAAGCTTTATATAATAATTTAATATAATAATTAGTAAAATACCTTAAATATATTCTTAAGTATATTTATTAAGGCTATAGTAAGATCTAGAAGCATAAAGGAAATAAGTAGCTTATCCTCTTTATTATTATAAATTAAGTTATATACCTTTAGCTATAGTGCTTTAGCCTTAGTAATATTAGTATTATCTTTATCTTCTTATGCTAAATTATTATTATCCTAGGCTATACTATAGGCATTAGCTTAAAATTAAGAGATATTTAAGTTATTATAAACTTAGTTAAGATAATTGCCTTTAAGCATACTAAAATAATATTAAAATAAGGATAAAAAATAGTATAAAACACTTATACTTTATTATTATAAGTCTTAATATAATTAGCTTTTAGTTATTTCTTTATCTTTATATTACTATATTTTTATTTATTTAACTCTTAAAGCTTTAATTTTACTTACTAAATAGCTTAGGCTAATAACTGCTTCTTTTATTTATACTTATGCTTAATTTTTAGTATATTAATAAGGCATTAGCAGGCTTTCTTTATATATAGATTCTTAAATAGTTCTTTATTATTAAGGCGTTTCTTATTCCTACCTAGTAGGTAATTATAACTGCACTTTACTAGCTTTATTATTAAGCTAATTATTATAAAGGATTATTATAATTAATCTATAGTAAATAGCAGTAAACTTAAAAGGTAATATGCATTTACTAGTTAGTAGTAGTTATAAGAGAGAGGAAAAAAATATAGTAGGGCTGCTAGTAATAGGATTTTATAGTAAAAAAAAGGAAAAAAAAAAAAACTATAATAAAGAAAAAAAAGAAAAGAAAAGAAGAAAAAAAAAAGAATAAAGAGAAAAGGATAAAGAAGATATAGGTTAATACTTAAAGAGGGCCTTAGGTAATAATAAATAACTTCTTTATCCTTTTAAGAGTAAAGTAAATAAAATATAAATTTTAATTTACCTTTACCTTACCTTTTTTATTTATATTATAGTAGTTTTATATATAGATTTACACTTTAAATAGCTTTATTTAAAATAACTATAGTATTAAAAGAGAGTTTAACTATTTACTTTATACTTACTTTACTTTATTCTTACTTTTATTTAATAATAAATTATTATTAATTTTAATTTTAATAGTAAATTATTACTAATCCTTTATTTAATATCCCTTTTATCTTTCCTTCTTACCTTCTTCTTCTTCCTCTTATAAATATTATTAATAATAATAATATTAATATTAATAATAAGATACTATCTGCTTAACCTTATACTGCTAAATAGCGCTATAATAAGGCTAAAAGACTTTTTAATAATAGCACTGCCCTAAATATAATAGCATAAGCTGCTAAGAGAAAGAGATAATTTTACCTTAGCAGTATATATTTTAATTATTATAGCTAATTATTATATACTAATTCTTCTATAGCTATTACCCTAAAGGAAATCTGCTGCTATTAAAATACTACTGCCCTAATTATACTAAAGGCGCCTTTTATACGCCTTATTAAGGAACTTATTTTTAATATAAGCCTTTATAAATATATTAGGATATATTATAAGGCCCTTTATACACTATAAGAGGCTTTAAAAATATTTTTTACTAAAGTCTTTTAAGGCAAGTCTATCTTACTATTTAGTTATTATACTATACTAATATTCTTAATAGCTATTAACCTTTATACTATTTATACTTAATATATAACTATTATATTAAAGGATCTTATATTTTTATATTTAATTTTTAGAATTCTAGCTCTAGAGCATACGCTTATTAATAGTGTAAATAGCATTAAAAGTGCAGTAGCTGCTAAAAACAGGCGCTAGTAAAGATAGAGTGTAAACTAAAACTAAGGATTTATTTTATAATACTTATAAACTAGTTTAATAGCAGTTATAATTATTATATTTAATTAATATACTATATAGGCAGCTAGTGCTTATTAAGTACCTAAACTTGCATCCTTTTCTTTTAGGCAGCTTATAGGCTGCCTAAAAATAGTAAGACTTATCTTTAGGCAGCCTATTCCTATTTATAGGCTAATTACTTAGCCTATCTAGGTCGCCCCTGCCTATTAGGCGGCCTATAGGACCTATGGGCTGGGTTTTTACAGCTTTAACTTGGAGACTCCTCTTTGCTGGACTGTGGAGGTGCACTGCATCGCGGTGGGAGTAACAGCACCTAAAGACTCACACAGCGACTGCAGGAGGGCGGAGCTCAGCATCTCTAGCTCAGCTGTGCCGAGGCGGTTGCAGTAAGGTGACTGGATGGCTGCACGTCGGTTGGTGGCTGCAGTGCAGGTTGATGCTAAGGGACCAAGTCAATGGAGTTTCTCAACCTCGTATTCACGCAACACGAGGAAAAAGAAAGCATGATAACCAGTGAAAGAAGGCGAAGTGTGAAGGGAAACGGGGAAATGCTGCGCTCTCGCTCAGCCGCAGGACCACTACTACTCCAGCCCGTGCCCACAATGACAGCGACAGAGGGAAAAGCACCACAGCCGGCACTCACACTCATACGCTTCCAAGAAGATCGCAACATCCACTATCCGCCGGTTTCTGGATGAAAATGGCTCAATCGTCGAAACGCTGCCGGCGTCTCTTCCATGACGCTGCCTCGGCCCACTGAAACGCCGTCAGGCTCATCTTCACCCCAAAGCGAGCCCCAAACGAGTCCCTTGCGTGACAAGTAGAGCGACGTGCGGGCGAGTCTGGGGATCGACAGGGCGCATGAAAATCAAGCCCTGAACCGCTCAAATTGACTGGATCGTGATCGCTTGCCGAAAGTGCATGTTCTATTCAAGGGATATGGAATAAGAGAAGAAGAGACGCGAAATCACCCAGCAGATTGCAGCGGAGGAGCTTGTACCTCGGTACTTTAAACAGCAGTGGGTGGTGCGTGAGTGGCCGAGGTAGATTTGACATGAGCTGGATCTGCGTCGCTATCGTTCTTTCCGTTTAACCCAGCCCAACCGCTCAGATTGCCTCGCAGCTTCCTGAGTGCACAAGCTTCAATCTGGGAAGGAGCTACTCCTCGTATTGGCTATGGGTTACGCAGCATTACGTCTCTCTGTGCCTTCTTAGGAATCATTTCTCAAATGCCTTGATTTCGTATTATTTCCCGTCACCACCATCATCATCATCATACAGCCATTTTTCTCTCTTCTTTTGCCAGCATCATCCCTATTGCGACTCACTTGCCCACCCCTGCCCGTGCCAAACGGATCAGCACAGCACAGCCCAGCCATCAACACCCCCTGCTGATTTGAGTGGCCCAGGCAGCCCGGCGTGCGGCAAGACAAGTGCCAGCTGCATATGCACAGTAGCTGCACAAACAGGCACGCCTCACCGACGCACCACAGCCAACCATTTCGCGCGGCAAGCTGCCGCCTGAGAGCAATTGCTGGCGCCCGGTAGCCTGGTGTTTTTGAGCGCTTGCAACGTCACAGTGACCTCGAAGCGGAGAGAGCAAGAAGACAAGAGAGAATGGGAGAAACAAGAATAGCAACAATTGGTAACGACGGCGATGGTGATATGCGAAACTACTATGGCAGTCAAATCGATCTTCGGCAAAGGAGCGTGACAGCCTTTCCTATTCCTGGTCCGTGTATTCTTGATCACCGACATGTATACTCCGTACACCTAGAAAAATACGTTCACAAACCGCTTTTTGCTACAGCAGAATGGCGACACCACAGGGCAACGCAACCGTTCATGCGCACCTTAGGCTGGCCACCGCCATCCGAATACTAACGTCGAAGCTGAAAGATACCAATCCGTGTGCGCTTCGCCGACGTCGATCTGTTGAAGATCGGCTTGGCGCCCACGACAAGACACGCATCGACAGTATTCTCACGGGTAGCTCAGCTCAGACAGCGGGCGCTTAGGTTGTCGTTATCGATCTTCTCTACGGAACTGCATGTCTTGCCTCTATGCAGGGCACAAGTCTCAACGTGCTCGTCCATAGGTGTATTCGATTACATAACAATGCCCGAACCGCCGGATGGCGTGCAGACAGGGCGGTATGAGTTCTAATTTCGGATCCCCGATACGACGGACATCGAATCTCGCCAAGAAAGTCCGGATGGAGAGAGATTCAGGTTTGCCGCCTTGCTGATCATTTCCGGTGGCCTGTGGACTCGGGAGAGCATTCGAGAATAATACCTGCCTTGAGGCAACTGCCATCTAGGCCCTGATATGGACACATGGTGACTCCGAACATTGGTATGTTGCTAATGATAGCAACTTTCTCCGATGCCTGGTTGCGTCCGACCCTGCTGTTGTGGAATACGGCACAGTATAGAAGCTGTGCAACCAAGAGTTGCACAGATTTACAGAGGGGCTGTCCGTGGGGTTGAAATGGTGGGACATGGGAGGGCCGGAAAATAAGGAAAAAAGGAAGCTACATTGTGTCCCTGAATACGGAGTACAGACAGGTATGTATTACGAGAATCACTCAATTTCCAGGGCATTCTATCACGACTAATACGGTTATGGGATACTAGTACGGAGAACTCCTTATTCTTACCAAGATGTTATTCTGCCGTGATTGTTGGCAGAGCACAATGACCGCCTTTCCCCGTATTGAGTGAACAGGGGCCTTTGTCGACGCAGAAATTGCGATGGATGGATGCATGTCTCCAAAGACTCGCCGAGAGCGAGCGATGGGGTAGAGACGGGGAAATAGACGACTCAACATGGCGGCCCAAAGGATGATCAAGATTGCGGGAGACTCAGAGGGCAAATGGCGAGAGCAAGAGAAAGCAAGCGACTGGGCAAGCGAACAGGCAAGCGAAAGGTCAAGCGACAACGAGAGACACTGCTGCGAGCAAGAAGCAGGAACCGGCCGACAGGCACAAAGGATTGGTCAAGGAACGTCCACTTAGAATGAGGTGGTGGTTGTCGATGGGCTGCGAGGCGCTGCCAGACCCTCTTCCCTGCACTTGCGTTGGCGGAAACGCTCTTGCGCTAAGAGGCCTAGTCAGGGGCACGCCTAGTGGAGAAGCACGCCTTCGAAGCTGACCTCTGGCGCCTCGAGCCTTGAGAGCCGTACGGTATACGAAGGCCGAAGTACTGCCACCCCTGCCATGCAACTTTGGCACCAGCGGTTCCACCTCGCGGCCTCCTCCAACAACGCACGCTGTACTTGTACAGTATGCAGATGCCGCGCTGCTCGTACCGGTACCACCCCATGTGCTGATGTGCCTGGTTGGTGGAGATGTGTACCGCCCTGGTGGTGGCGGCTGCGGATGCACCTCAAAGGAGATGGATCCTGGAATCCCTCCTCTCAAATCATGCACGCAGCACAGGGACCTTCGACCCAGCGTCTTCGGCTTCACTGCCTGGGCCAACCGTGCAGGGTTGCTTTCGTATTCCGGGCTAGAACCATGGCCCGCGCCAGTTCCCCCCCCCTTCGATTGTTTCGAATGGAGGAAGCCTGCAAAGATATAAGGCTGCTGTCCGTCCTCGAGTGCCCCCAGATCTGGTACCCTCCTTCCTTCCCTATCCCAACACATTCCTTCGCTCTACGCACTTCCTTTCTCAACGTCTTTTGCTTGAGAGGTTCATTCGTTTATACCCTCAGGCAAGACTGTTTTGAAGAGTTTTTGTTATTATTGTGTTCATCATGAAGAGGGGTGCCTTGGTTGTTGGCGCCTTCGCCATTGGCGCGGCCAATGCGACGCATTATCCCAACTGCGAGCAGGACAACTGCTACCGCAACCTGATCGACCCTCGCTTCAGCGCCGAGGCTACTCCCGCCTGCTTCAGCTGGCTCGCCGGCACCAC
>NW_020194720.1:460793-553554 GCF_003025115.1 Trichoderma citrinoviride | reverse complement strand
CTCGGCTCCCGTTGCCTCGGCTCCCGTCCCCTCGGCTCCTGCTCCTTCAGCTCCTGCCGTCCCGGCCGTTCCTCCCTATGCCGTTCCTCCTCCCGCTGGAACTGCTCCCGTTGTTCCTGCTCCCGTCGGCACTGCCCCGGCCGGATCCCCGGTGTACACTCCCCCGGCTAACCCCCCGGTTGTGTCCCCCGCTCCTCCTTCCGGCACCAACCCTGCCGGTCCCCCGGCTGGTGGTAACCCCGGCGTCCCTAGCGGCGTTCCTCCCGTCAGCTCTGCTGGCCGTGTTGGTGGCAGCATGTTCGCCGTCCTGGCCGCTGCTGCAGTCTTCCTTTTGTAAACAGGATAAGCTAAAGTGTGTTTTTGGGTCTGGAGCATTGACACGTGGGAGTCATTCTCACGATGTTCAGAAACGTGTAAATAGTATGATTTAGAGCTGGATTTCTTATTGCTTTATTCTATACAGCCGCCAGGTCCGCTAGATTTGGACATCTGGAAGGTTACAATGGTAACGAAAACCATTTTTATTTTCTTTATTTTATATTAGTTTGAATGGGATAGCAGTGTAAATTACCTTCTTTTGAACCTCCGTGACGACTCGTGACTGAAGTTTGGGCACGCTGAATATTTTATCTCTTTCCCCAATGAGTCTGAACTTGTTCGATCTTTAACTACAGTCTGGTATTATCTGTGAGTTCATCTTCAACACAAATCCATGATCTCTTGAATCATGTCTTACAATGCGCCCTTTCAGATCTCTCGCTTGTGCCTACGATTCGGTGTCATGGTGTCTAAGACACCGTGAAGAAGCCTTCCCCAGTTATTGGGTACGGTACCACTAAAAGTGTGTACAACTAAGACAACACAACACGTGAAAGCGGGAACAAAAGAAGCAGTTGAAACAAGAAACCGCGCGGCTTCTTCGGCTTTACCCGGTTCGGCAAGGCTCGAGAGTTTCGGCGTGGCGAGGAGTAAAAAGTGAGGGGAATTGGGTCAAAGAATGGGATGAAACAAACACTCCATCCCGTTTGGGGCCTTTTACTTTTTTTTCCCCCCGCCTCTGAGAGATTTTTGAGCTTCATGTTTGTTTGCTCTGCTATATGTACATATTGGAAGAAAAAGTGCGATTCAATTTGCTTTTTATGAAAGGTGTTGAAGTTCATCAGACGGATTTGGGTAGTTCCGTGCACGGATGGGATCATTGAAAGGTGGGAATTGCGTCGGGCATGGGGAGAGTCTCGACAAACGGAAGATGGGGGAAAGGTCAATCTGTTGTTGGTAAGCTGACCTTTTGCTTGGATTGTTTATCTGCTCATGATTCCATTCACCGAACAAGCTTGGAAAGAGCCGTGAGGCACTGTACGAAGTTTGTAGAGTACATTGTTCGGATTATTCCTTGGAATGCAAAGACAGGGTTCACCAACAAGCTTGGAAAGAAGCAAGCAGCAAAGCAAGCCACATATGCAGGAGACTGTCACTCCCACCAGGCCCTTTGCTGCAGGTACGAAAGGAAGATCCCTTTCTCTCCGTGCGCGCCGAAAATCGTGGATGTGCTTCTGCCCCGGTTTTTGGGGGTGCGTTAGCCAAATTGCCCAGGGGCAACGACTGGGGGGTGTGCGAGTTTCTGGTTGATGGAGGTCCCCACTTTGCATCTTTTGCTCAGAGCCCCCTTCTCCTGTCAAGTTGTTGTGCGCGCGCGGGATGTCGGATGTGGCGCTCATTGGTGCGTTGCTTTGCACCGAGCTAGTTTTGCTTGTGGCATCTAGCTTTGGCATGTTCGGTTTTTAGACGTGGTGGAGGGGGGAACGGACGGAGGAGGCTATGGGACTTGGACGAAAGGGGGGTTAGCAGCGACGCTTGCTCGGCGTCTTCGGCACTGTCTTTTTGAGCTTGTGTGTGTGAGTGTCAACAGTGTGTGTTGCTGCTGATCAAGATGCGATCGGGCCAGTGGATTAGTGCGACGCTCGACGATTCTAGGCAGGGCGGGTTGTGTTGAGACGTGGCGGACGGCGGCAGCGCCATGCGCGATGATCGATCAGGTTGTTTTAGCTGAGACGCCATGTGCGAGGCTGGACACACACACACACCGTGTCTGTACCTGTGCCTGTGCCTGGGCCTGAACCACGACAACCAGGTACCCGAGCTGATGAGCGAGAACTCCCTCTGTCCATCTCTCTCTAACCGCATTCCGTAGGCCGGCCTCAGCCGTCTTCACCGCTCGCTCCCTCGTTGCTGCAGCTCATACGAGTCACGGCGAGTCCTTCTCCTGCTCATCAGTCTCAGTAATAATGCGAGCAATTCATCACGCAACGGAACCCCCTTTCCACCATGCCCTGTCCCTTATTTTACAGGCACCTCTCGTTTTCCCTTTCCGTATAGTAGTGTGGAGCAGGACATCCAGGCACAGCCGGCCTTCCCCAAGCGGGTGCCTTCCAAATTGGAGTTTCGCGTGGTTCTTCTGTGATCCTTGCTTGGGCTTTGGTTCGCACTTTGTACAAATAGATTAATAACTCGTATTGCACGGTATGAATTTTTTTTTTTGCAGTCTTCTTTCTTGATTCGCACCCACGTCAGTCGGCCGATTGCCTCTTTTGCGCCAGTGTCCTCGTTCAAAAAGTGGACTTCTGGAGACCGGCACCTCGCATGCTTTTGAAACTGGAATGTCATGCAGGGGACTGGAGATGCAGCTGCGCTTGTGCGGTAATAAGGTGTAGGTCACAGTACGGACATGCGTGCCTTTGTACCGCGGGCAGAGCGGCCTCCAGGGGACTTTGCGGCCTGGCCGGGGTGCTGAGGTGCCCTGTCGCCTTGTCTGGGCTGCTTCCAGTTGTTCTAGACTTGTGGCCCTGGCGAGTGAGTTTTGCTGTGCAAAATAGTAGTAGTAATAGTATTGGCACTTTGTGATTGTGAATTGTGCGGATGCATCTCTCGTGATGCTGTGCAGATGAAGATGAAAAGAGAGACATACGAAGATGAAATTGGGTTTGGTTGCCTTAGGTAATAGTAGGGTGCTGCCTTGACACCTTGACGCCTTGCCGCCTTGGAGCCTGGGAGCCTTGGAGCCTTGCTGACCGAAGCAGTTACCGATGGAGATGCAATTGAACAAACTGAACAGATGCAACTTGAGCCGCCCGCACTCGCGCTTCGGCTTGATGATTGATGTGGGTTGAGTGATGCAACTCGAGCCTCGCTCTCGGGCAGCAAAGACATCATCGACTGCCGTGCCGTGGAAAGTCTGGCATTGCAATGGGGGCCGTAAAAGTCGCGGGGAGGAAGCGGCATCTTTAATCCCAAGACCTTCGGCGTCCTGGCCGCTCCGCCACACTCGACACTGGACGGGATTGCCTGATGTTACAGATGCAGAAGCACAGCGGCAGAAAAGCCACACCCAAATCGAGACCACGTTCGGTCATGACGTATAGCACAGCCACAGAACAGCGCCAATCATTGTGCGCCGAGCTGCAACACTGCATCAAACACAACAAAAGTGTGGGAAAGGCCGCTGCAAAGGACTGGAGCGATGCATCGTGGCCGACGGTGAGGCCAGTCCGATGCCAGCAGCCTGCAGACATGCTCCCTCTTTGCCGGTCACTTGATTGCCTGCTCCGCCTTCGCTCACCTCGTTCAAATAGGCGGCAGCCGCCATCTCCAACCAACATGTTGCGATGCGTCCAACACTTTGCCTCTTATGCGACTTGCGGCACGGCAGCTCCGTTGCTCGACTTGTCTCAATCTGCCGCTGTCTCTGCTGTCTTCGATTCACTGCTGTAACCAACACTCGGACCAACTCCTCCGTCGACAAACGTGCTGTGCTGTTGCACTGATCCGAGCTCGAGCTACGAGCCATGAGCGGACGGCCTTTGCTTGTTATTCCATCGCAGTCGGCGTCGCCCAGCAATCAGCCGATCAGCCCAAATGGCCGTCCCGCAACATGGTCCTGGTCTGCGCAGCGCAAGATGGCCAGGCTCTACCTGTTCACGACGCTGCCGGTTGACAAGATCCGGGCCATCGTCAACGCGCTGTCTCCCGATAGGACGATCAAGTGAGTCGAGACATGCCCAGGCAGCAGCATGCACCTGTACGAGAAGCTGCATGCAAGAGGGTGTAACATCACTGCCAGCTGCTGGCTGTAACAAGAGAGACCATATAGGCTCAAGTCACTGACATGTTTGGCATCTACAAAAGACAGAGCTCGGCCAACAAGAGGCTCCAGCTGCTCTTCGATAAAGAGCCGCGATGGCTTCACCCGCGCGATGAAGACGACATGGAGCGGAGAGTTACCGAGCTAGCCAACTCGCCGGTCCAGCTTCGTTTGGCGCAAGAGGCGCGATTCCCGTCTCCTCATCGGAGCCAAGAGCAATCACCGCTGTACGGTGGAAGCGACTTTCTTGGATGCAGTTGGGGGGCCCCGTCAAGGCCTTCCAGTGCATCTCCCAGTGATGCCTGCTCCGGCTCAACTGTCTTCGGCAGTGATCCCGTCTTCGAGTCTCAAGAGTCTGGTTACTCCTTTTCAAACGACCTCATCCCAGAACAAAGCGTCAGCCACGGCTGGGACAACAGAGACGACTGTGCAGGCGCTCGTCCGCACGACAAGCGCTTTGCCGAGTTCCTCCGCCAGACAACTTGCTTGACCGACTCAAGCGCAAACACCACGGGCACCTTCAGAAACCACCTTAGGGGACGCGCAGAGCCATACATCAAAGTCGTAAAGCGACTTGTCAAGAGATTCACCTCACTGTCACTTGATCGCCCGGGCATGTCGCGCCACCACAGCCCGCGTGTGGTGTGGGACAAGGACTGGATTGGCGATCCCGAGGCGACGGACTTGACCTTCAAGGACTTTTCTTTGCCCGGAAGCCTGCTATACCCCAATCGTTCTGCCCCGTTTGGGTGTGATACCGGTGTGATGCCTACACGGGAGGATGGGGCTTACAGACACCAACGGCACTTCGACTGGACGACATTCAGGGGACCACCGCTTCGTACTGCTGCCATTCCCCTCGCGCCTCTGACCCAAGAGGACATTCACCGGCGGGACTGCTACCAACATACCGTGCTGCATCTCCTGGCAGCTCGCGGGGACTTCCAAGCGTTGTATGTAGCTCTCAGCAGCGGTGCCGCTGCCGCCATCGTCAATGTTCAAAACACAGCCGGGCAGACGTTCATGCACCTCATCAGGGATGACGAAGGTGTATTGGATGATGCACGCTTGTCACAGCTCATAGAAGCCGCAAAGGCCTTGGGGTTCAACCTGCTCGCAAGGGACTGCTTTGGCCGCTCTTCTTTGCATTCTCTCACCCTGCTGAGCAAGGCCGTGCACGCGAGGTGCCTGTATGACCTTGATCCTCGCGAGTATCTTCAGCGCGATGCATTTGGGTTCATACCACCCGTCGGGCCCTGTATGACAGACTCGCTGGTACCATTCAGTGTTCCGAGAGAACGTGTACTGGGTATTGATCCTAACACAGTACCGGACCGCGCCCTGGACCCTGGGAGGAGTGATCATCCGGCAATATCGCAGGACAGTCAATTGTTGCAAAACATCAGGGTGTCGATGGCCAACCGCTTCCATGAGGATAGGTGCGGCAACAATGGCCTCCACTGCCTTGCCATGGCTCCGCTGAGCGTGGGAAGCTTGGCCGAGAGGCATGACTTGGATATGGAAACAGGGGACTTTCGTGTTCCCAGTCATCAAACCGCAATGGATTCGTCGGAGCAGAGTCTGCGATTTCGATACGAGACGCTGCAGACCTTGCTGGATGCCGGACAAGACCCGAATCACCGGAACATGTTTGGCAACACCCCCCTCATGGCCTTTGCCGCGGCGCTGCCGGAGGAGGACGAGTACAAGCTTGGGCCGGCCATCTTGCAGCTCCTGGTCTCGAGAGGGGCCGACGTCAATGCGCGGAACAAGAGGGGCGAGACGGCGCTTCACGTTGCCGTGCGCTTCCACCGAAAGCTCGCTGCCAAAGCGCTGGTCATGGCGGGAGCCAACGTGGACGTGCGGAACTCGGACCAGAGGAGCTTGCTTGACGTCTGTGACGCACACATCCCGTCTGAGCCCAAGGAGTATGCCAAGTACCTGGCATGCAGGGCGTGGCTGAGCGGGCCGGCGAGGGCGCAGCAGAGTCCGTCGTTTTGGCATGAGTGGAGGGTGAAGGGAAGGGTGAAGATTGATTAAGTGAGCATGTATTGGCGATTCTTTCCTTGGCGTTGCTGGTTTTTGGGCGGTTTCTTCGGTTCTTTTATACCTTCATCCAAGGGCCGTTTCTGGGCTCACTTGGTGTTGTTTCGACCTCATATCTTCTGCATAGTTCCTTAGGGTGGCTTGAGCTGTGTTTGCTTGGTGTGTTGCATGCCGTTGTGGCTTGTGCCTTTCTGTCTTTGAACTGAGTGCGGGACACGTAGAGATAGAATGGAGCATATATCGCTATAGACCAGCTAGAAATAGGAGGACTTTTCTTCTTTTAATTTGATGATGGCTGTTTGTGATATAGTGGACACGGTTTGAGGAATCCTCGTGTTCCATCTACGCGCCTCTGTGAGATGTTGTTAGATAACTTGCTAGATGAGCTGCTTTCTGCCTACGTTACTACATTTCTTCCACTTGCAATTTTTTCAAGATTCTTGGGATAGAGGTTCTGGTCATTGTCTATGGGGCGATGAAAAGATAATTTTTGAACTTCGTGACGGTTGGCGATATTTTGCATACCATCTCTGAAAGCGCGTAATGTACCGTCAATGATTCTCGAGCAACCATCTTTCGATGAATGAAACTGTTGAGCGTCGATCATATGTTCTGATACTGACGCGTTCAGGGTGCCGAAAGCCAGGACGCGGAAGAAAGCGCTCGGCCCAAAGCAGGGCATCAAATATGGTGACTTCTGGAGACACTGCCGTGATCACGCCGATGAGAGTCGTGTGAAGAATCTATGCAGGTTAAGTATGACTATATACACTTGATTTTTGTTAAAAACAAAAAGGTTCAGACCTAGGAGACTATTGAGGCTTATATTTCAACACTCCCGCTGGCTCAATAGGCTCTGTAATCTCAGGCTCTTTACACGGCACGGCGGGGACTTTAAGCTCCCGGTCTCTTACGCTCCAAGGTCACAAAATCTGCGCAGGGTCGCTAAGCGGCACCGAAGACGATTCAGACACAGGACCTCTCGTCTAAGGCGTCTTACGCGACTTAGCCGAGAGTGTTATCCGCTAGACTATCCGGGCTCATAACCTGTTGAAAACAAAAAGGTTCAAGCCGAGGAGACTATTGAGGCTTATACTTCAACAATTTTATAACGTTGGCGAGGAGTTAAGATGCGGATGCAATGCTGGCTGGACTTAAACACTCCAGAGCAGTAACGTTATGCAGAGATACCGTGTGGTTAAGTGAAAAAACCGCGTTGTTGCACTTCAGCTGCTGTGATCTCGGCTTAAAGGCGACGCTGCTTATATGTCGGACTATAGTTATGGAATTTACTGGCACTCGGGGTGATAATTGTAGGTCCGAGTGGCCGTTAAGGATCCTGCGTAGAAAGTATTGTGTTCTGGTGATGTCTGGTGCGGGCGGATCGGGCACTCTATCTATATTCTAGTTGTCGATGCCTACAGGTATGTTGCGGGGAGGAATATAGCTACTCGTCGCTGTTACAGTTGGAGTGCGGTCGTGAGACAGGGTTATGATCTGTATGGATCCTGTGTCTTTCCTACTAGGATCTGGCGTTTTCGTGCTTGGCACACAAATAATGCTGTGCAAGACGACACTTCGGAGAACGAAACGACGTTTAGGAGAACAGGACGCCGTTCGTGCGCTTTGTCTCCTGGATGGATTGTGTTTTGCCGAAGACATGATGCTCTCTAAAGAAGACTGGGGTATGCTCACCATCACCAACGCTTCGTCAATAAAGCTTTGGAGATGGTAAATGTGTCTTGGTGCCTGCTAAACACAGATTACTAAGTCAAAGGAAGAGCAGGGGGCTTCCATGTTTACTTCCCAGTTGGGCAACGGTGAGGACAGTGATTGGCTGGTCTAGCTTCCGGGTCCGGGGGCTTGGAAGGCCGTAGCGAGGTGGAGTAACTCCAACGTCGTCATACTGGGAACCGTGCTGAACATGCCGTTTAGGTATCATGAGTATGTTGCGTATTGCACGTTTTGTAAGAGGATGGATTGTGTCTTGGTTACATCTGGTAGAAGGCCTGAAGCATGTGCGATTGTGCTGAGCGTGTGATGGGACGGCGGTTGTGGGACTCGGTTCGGTCGGGGGCGGGTCACCGCGGTGGAACCCTGCAGGTGTTTGACCTCTTTGCATCATGGCAGCAGAATTCAGCTTTTCAGTCAGAAATGGAACTCTAGGGCTGATCTGGCGTACAGGAAAACCCTCTTGGGCTGTTGAACGGCTTAATAGCAACACACGGACTGCGACTGTCGCTAACACAGGTGATGACTCCCTGAAGAGGCAGGAATCTGCGCATCCCATCGCCACCGCTGATTTGAATTAAGTTGATTAGTATTGAAAAAAATAGAACCGAGTGAAAGGGAAATAAAAAAAAGGAAAAAAAGCAAAATGAAATCGAATGATGGGAAAAAAGGAAGATCAAATGCGTAATCTGGGAATCGAACCCAGGGCTCCCCGACGTTGCGGATGGCAACGGAGAATTTTACCACTAAACCAATTACGCTTATCTAATCGTTGAAAGATGGTGTGCACTTTCGCTACATGAAGGCTACACACACCACATGGCTGGATTCAAGGCTGATGCAACCCCTTTCGGATGCTTCATCGGCTGCATCGCCTCGTTGGGATGCATGCAGCCGAATTGTGGGAGCCGCTTCTGACTGGAGGGACTCATGCTACTGACAAGCTACTTTGTGAGCTGCCGATAATTTCGAAATAGGATATTCGCAAATCGCATACTCGTGTCACTTCGTAGATGCTCTCGTTCTGTCATACAAATGCAATTGGGCGATATATCACCGATCAACTTGCAATTTTTATATAATTCGCAGCTGAACCAGGCAATTGCATAGGAATGTACAAGAATACCGCTTCAAGATTTTATATTGCTGCCTGTTCACCACCTACGCTGACCGGTGTATGCACCATGTCGTATATGCATCCTTTGGTCTATCCCCTTACAGGCCCTTTCTTCCCACACCCTCATGCAAGTCTGGTCTCACTCCCTCCAACACCCGCACTCCCTCCCGTTCATTGGTTCAATATTCCTTCAGCCTCATCTCCCACAGGGGAAGGTCTCTGATGCCAACCTTCCCGTCGCCGGAACGAGCCGCTACCCCCTCGGTCCGGCAATTGCGTGTCTGCGCCCCATTCGCTTTACCCTTTGTCCCCTTCTTCGTCTCCTCTAGACTTTCTCGGGCACCTCTGCTGTTTCGGTCCCGCGACGAAGACCGACAGAAGTTACACAGCCTCTTTAACCCTCAAGATCAAGTATCGGTCCGTCTCTTAACAGGGCCGCAGGCTACCACCGCGGCGCTTCCGGTGTTGGTTCACCCCTTATAGCGCAGCCCGGGATTGATGCCCAAATCGTAGTGTTCATATGCATAGTGGCACGGGTTGGTACGCGCATACCGGCTTATTGCTTTGGAGGTCGATTGGCGTTGTTGAAGCGCGTATCGAATGCGCGTATGAGGGCAGAGGCGCGGGCTTCTGCCTGGGCTACCGCCTTAGCTTCGGCTTTCTTTTTACTCAAACCTGGCGGAGGGCGCGATTGGGGCTGGCCGAGTGCAAAGCGATCCAAGTTGTAGGATGGGCTGTCGGGAACGTGACGGAAAGTGGCAGATTGGGCACCGTGGGTGTCATTGTCCCTGCGTCTCATTAGTATATGTCTCACTGTTTGATGGGTAGAGTGCTGGTGGACGGAGTCGGAAGGTTGAGCTATTCAGATGAGAAGAAGATATGAATGGAAAGGTTCATACTTGGAGTTGCCGTAGTAGTTGGCGCTGCGAGAAGACATTGTGAATGATTTGGCCGCTGCGAGAAGTTGGACGGAGGAGTCAATGAGACAGATGGATAACCTTAGGGGCACTGTAAATAAGTTGCTTATATGATTGAAGGAAGATGATAATACAAGCAAAATCTTTTGAATGGCTTGAGATGGCGGAGCCTTTTATCACCAAGTTTGACACCATCACCACGAGGCACACACCTGGGCTCATCACAAAGGGGCCGGTCTTGACGACCGGTACCATAGCTTGGCCAACCCTGGGTACTGACAGGCGCGGATCTTCTTACTTAATGTGGGAGCAAAGCAGCCACATGACGATTTCCAGGAATCTGTACCCGATGCACAAGGGGTGAATGTTGAGATATAAAAATTCAAGTCCTGAAAATAGAGTGCACGCGGCTGAAGTTTGGGACTGCTAGGTCACAGATAGATTGGACCTGCTTGCCGGGTGAAAACTGCGGTGAAAGCAGCAGTAGGACCTAACGTGCGGCTCGTTGTAACGACCACACCTGCTGACTACCTCATGCATACTTTTTATGGTGTGTGGTTCTCTTCAGGTACAGGTAA
Organism: Trichoderma citrinoviride; assembly: GCF_003025115.1. Taxonomy (NCBI): domain Eukaryota; kingdom Fungi; phylum Ascomycota; class Sordariomycetes; order Hypocreales; family Hypocreaceae; genus Trichoderma; species Trichoderma citrinoviride. The sequence goes on along the minus strand of NW_020194720.1, from coordinate 543,027 downwards.
CGGCCCCCTTTCTTCGAGCTACCGGAGCTGCCGCGGAGCTAAACATGGCTTTGGAACTTTTAGGTTGGCAATTGTGATCGGCAGTTATTGTTCCTCGATGGACATTGTCTACTGCGTCAATATTTGCATATGGAAGTGAGATGCTAGGGGTAGCATGACACTTTCTTGCTAAACCCCATTACTGCAGAGCCATTTTTTCATTTTGGCATTTGGGCAAAAGTGCAAGTACCAGTGCTCTCCTGTGACGTGCTGATACTACCCCAACATTTGCCACTCCTCTTCATGTCAGGGGTATTGTTCGGGAAACGCTAGTTCTATCGAAGCATCCGGGGTTACAGTGATTCGGAAACATATTCGAACCACCCGTCACAGAGCTATGCGGATGTTGGATTCTGAGATTGACACAATGGGACCATAATAAGGAGAGAGGCTCTTGGACAAGACAGTCACAGTCATTGATGTGAAAGAAATACGCCAGTGATAGCGGGCCTATCCGTAGGACTTTGGGCTGGGGATTGATGTCCTTGGAGCTTGCGCGGCTCTACACCGAGCCACAAATGGCCATGTTACGCAACCTAGAATGACATAGCTCAATTAAGCCACCGAGGATCATTGTGTAGATGTGGATGCGCGTTTTATTCAGCATCAAAACAAACGAACTTATGTTACATCGAAGAAGAGTATCGTCTGCTTTGCTGGCATGTATGTCAGACCTCAACTTACATGGAGCAGGGAAAACAGTATATACAATAGGCCTGAAAGCATATGCGGCCAGGAGAAATCTTTTCCACTCGCACTCTCAGCTGATAGATGAGATGCCTAATTGTTTATTTCGATACCGCGATGGCTGGAAAAATCTTGCAAAGTTTGAATTGAGCGCATGCCTCTCGGCTCTCTTTTGTTGAAGACCCAAAAGTTCTCCTTTTGAGAGTGAACTAATGCACTCAAAGTCTCATAAGGACAAAGGCTGAAGATCCCCACGGATATTGCTTGCCGGAAACAAACATCAAGAGACCGGCCCGGGTCGGCGAAGCCGGGAGTGTGTGTGCATTCCGGTCTTTTCGTCCGGTCGTCTGCATCATCCTGCATATGCAGGGGCCGTTTTTGGATAACCTGCATATAGGAAAGTCTTGTTCGAGCGGTTGGTCTTGGGCAAGTCGATTGCTGGAGGCGGGCGGTGGGGTGCTAAGACTTGTCAAGGGTTTTAAGCCAACCAGTGCAAAGATCGGACAGTTAGATCTCCAGCTAAGGAAAGCCAACCTCAGAAGGATATCGAGAAGGAGAAAAGGAAACGAAATAAACGGATAACTGGTGGCGTCGTGAATACGCTCCTTGCGTTCAAGTCCTCACTTGAAGATAGAGGCGGGATATAGAATTGGACTTGCTGAAAGAGTTTCAGCCTCGATTGGCTTGGCAGTATCAACCCAAATGTGAGAACTAATTAAGAAGAAGATCCCAGTCCTTGGATGTGGTATCAGAGGAACCATGTTTCGCGAAGGCTATGTTCGAGAGTGGTCCATGTGCTGGGGCTTCAGAGACCATGAACAGTGGCTGCTCATGGAATTCGGTCCAGAATGCCTCTGCCTGTTGATGCAACGGCCTCCTCCGGCAAGGTGGAGCAGTTACGGCCAGTCCATACAAAGGTCCCATTGTGTATGCCTCCCATATCCGCAAAGAGAGGACAAGGGCCAGGAGAGCGTTTCATATCAGAAAAGGCATACAGAGCCGAGTTGGTCGTCTGCGAGGCATTAGTTCGTCGGCCAAGCGAAAGTGTGATAGCTTCCCTAGCTTTCAGGATGCGAGGCAACAGGCAGCCAGGATAAGTGATGCAGTTATACGTCTGCGCTCTGTTGTGGCCGCATTAAGGCAATAAGGCAAACTGGTGCCTGTAAGGCATCTGCTCCCTTTATGACGCAAGCATACTTGGCATTTGGGAAAAGTTTTCAGCTGCAATGTGCTTATGATGATAAACTTGTATTGTTTCCTTAGATCACGTCAGATTAATGCGGTTGGTTGGCAGGATCGGCCAAGAACTCACCGACTACTGTTGATTCTATCTCGTCATCGGCTAAAGAAGCTCCCCTTATCGACGAAGTCTGCCTGCAAAGGATGGCCTCGTGACTCTGCGCGTCTCCATCTCCTCCCTTTTTTGGACAGGACGAGGCTGGCGGCTTAGATGATAAGGAGACAATGCGAGAGGGGTCACGTCTCCACGCAACGAATCAGATCTGTGCAATGGCTAAATACAACTTGATTTACAAGAAAATAGCGGCTGAATAGATAACTCGAGTTGCAATTACGGTGGGGGTTCGGTATCTCTCGCACATTACCCTGCCACGTTGCATCACCAGGTAGAACCCGCACGATTCTTCACACACATATGCCTCGAGCTCCCTGCTGTCGAGAGATCAGGTTTGCTTATGAGTTTACCGTCAATGAAAATTGCAAAAAAATAATCAATTGCCTACTGCTCGAGCATTCTACTTTTTACCCCTGATGAGATTTTGCCGTCACAATCCGCCAGAGGAAGGGAATATTATGACAAGCAGCAAGAGATGGGGGTAACAGAAGAAGATCCCCTGGGACAATGGGACGTGCAGAAATAAAGTGGTGGTCTTGAAGGACCGAGGGGAGTCGCCAATGATGGGATCATGGGGTGAATGGGCGGAGACATACTCCATACACGCATACGTACGAGTACGCCTTGCAAGCCGCCCTCTGCGTTGCCAAATCACACGAAGCACGATCCTTCACGAGGCGACAGAACGATGCAGAAGGAAACCACTTTCCTTGTCAAAGGCATAAACGGGCCGTTGGAGTCCTACGGCATGTGACGAGTTGCCTTGGCTGCCTTATAAGTATTCTAGCGAGTAAGCCTTTGACAGTTGTTCTTTGGCCATGAAAATGGCCCGCGCTAATGTAGACAAACAGTTATCACAATTTGGGGACACTCATAACGAGCCATACGCCAAGCAGAGTCGAAGACGATGGGAGGCCAAACCATCAATAGCGAAAGAGGCGGCCCGTCTCCCCCAGCCGCCGAATTCAGCCGTCGATTCGAGGGGGCAGACAACCACTTGAGAGACTTTGATGGATCAGCCACGGAAAGTGAGCTTGGAGGGGAGCGACGGTTGCAGGTGATTAACAAGAGGCGTACAGCATGTGGGGATTTGCCGGCCATGTGATGGGAGGCAGAAGTGGTTCTTTTCGGTGATGAAAGGATGTGCCGGGTTGAATGACATGCGCTGTTCAGGCTGGAACATGGTTGCGGCTGACGCGCAAGCTCTTTGCTGCTTCAATCGGACGATGTTTGACGAATACAGGGTACGAACAAAGCCCCTCGGCCTGAAGTCTGTCGTCAAAGTTCGCGTTCGCAGCGTCTCCCTTACATGATGGGCACAAACGACGAGTTACAATAAAAAGAGAGTGGATTGGAGGATTGACGGAGGGGGCTCCGACAGTGTGTGACACAGGCGCATAAAAAGCTGGTTTGACTGGCCGTGGGCCAATCAGTTGCTGGTGATTAGCTGCTTATATTAATATTGCGGCTCTGCGGTGATGTAGGGCTCACCTGCATGTCTGCATCTATGAGGCGGGTGGGAGACCTACCTATGCTGACGGCATTGCAGAAGCACTGCTCTGATGGGTGACGCCCTTTCGAAGGAATTCCCCAACGCCTTCTCTGGATCAGATTTCTGGATCAATAATACAATCGTCCGCATATTGTGTTCTACCGGCACCTATCCCTAGGGTCTTGTGGCAGCGACGTTGATTGCTCATGTCGTGTTCGAAATTTATTCAGATCTAGTGATGTGGGTAATGGAAGAGGGAAGTGCTTGAGCCAACAAGGAACAGGGGAATAGAAGGTTGACGTGGCAAAAAGAAAGAAGCTATCTGTTTTTGCATTATCAAATGAGCGAGGAGAATGAGAAGTCTGTCTGGGAAGATCAGCGCGACGGCCACGTGTGATTGTGCTATTGCTGCCACATGATACAAAGTAATCTAGGACTTGGCAGGGGTTCCGGTTGTGTGTGATTTCTGGTGTCCTTGTACGCGTCTTCAACTAAGGTTTTCCGGCTCGTGAGTTGTGTGAAGCTGTCCCAAGCAATTGATTCATACACATCAGCGTCAGTATCCAACTATTACAACATTTGGGGATGACCTTGTCTTTGAATTATTGGCGAGTTCTCTGTACTGGTAGCTATGAGGGGCAACATCGACAACTAGAGCTGGGCTTGTTAGCTGATATGCCCGAGGTGTAACGGTATGACGAGTTACTCTATCCATTCATCTGTCTTAGTCACCGCCTCCTTTTGCCATATCTGCTAAGGCACACACCCTTTTTTGACTTGCTGAGTAATATCTTGCCCTAGCAGGCTAAGGAAGAAGAGGACGTTGCGTAGGTCAGGGTGGTAACAGAGGAGAGAGCCCCGCCGGCAAGGCAGCCCGCGTCTGTTGCCTTCCCTGTACATTGAGTCTACCCAACATGCAACTGATGAAAAGCCATGGCAATTTGCCGTCTACTCCACTATCTCGAAAGAAACTGCCATCTACTTTCGCCAAGGAATCACACAAAGTCGTCGTCATATCCTTGTGAAAGCCTCTCTAGAGTCTCTAATGGCATTTCTAAAGCGGCCCCTTGTCTTTCAGGGAACCCCCACTCTCAGACGAAAGTCGTTTATCTAATCCACGATAAACTTCAGCTCCTCTTCATTCTCTGACACCGGCCGCAGGAAGTGAGGTGGCAGGACAAATGGCTGCGGCCAGGCCCACCAGCACTGCGAGCCGTAATCTTGGTGCTTGGGGAGCGGGCTAAGGAGCCATGACGTAGGTCGAGTGCCCCGGTGGCCAGTGATGGGGTCGACGACCGGCTCGTTGTCCCTGTCTAGCCGTTAGATGACAATTCTCAACATAGCTGCGGTCACGCACTACTGGGAGGGGAGCGGCCGGGTTATACTTGCAATAGTAAATCAAACGGCTATCGACATATCTTGAATGGCTATCCTGGCGAGCTCTTAGAGCCGAAGCCATCTATTCCTCTGGTATCCTGTGCATTCATGGTTTTTGAATATTTGAACTTTACCTAGATATAATTAGGCACTTTGCTTCAAACTCTGATTGGGCGTGAGATAACGTAACAATGAAGACTGGTCTAACAAGTGAAGGCACTGGGCGATTCCGCATGGGCGCCTGATGACTTGGATGTTGAAAATTTGCCACCATGGCATCTCAATCTTCAGAAAGCACTCTCAAATCGCTTGCAGCGAGTGCCATGGTAGCAAGGTTCGTGTTAATAGATGAAAAAACAAATGAGCGCTGACGCATTCCCATACGAGGTTGACAAGGCGCAATTAATGAGTCCAAGTCAACCTAGCGCCTGTTGTCCTGGTCGCATGAGAAAATTCTCATCAGCCCGATGGCCCTCGATTGTTTGTCTTTTGCTAGCATCTGTTGAAGATAGCAAATAGCTCTCCGCTCCCACGCGGGATGGTATGCGCTTCCAACCAATAATGCTCGTGTGATTGCTGCAATAGTGCCTGACATATCAGATACCATGAAGGCAAGGCGGAGCTGCGGATGCAACTTCCAATATGTCGCTCCCAGTCATACCGAGTGATCTTGATTAGTGCGCTACTGCTGCAATGGCGAAATCACGTAGTGGATGCGCCGTTGAATGGCAGAGGAGGGAGAAGAGACGAGATGCCCGGGCTCGGGAGTTTGAATTCCGAACGCAAAAAGGGGGGGTTGCGGCTGAGTCTCGTACGACACACGTCAATTGCTTTAGCACCAAAGCTACCTATGTATGATACCTTTCCCCCGCTCGACGTAAGCACTTTACTTCGCGGTAGCTTGATTGGGCAGGCAGACAGTCTCCCTGCATATTCCGCGGCCTTATAAGGCATTCTTTCTAGACGCGCATAAGTATGTCCCGTGATAGGTCCGGGAAGCCGGGAACTCCATATCATAGCGCATCACATGTAATAGCTTGGAAGTGCGTGGCTTACATAGCTTGCTTTCCTTGAATGGCATGAGCACACCTGCTCCGATTTGTCTGAGACCTCATTGGCTTACCCGGCATTTTTGCGCATACTCTTTGCAACAGAGATGCCTGGTGACTTGCGCCTCTGATGGCGCACATGAAGAAGTACGAGACTCCTCAGCACCAAGTGCGTGCCAATCGGACACATTTCATCTGTTACTCGGCTCCGATATCTGACGGAGACGCACCACCTCCAGCTCATTCTGAGTACGCAGAAGCCGTCCTTACAGACTGAAGCCTTGTAATTCGCGGCACGTATTCTTTGTACCACCGTGGAGGTTAGACGGAAGTGATTTGCCAAACCATACCGAGTCCAGCCCAATGGCTTTCTTTGAGTAGGCCAACGACACATCAATCGAAGTACCTTCTTTCCTGCAGTATACCCGAAGCACGTGCTCGACAGGGAGTCGACTGGGCGTCACTGGACCACATGTAGACTCGCATCATTCGTGGATGGTGCTTTGTATGTGGTGCCGCGTATGCGGTGTAAATCGCTGCAGTATGACAACCGCAAAGCTCGGAAGACGTCGGAGCATGCGCAATTTGGCAACGTTAGTGCCCTCATTAATACATAGCCGCTAGGAAGACCCCGGTAGCCTGGAGAGTTGCCGATTTGTCTACTACTACCATGATCTGCAAGAGCTGGTCCTGTTTGTGTTGGCACGTGAAGTGAGAATTGACCAGGGTGCCCCTGTTAGTCTGGGCCGGCACATGGCGAGGCGATGGAGGGGAGCTCACATGAAGCGAGTCATGTACGTCCAGGGAGATAGTACATATGGATGGCAATTGTAGTAGAGCCGGCCAGACACCTGTTGGGTGGCAAGGCGGCCCGGGACAGCGGCCCAATTCATCTGTCCCGGTACTGCAAGCAAGATGATGACCTGGGGAAGGTACCTGGTAATGTATCTTAAAGGGTGAAGCCGATGCTTATCGCAAGGGGGCGCCTCTATGTACTTGGAGGTTACCTGGTAGTCACACGCGAATGCCACTTTTTCCAGTCTCGGCTGGCTGGCGCAACAATGGAGGGCGCAACACATGTGAGGGACAGTACAGGTTATTTCGGCCTCGACTCCGTACATACATCAGACACATTTCCAAGCTCTCTTCGAATGTCTTTCACCCTGATTCTGCCAAACATGAGATACTCCATACATGCACCTGTCAAAGATTTCAACCCGCTATCCGTCCAATGCGCTCATAAAGTATACTCTCGACCTCGACAACAGCAACCACGACCGTGATGTGCGCGGACTATCTGTCAAATTACTTGGCCTTTGGTTCGCTATTGGAGCTGAATTGCTGCTCAAAAGCATGCAGCTTGGCCACCATGCGAGCTTTTGCAGCTGCTTCGGCTTCCGCTGCAGATTGAACCGCGCGGAGTCCTAAGGGACTCTGTTGGTCTGGGTCGGAGAGAAAGCGACCGATGGCGAAGTTGTGGTTGGCTGGGCCGTTTGAGGGGTGGGGTTGGACCGGGCCGCTGTAGAGCAATCAGTCGTTGTGTCCCATCAGCAGCAATGAACTCTTGCACACGTCGATTTCACTACCTCCAGAACTGGAATGTAAAGAAGAAGGACGAGGAATTAAGTTTCGAAGAGAGAACATACTTGGTATCGCCGTTATAGACGGCATTGTTGGAGGAGCCTGGCATTTTTAACGAGCAGGGTGTGACGTCTTTTGATTCTGGCGTAAAGTGGATAGGAATGATCAGGCTCAGAGGTATATGAAAAAGAATGCTGGACGGATGATGCTCGTTTCTAGAAGGTTGTATGAAATATATAGAACAGATCAAGCGCAATGGAAGCGACTGCGAAAACAGTTGATGCATGGCCATGGCAGACGGGGGGGAATCAGCTTATTTATACTGACTCGGGAGGTGCCGAGAGATAAGGCATTTGTAGCACGCCAAAGATACTTTGTATAAACAAGCAATTTCTCAATGCCGCTACGCTGCTAAGGTGCGCGGCGAGAGAAAACCTGTTTACAAGCGGTATTGGATCCATGTTGGAAGAAGGCAACGAGTTGGAGTTGGGACTTTGAGCATAAGGTAGTACTACGATATCCAGGGTGTCTAGAAGCTGAGACATACGAATTGAAGGCAACCTTATGGGATTGCGATGATCTTCTAGGTTTAGATACATGTAAGATAGCCAGTGTATACCCGCGGCACTATGTGCCTCGTACTTTCCAACAAGTACCTCGTCTATCGGCTGCGAGTTACAAGTACTTGGTAATCATTCGGGCAAGGCACGCGCTGGCAGGGTATGCGCGCCTGTGCTGAGGACGGTAGATGGACGGGATGAAGCTCAACGAACCCATGGTTCGCGGCGATGCGGTCTACGAATCGTCTCCTTTTATACAGTAACTAGTACGTTGGATGGAAAGGCAACTGCATTAGCGCTTCCTTCCATCACAAGATTTCTGGAAGTTTACCTGAAGCGTACAAGTACGATACGACCAGGGGCCGACCCCGGTCTCCCAGATGGCACTTGCAGGGGGAACCATGCCCCAACTGCACAGCACACTTCTGTATAGCAGACAATTGACGCGCGACTCCCCGGCAATGGACGCGGGAGCGTCATAGGACGCTCATCGACGGCTGCCTCTTCAGAAACTACCGGTACAGAAACTTGTGATAAGGCGGAATCAGGTCTGTAGCTTCATGCGCACATGTTACCCCGTAGCAAGTAGGGAGATGAAGCGTCTTTTCTTAAGCGCGGTACAAACTCTGCTATGTATTTCCGTACCTAAGGTACAAGTATCGACTAGAGACTCTGATGAGATGGTTTCGACAGCCCTCTTTTCGTGAGCAGTCGAACCCGGCCCCCCAAACGGCCGCCTCGCAGTTGAGCTGTCCTAACCTAGGTAGTGCCAATTCCACTCGACTTGCTCAGCAGTGCATTCATGTACCTTATTTTGAGTCTTAGTTCTCGAGTCATTGCATGGATTCTTTTGGACATTGAACCGAAGACGTACAGGGGCTTGGCCATCCCATACAGGAGGAGAAGAGGCAGCCGCATTAGCGCGGCACATTAGCGCCCCGCCTCGTAAAGATCAAAGGTGAGGTATCAGTACGAGATCAACTGTTACGCAACTTAAGTTAAATAATTGCGGTTAATAGGGTAAACTACCTACATACGTATACCTTGAGACAGACGCCAACCCGGACACACATCATAGACGGCATTGGTGGAGGAGTCTGGCATGATGCAAGTGTAATGTCTTATGCTGTTGAAGTAAGATATTTGAAGTCTGATAGAGTGTCCCGAAGGGTAAAGAGTACCTAAGATACCTAGATATAGAGTAGCTTGAAGCGCGTAAATACCTGACTATCGTGGGAAATTGCAATACAAGTTTATATAGGATGCGCGAGTAATATATAAGAATGGTGATTCAAAATCAGGGCCACGGCAACTTTGAAGGAGGACATGGGCTCTTTAGGATGTCGCAAGGTCTATGTATATATCAACTCAGATCAATTACCTGTGTTTTTTGTCCTCGCTGATAAGTACCGATTGGTCGCCTTACACGGAGATAGACGAGGGAGATCCGAGAGAGTCGCCCACTACGTAGCGCTAGCGCCGCAAGAGACATACGCACCCGCGGACACAAGCCCACCCTGAAATTACCTAGTACTCTAGGTACCTCTACCAAATCCGCAGCCGCACTGGCTAACAAAGCTCCTCTGCGCATCGCGGCCCGGGCTTCTTTGCCAATCATTTCCGTACCCAGATCAGATGTCCAGCTTTGATTTCTCGTACCAAGTATGATATGCTGCACACCAGTGACGAATTGGGCTGCCTGATGCTCACAATCGTTTGAGGAGGCGCGCCGACGTGAAGCCAGCGTCGTAGAAGCAACTGCGTTTGTAGTATCCGGTGCAGTACTACAATATTCAATCAAGAAATCCAGCCAATGCACATATAAGAACATAATGATTATCCGCCTCGATCTCGTCCTCTCACCAAGTGCTGCTCATTATATGCGTCTGGAGGAGCCATTTGTTAGATGTGACCAACCCTTTGAGTCTGCACTGAGGGAACCCGAGGGAATCAGTACATCAGATTTACCTGTGGTGTGGATTCTATACCATTGGCACTGTACGGACTACTCCTGCGCCTCGCCCGATTGAAGAGCTGTGGGCTGAAACACCACCCAGAGGCTCGGAACCCGGAAGCCAGTTCACAACCTGTGGCATGAAGAAAGGTGCGTACTAGCATTATTCCGGCAAGCATACATGCCTAATGCGGTACATGTGTATTCTTGACCATGTGAGTGTGCCTGTACAACTTGTGAGAGTGTACTCGTATAACTGCCATGATAAAGTCCTCTTCTATGTCCGGCTTGCATCAAAGGTTCAGTGAGTAGTCTTTATACTTCCTCAATAGTACTGCCTATCAGATTGCGCCCTGTGATAGCAAATATGGACAGGGTCCGAGGCATTTTGAGCTCTGCCCAAATCCATAAAGACTCCATCTGAGAACACGGCAGTTTGTTAGGCGTGACATTTGCGTCACACCCTACATGTGGCGAGCTAGAAGTACAGGGGCCAGCCTTGAAATTCATGCGTTCGACGCGGCTCATCCAATCGGCAGATACACAGCCCCTGAGGTCCAGGGCATGTGTATGTGAGCGACCGGCTTGCAGGATTGTGCTACAACACCAAAGAAATAAGACTAAATAAGTAGTCAAGGTAACACCTGAATGTCGTCTGGCCTGTCCGCAATGAGCTGGTATCTGGAAACAAAGATTCATGCAGCACCTGATTTGATAGTGTAACTCCCACAGCATGCCAGAGGCACGTGCTGAGAAAGTAGGGCAGTAACGGCATCTTTTTGGAGGGCCGGCAGGCATGTTACGCGGCGTGCGGGTATGGGGGTCGAGTCTGCCGGGCGCAGGGATCGGTTCATATCTGGTGTAATGCACCACACTATGTGCCACTGGCTGCCGTCTGTTCACCACAGTCTCCCCACGGAGTCGTAAACTCTTAGGCGCTATTGAATGTTTGCGGAGACTACTATGTCATCGCGTTCGATATGATTGCATGCAATCGAGAGACTGGGAGATGGATGGAGACAGGGAGAAGTAGAAGGACAGGGGTATGGGGTGTAGGACTATGAGGTGCTGTTACCACTGACCACTGTGTAAAACAATCAACTCTCTTCATTGTGGAACTACTTGGGACCAAAAACAGGGCCAAACGACAGGATGCTAAAAGTCTCCCGGTTTGCTTGCCCTCCGTAGGTGGAAGCTTTCACAATTTCTCCTCGCGGGATGCCATTTTGTTCGACAGCTACATCGCAGACGTTGCTCTCTGAGATCTGCTTGGCTCTTTCGTACCACCTAGACATGCCGTGAAAACAAAACGCCACCCGTCTGGCGCTTCGCTATCCATAGGTGGCAGGCAGCGCCGTCTTCTGCCCGCCTTTGCCAAGATACCTCAATGGCTAGCGTACTACCTTTGAGGGCTGGGACAAAAACTCGCAAAAAGTGGAAGTCTGCGAGTGCTGACTACGTGGATGTATTTTCTTCATTGTAGAGAGGCGTGTGGCTTTACCTACGGACGTAGATGGCATTAATGCACACACCCAAACACCAAGAATAGTTTTTGAATGGACGCGTACCTCAACGCCACAGTGTTGAGCTGTGATCATGGTTTGTGCTGAATTGTTTGCCAAGGTCATCCAGTTATGCTAGCACATTGAACAACTTCTCCCTGACTTCAGTAGTTCCTTGTAAGCGGGCATGGTTCAACGCTCCAGGGAGAAGATGGTGATTCACATGGACTCTTGCCACGTGGAATCGGTCCAGGGTATATAGTATCGCCTGGGGCTTTCTGCCTCTTAAATGGCCTGTAAGCGGAGACTGCATAAAAGCATCGGTGGGTTTGGGGCATCTAGCCGATCAGTAGTACTCCGTAGAGGGGCAGTGTGTATATTGTAGGCTTGGTCAGGGGTACTGTGGAGATGAATAAGGGATAGATATTAGTCTCTAACGTTTGGGTGCTCTGTAGAAAGACTAAGACAAGGGGAAAAGCAAAGTCTGTCAAAAGAATGCATACATGTTACTGCTGTTGTTAACGGTTTGAGTTGAGGAGGGCGGCATGTTGGCAGTAAAGGGTAGGATGTCCTGGGATGCCAGGAAAGGTAGGAGGTACCAGCACTTTGACAGACGAACGAAACTTGTGGACGGCGTGAAAACTTCATTGAGATAAACGCACGAGGGCGCATACGGTGCCAGGTGTGTGGCAATTGGCGTATCAAGAAAATAAGTCTGCATTCTGCTTAAATGAGCATTTAGATACGTCTTTGCCCAAGCACTTTGGGAACACTCCTTCTGACTCCGCGGCCTTACGCCATTAAATACGAAGGTGTCTGCATATAAAATTGGTCGATCCATCTTTCACTATATTATTACTTGCGCTTAATACGCACGAGAGGTTGATGCATGTTGTTGGCGAGATCCTCTTGAAGAATGCCAATGGAAAGAAACTAAAGAATATCGCCGAGGCCAACAGAGAGAATTAGCGCAGGAACGTCAGGGTCCTTTTCGCACTAGTAGTATCATTAAGGTTCAGGTCCAGACGGAAGACGGCGCCGGCTGCTCCCGCTGTCCTAAATTAGTCATGGCGGGGCCTTTTCCCCATTGTTAAAAGCATGGGCTTATGTTTTAAACGGTTCGTGTTAGTAGTAAGAGTCTGGCCCTCTGGGGGAACTACGTGCAGGTGCATTTCCACTGCAGCGCCTGAAAGCTGGTGGTCCGCGGCGGGGTTTTGCAGTCCATCGTGTCAATTATGTCTGCACGAGGCTATCTACCAGCCGCCTATGAAGTAATGTATATCAAATACGGATGCAGGTATAGGGAATTTCGAGAAGAGTGGCTGCGTCGATCTAATTTACATAAGGGAAAAAACATTTGTATCGCCAAAGCGAAAATTGGCACACAAATCGAGAATAACATCACTTCAGTATCCATCACTTCGATGTCCATCACTCCAATATCCATTATCCCATAGTCCATTGTCCTAATATCTACACTCCCATAATCATCGCTTCAACATCCATCACTTCAACATTCATTCGTCACCTTTAGGCACGGTTTGTGCAGAGCTGCCGCCATGGTCAAATTGCGCACCAAAAGCGTGCAGCAATTCCTGCATGCGCTGTTTAGCTTCAGTCTCGCTTTGCGTCTGTCTGAGACCAGGCGGTGGTCTTTCGCCGCCGCCCTGCAAGAAGCGGTTTATGTTGTATGAGGGGTCGTTGGGGACTCTGACAGTGGTTTGGGTGTCGGCGTCGCGGGGGGCACGGCGCTTGTCGGAGCCGCCACTACCAGATCAGCTGTCAGTGGGATGCGAATAAAACATAGCGGACGAGGAAAAAAGCCGGATTTGAGGGTATAAAGAATCTGAACATCGGGTCATAGATGTATGTCGCTGAAGCTATACGTACGTGCCGGCATTACTGCCATCGTAAACTGCGCCAGTGGATGATGTAGGCATCTTCGGTGGTGCAAACTCGAAATGGTTGACTCCTGAACAGTTGATGCTCGTGAAAAGGTATGGGAAAGGAGATGATCAAAGTGTAAGTGTTTGATGTGTAAGTATGAAAGAACAAGGAATTGAGACGACCTTTATATATACCGACCTTGCTTGACCAGAACCGAATGACGCCTCAAGAGTTTGCAGGTCGTGACTTTTGGCTATGACCGACTGCTCTTCATCTCATTATTGAGCAAGCCCCCAAGCGGATGATGGCTTAAGAGTTTTGAGGTCATGTTTTTGCCTTATGGCCGGCTATCACCGACCAATGTTCAATTTGTGTCATTTGAGCAGGCCACCGACTGGATGATGCCTCGAGAGTTTGCAGGTCGTGACATCTGGCTATCGCCGACTGCTCTTCATCTCATTACTGAGCAAGCCACCAACCGGATGATGCCTTAAGAGTTTTGAGGTCATGTTTTTGTCTTATGGCCGGCTATCGCCGACTAATGTTCATTTTGTATCAATTGAGCAGGAAACACCGCTAGTCGTTGCCCGTCAGGGGTCAAGTGCTGGTGAGGCAGGTTCCCGGACGCGGGGCGTACCACTTAGTGACATCGCTGCTAATAGTACCCCACAGGGCTTAGCCTGCAAGTAGGCATGTAGTCCTAAGTTACTTGGCTGGCTCGGACTCATCTGTTACAGCCAATGTCGGGTTTGCTCGCTGCACAAACTTCCATGCCAGTCACCCTCCCTGTATTCGGATTGTTTGGGGCAGCGCGAGCCTCCCCACGCACGTATGAGAGTTGGAGACTGTACCGCTGCAGGCCTTGGTTGTTGCATCCGGCCTAAAGGGCATTGGGGGAGCACAAGTAGGCCAAAGCAAGCGGGTTCTAGTACGGCAACGCTGTACGAGGGCGGGGCGTGGGCGTAAGATACTGAGCCGACTCTGTTGTCTGCTATACTTGCAGAGGTATCTCATAGCCCCTTGGGCTGCTGAGTATCTCATTAAAACGAACATCGAGTAGTTTTTTTCTTCTTTTCTTTTTCTTTTTCTTTTTCTTTTCTCTTTCTCTTTTCTCTTTTCTTTCTCTTTCTCTTTTCTCTTTTCTTTCTCTTTTTCTTTTCTCTCTTTCTTTTCTCTTTCTTTTCTCTTTCTCTTTTCTCTTTTTTCTCTCTTTTCTCTTTTTTCTTTTTATCTTTTTTTTCCTTCTCTTCTTTTTCTTTTTTTTTATTCTCATTTTTTCTGTTCTTTTTCTTTTCTTTTCTTTTCTTTCCTTTTCTTTTTGCGAGTCGACAAAAGCACACGCCCCCTTCTTCGCATGCCAAAAGTTGCGTTCCACTCACTGCGGACGACTGCTCGACCGCCAAAGAGCAACACTTCACCTCCTAGTGCGCCTAAAATCACAGTCATCGAGTTTTGAGTCAGGGTGCCTGTTTTGTCCGAACAGGTAGTTGTGCAGTTCCCCATTGTCCCGCATGATTCGATGCTTGTAAGTACGTAGTCCGTGCGGAAAAAAGAGACGGCTGTGGCTGCCCGCTACCTACACGCCCAATTCAGGCACAGCTTCGCCGTCCTCCGCCGCCGTCCTCCGCCGCCGCCGCACCGTGCCGGTTGTCCACATCCCCCGCTTGCCGCCGGTTGCCATCTAGAGACAATCGGACTTAACCACGAGGGCTTCGCCTGCCGTGGCCGGTTCGAGGGAGAAAGCCTTGCCTGTGTTACATCGGTAGCATAAGCCAGGGGGGTCTGGAGGCCTGGCCATGCTAGCTTGGTCGTTTGACAACATCTGATTTCGGGTTTCAGAATAATCCTCTACGAGTAGATGACATCCAAGGTGAGGTCGTACAAGATGCTGATTGGCTCTCCATTCAAACCGGTGAGATTAGAGCATGAGTAGCGCGATACTTGGAGAATAGCCTCATTTACCTATACTACCAAGTGGGTGGCAGAAAACACCGCCGCCCATCACCTACAATTTTATATGGTAGACCGGCGGTGTTTTTTGCAACCCGCATGACTACCTACCTAGGTAATACGGATGTTCACCGGCTCCCGAACCGGCCAAAAAAAATATAGCTCATCCTTCATGTAGGTACAGCGATATGTTAGAGCTCCCTATCATTGAGATTAACGATGTCATCCCGGGGAGCCGCCATTGGATACTTTGCTGCAACGTATGGTATCTACTACTTGAATATTGCTACAGCCTTCACCGAACTATTGCCGGTTACCATAATGTCTCACAAAGAAACGCCCAGCGTCGCATGTGAAAAAGGCCAAATCCCCGCCGGAAACTGGGCCTCGGGCGCCCCATTTCTGCACAGCTAAACATGTCATTTAAAGTTGCTCTCTCAAGTAATTGAAGAATAAACGGCTGCCGGTACTTTAGAGGCAAACGCTTTAAAAAGTGAAAGCTCCATATGGTTTGCAGGCTTGCTTCAAAGGAAGCGCCCGATTGAGTGCCTGAAACGTACGAACTGGCATCTCTTTCGGTCTGTGAGCTTCGCTATACCAAGCAGCAAAGCGGGTGCAGCCTATGCTGTTCTCCTCGACGGGACTGAGGGTGTCGAGGAAGACAATATCGATGGTCTCTGCGAGCGCTATATGGACGTCAGATGAAAAATGTAGTCATCGAACTCATCAGCTGGATATGGGAAGACAGACAGTATAGCCAGCTTGGCTAGACCGATGGCTTCACCCGCTAATTGCTGATGGCAATAGAGGACTTGTCCATAATGATTAGCCTGAGTCTCTCGGTCCTGAGCCGTAGCATGGGACCTCTGGCCGCATGCTGCCACCATGCGCTTGTACATAGCTTGCTGCATATGGTAGTAATGATGCTGCTGTGGTCGATTACGTATGTCCAAATCACCATCTGCGTCGGGCTGGCATGCCCTGGACTATTCCACGTATGCTTCACCTGGAAGGCAGTGGGTGGGAGCGGGATCTTGAAGTCGTGGCCCATATAAGGCGTGAGTGACTAGCACTTTGGGGAGGCGGTCGCCATCTGGATTTAGGACGCCTGATTCCAGATCGTTCAATATCCGTGCGTGGGAGGTGCGACGTAAGATCGGTCGGGCTTGGTATGATCGGATAAGCGGATGAAGTAGGAAGCTCGAGAGCGTATCGCGTATTCGGGGAGATGCATTCGCCCTCAGCCATCCCAGAATTGTCGCGTTGAATGGCGAGGAGTATACTATATAGCGTTTGACCCCCAATCCTTTGGTATCCTCCGCTTACGGCAGGATAGTTGTGACGTGGATCGTACGGATGCTGCGGTATGTCTTGCCGCAGCTTAAGCGATCGATGTAGCAGTGTCACAATGGTTTCGTCCCATTCGGCGAAACCCTCGTGTTTGGTCAAAGGTGAAGAATCCGGGGTATACCGGTATGCTATGGGTAAGGTATGCGAAAGAAATAACGTAGATGACATCGATTTCTGGATTCCGTTCCGCTACCGCTGCTTACTAAGGCGGGGTAAGATAAGGTAAGGTAAGGCACTCAAAGACAGGGGGATCGATGATGACTCACACGTTAAAGAGCTTTCTGTAAAGTGATTCTGGCGTCCGAATTGACTCATTATAGAGCTAGGGTCGCAGCCCTTATCAGGCGTCATGCCACAACCAGCCTAGTGTCCCCACAACAGCTATCTTGTAGATCTCATTCCGACTCCGGGCTCGGCGGGATGAAAGCGTAATAATAGTACCACTGACGGTCATCAACTTGATCCGCTTCCTACTTACTTTTCCAACTTCAATCAACTATCACAATGGCTGACAAGCGCGTTTGTCTGTGAGTTGAACAGAAGCACTATTGCTTTTCAAGCGCTGTGAGGCTGACTTGGCGATCCCCGTGAATTAGGGCATACTCTGGCGGTGCGTTTTTCTACGCGAACAGTGCTGCATGGGCACGATGACGATGCTAATGTAACTTCCAGGTTTGGATACTTCGGTTATCCTGGCTTGGCTCATTGAGCAGGGCTATACCGTTGTTGTATGTCTAACCCAGCCAATGTACCTGCGCTGAGCTGACTAGGTAGAACAGGCGTTCCTCGCAGACGTGGTACGTACAGGCCGTCTCTCGACATTCTCTCCTCGGATTGGAAGACAAGCGCTGCACCTGGAAGCATAAGCTGTCTCTCTCGTTCCGATTCCCACTCCAAATCCGAATCCAACTGCCACTACTGTAGCAGATCCGAATTCCACCCCTCGCATTCTGGCCGTGAGCTGTTCATGGAGGGGATACGAAGAGAGGTGGCCCGGATGATAGAAAGAGAGGGACTGTTATTCTCAGGGCCAGCTCGCGACTCATGGCGGCTTCATTTGCCTGTATCCCTGTGCTGACGTCATGGTAGGGACAAAATGAGGACTGGGACGCAGTCAAGGCCAAGGCCGAGAAGATCGGTGCCGAACGCATGATCATCCAGGATCTTCAGCAGGAGCTGGTGGAGGAACTTGTTTGGCCAGCAGTGCAATGTGTGTTCGGCCGATCGCCCGTGCGAAATGCAGGGGTACCATCCACGACTATGCTAACTTTCCACGCTATCAGGCAACGCGATATACGAAGACGCCTACCTCTTGGGAACGTCGTTGGCCAGGCCAGTCATTGCGAGGGCGATGATGAAAGTCGCTAAGCAGTATAACTGTGCATTCTTGAGTCACGGATGTAAGCAATCGACGTCGCCTTTCAGGATCTGCTTTCTGTCGCGCCATACTGACTGCCGTCTCTCCTACCTACACAGGCACGGGTAAAGGAGTACGTTCTTCCCTCTCTGTATATCATGTTCTAGATGCTAACTCTCGATTAGAATGAGTACGTTTAGATGTCCGGATCTCAATGTCACATACTTACCCTCTTATCAGCCAGGTCCGATTCGAGCTGGCATGGAAGGCCCTCGACCAGACGACAAAGACAATCATCCCGTGGCGCATTCCGGAGTTCTACGAGCGATTCGCGTCCGTACCCCTGCCGGCCCCTCTCTTCCTCAGAGATACTGACGTACAGACAGTGGGCGTCAAGCGCTCTTGGACTTTGCTGAATCAAAGGGCGTTCCTGTGACGTCGACCAAGGCGAAGCCGTTTTCGATGGATGCCAACCTTATCCAGTGAGTAAAAGCCCTCTACTTCATCCAGTCGAGAATTTCTTCTCCCGGCCGGACATAGGATTGTCCCTAACTCTTCCATCTGAAAATAGTTGCTCTTACGAGGCTGGTCTGCTCGAGCAACCCGAGCTCGAGCCGCCGGCGGACATGTGGACAATGACCGTGGGTAAGTTGGGGTTCAGTCTTAGATCAATTACGTGACGTGGGGAGCTAACTCCGACAGACCCCATGAAGGCCCCTGACGAGCCGACCAGGTTCACTATCCACTTCGAGAAGGGTATCCCGATCAAGCTCGAGGTCGGTGACAAGACCATCACTGGCTCACTGGAAATCTTCAAGGCCGCCAACGAAATCGGCCGAGCCAACGGAGTTGGCCGTGTCGACATTGTCGAATCAAGGTTCATTGGTCTCAAGAGCCGTGGCTGCTACGACACCCCTGGCTTGACGATCCTCCGCACCGCCCACCGAGATCTCGAGGGCCTTGTCATGGACTCCAAGGTCCGTGCCATCCGTGACCAGATGGTCACCTCGAACTGGACCGCCTGCCTCTACAACGGCATGTACTTCAGCCCCGAGCGAGAGTTCCTCCACAACTCCATCATCTTCAGCCAGAGGCACGTCGAGGGCAAGGTCAACATGGTTGCCTACAAAGGCAGCGCATTCGTCGTCGGACGCTCCAGCCAGACCTCTAACCTTTACTCCGAGACTGAGTCATCCATGGATACCCTTGAGGGCTTCTCTCCCCAGGTAAGTAGCTTCTTAAAAAGAAACGAACCTTCAGAAGTGAACCGCAGCTGATGATCTTGTCAAGGACACGAGCGGCTTCATCGCTATCCAGGCTATCCGTCTGGAGAAGTATGGTGCCCGCAAGATCAGGGATGGCGAGCCTCTTGCCCCTATCTAAATGTACATTACCAGAAGAGAAAATCAAGGCCTTCCATCTCCTTAAAATCAATGGCTTTGCGGTCGATGGGAAAATAGAAAAAGCTATGGTTCAAATGAGACTGCCCCTTTTCATGTCCACATCACGAGCAGTATTCGAAATGTGCTGCATTGTATGCTGACCATGCAGGCGCCTTGCTATGAGTGCAATCCGATGGGGGCAATGCTGGTCAAGTCCGATGTTCATTCGATTCAAACTATCGTTTATCATGCGTATCGCCCGCTGAACGCACTCGAGCTAACCCCTTACAGACATTGTTCGATCACAAGTTATGGACAAGTACCAAATCGTCTCTGTCTCGACAACTATATCCAAGCTCCCGCCATCATCTTCGACAAATGTTCATCTTCATGATACGGATACATCCACGGCGCCACGACATCCAGTACACCCGCGTGGTCGTAAGGGACCGCAGGACGCCTTATAGTCTCCCACCACTGATCATAGTCCTGGGACGAGTTGAACCTGTCGTCAAACTCCTGAAGCTTCGCAAGCATACGCTTCCTCGCCACGGAGGGGCTCAGGGGACGTCTGTATCCGAGGGGGGCCTTGCGTTCGGAGATGTATCGACGGAGGGCAAAGGGTCGACGGGCACGGGGGGCGAAGGTGGTGGCGTTGGCTTTTATGTCGGCGAGGGTAGGTGTGAATTTGATGCTATGGTTCACCATGATGGTTAGCCTTGGAGGAGGTTATGAAGGTATGTGTCCCAAGAAACTCTCATCACCGCTGTAGAGGCAAAGGAGATATAGTGTGTGCGTCCACTATGTTCTTCATGAGAGAGAGAGGGAGATGAAAGAACTTTGTGGAGTGGCACTCACGCGTCGTTGCCATCGAGAAGATCAAACGGACTGGGCGTGTTGTAGTTGGCTTCTCCTGGCAAGTTCCAGCCGTTGGTAGGGAAAGCGGCCATGGTTGGGATCGGGGCCTGGTGAAGCGGCACGATATGAGATATAGCAGATAGAAGCTGCTCTAATGATGATGCTTGCTTGATGGCTAAGATTATGGGAAACAGAGAGGGCAAAGAGCCGGCTTTTATGTTTTCAAGAGTAGAGAGGGTTGGCAGGAGCTACTGCGGTAGGTGCCTCTTGAAATGTCAGCTGAAGTGTTGGGAGGCACGAGGACATACCTGGGGGCGGTGATTGACCTTGAAGTGAAGTCTTGCAGGAGAAGTCAAGCGTGTAGTCACTAAGAGGAATTACTGTACCTTACATGTACACTCTGCTCCTTGTGCACCTTCATGCTCAAGTGTGTATAATCAGGATATTCGTAGATGATGGGTAATTCTTCCCTGAAATTGAACGAAAGGGTACTTTAGGACCGTATATACCTGATGGAAAAATCCACTGAGAAACGTTTTGAGAACCAGAGTGTACATGAACCCTACCTTGGTTGTGATTGTGTAACCATGCTCACTTTGCCGTGCTGTAGGTGTGCCTTCTGACTAGCTACACGCCAGCCAATCAACCAGAGGATTGGAAGAGCTAAGGTATGTCAAAGGTAGCGGCAGGGGTGCCCCGCTACGGCACCGAAAATGCGGTTCAAGCACAAGACCTAGAATCTTAGTGGAAGAGCTTCGAATGAATGAGCCAATTACTCCGTACGACTGCTCAATTTTTAGTTGCGCTACGAGCCCTGTGTACAGGTTACACGTCCCCTGTGTACAGGTTACACGTCCCCTGTGCACAGGTTACACGTAAGAGGATTGATTGGCTAGATACACTTTTGCTGGTATCAGGATCCCTTGGTGTAGTACATAGAAAGCATGCTAGCCATCCGGCGGCCGAATCAAAGAGGCCGTGAGAGGGTATGACTTCGGGATCGCTATGATATGTACGTACGAGTACTTCGGCCTATCATAAGAATGCCACGAGAATCTGCCGAGTACATGCAGCAAGGGAGACAAGTGGGTGAGACAGCTCTCAGCCGTAAAGAATTGTCTTACTTTATAAAGAGACTACATATTCTAGTTCATACACAGGCTCGAATCACTTGATGCCTACCTCCTGACACTTACATACATCAATGGGCTCTCAGCTCTTGCAATAATATCGCCCTATCCAAAACCACTAAATAACACCACACACCGACTTCTTCGAAATCTTCTGCACCAAAGCATCCCTATCGCGAAACCTCTGCGGAAACTTGGCCAAGTCAGCCGCCTTCATCAGCCCCCGCGCCTTGGACGCCTCCCCCAAGCTCTCCGTCTTGGACAGCTTCCCGCCGCCGCCCGCCGCGCCCACAATGAGCCCCAGCATGGCAAAGGGCGCGGACGCCGGGTCCTTGATGATGTCGGCGATGGTGACGGCCGTGTTTCCGGCTTCGCTGACGAGCAGCGCTATGCGGGCCAGTGCCGTCGCGCTGCCGACCAGGGGGCCCAGGGCTTCGCCGACAAAGGGGAGCGCCATGAAGACAAAGGTGAGGATCTTGAAGATGAGCTCGCGCTTCTTCTCTTCCATGACGCGCTCGCCAATGTCCTTGATGTCCTTCATGCTGTCGATGGACTCGGCCAGCTGCAGCACGGGCATGGCGAACGCGACGACGGCGTCGAGCTCCGGGACCTGCACGGTGGCGTCCTTGAAGATGTCGATGGCCACCTCGGCAAAGGTCGCCCAGAGCGTCTCCTGCAGTGTGGTGATGTTTGTCCAGGCGTTCTCAATCATCTCCTTCGGGTTGGCCACCACGATGTCGTCGTCCGAGGCCTTGACCGGCACGTTAAGCCGCCGCCGGTAGATGCGGCGGCAGACGGGCATGTTTCCGTTTCCGTACGGCCGCCGTGGCATGTCCTCGGCCTCGGCGGCGCAGTCGTAGTTTTTGCCCCTTTCACCCCAGGCAATCCATTCCTTGTCGATGCCCAGAGTCGCGGCCACGTCGTCGTAGAAGCCTTCCTCGTCCGTCAGCTCGTACTCGACGCTGAACGTCTGCTCCAGCTCCCAAAAGTGCGGCACGCCGGTGCAGGGGTCGGTGCCGCTTCTGCTGCCGGCCTCCCAGTGGCAGGTGAAGAACTGGTTGCCGGGCCCGTCGCCGAAGCGCATATAGTCGTCCAGCTTGGGGTCGACGAGCTCCTTGACCCATTCCTCGTAGTACCTGAACTTGTCATCGTAGTCGTGCGAATTCTCGTCGAAGAGGGACAGGCTATCGACGAGCATGCCGTAGAGTGTCTCCAGAGTGAAGTAGCTAAGGCACCGCTCGTTGAAATTGTCGATGACGTCGGCAATGCCCTCGAGAGTCCCGGGGTTGTCCTCCTCGAAACAGCCATAACCCTCACCGTCGCCGTCCTCGTCCTCGTCGTCGTAAAGTGGCTGTCCGCTCGCATCAGTATCTTTGCCCGTGTCCTCAGTCGCAAAGGTTTCGAGGTCAATGGCCCAGTCTGAAGAGCCGGCGAAATTGAGCAGTTGGATCCATTTGATGCGCTCTGATTTGAGGCCTCCGTCCATGTAGGCGACCCAGTCGACGGCCCCGTTATTGCCATATTCGAGGATGTAAGAAGCGGAATCCCCATCTATATAGTTATTCACAATAGAATAATTGCCGTGGTTGTCGATGATCTCGGCAATTTCGGCATTGGAGATGTATCCGGCCGTGCCAGTGCAACGTCCCTTGTACGCCTTTGAATCCAATTTTCCGCCGAGAAACGTACACATTGGCCCTGAGCACTTCTGGTCCGCCATGCGGAAGCTTCTGCCGTAGCTGGTTACGCCAACGACAATCTTGGTGGACTTGACACCAGCCTTGGTGAGCATGGAGAGGGCGTTGTAGGTTTCGGTCTTGTTGACGTGGGAGCGAAGACAGTTGCCGCCTTCGCAGCTGGGAATGGCCCATTTGTTTTCCACATCTTTGCTGAGTATTAGCATCTATCAATCAAAGGAAGGAGTATTAAGCTGTCGGATGAAGCTTACCCCATTGACCGTGCAAGTCATATGTCATGTAGATGAAATAGTCGACATATTTGGCCATGTCCTTCACAGGATATGACTGCAAGTACCAAAACGATGCGGGAATAGCAATGGAGATACTCTTGCCCTTTGGGAGCCTGGACTTGAGAAGTGACAGGAAATTGAGATAGTTGTTGCCTTCATCATCGCTGCCAGGCGGGACATCTGGGATATCGGGTGCCTGTGAAGTGGCGTCAATATTACCCATTGTCTTATGACTGATTAACTCACCCCTGGATATTCCCAGTCAAAGTCAAAGCCATCAATGTTTTCCTAGGAGAAATCAGAAGTGTTAATCCCTCATAGGCTCATCGGAAGTCAGTGCGGCATCATGAAAACGCACCCTTTTCATAAAGCTAACCAGGTTATTGACAAATGTCCCTCTGTTGGCAGATGTAGTCGCCTGCCGGAACCTCTGGAACGTATCCGAACCCGTCGAAAAGTCCCATCCTCCAAAAGAAAGTACCTTCTTAAAGTCGCCTTGTTTGAATGCATTAAATTCAATGTCATAGCCAGAAATGTCGACGTCAAACTTGTCCGTGACCGTCGCAAAAGCAAAGTGCACGTGAGTGTATGTCTCTTTGGGGATGCTTTTGGGGTGCATTGCCAGGCAATCGCGGTCGTAGCTGAAAGCTTCGTAGTAGCCTATTCTCTTGAATGAGTCTGGAGCTTGCTCATTGTTGACGACATCTGAGCCGCAGTGGGAGATGCAGCCGTTGGTGCCTGGCTTGGCTGTTCCCGGGGCTCCAGTGTCTGCTGGAGAGGGGACGCAGAAGTCTTCTGTTGTTCCGCAGAAACCCCAGACGTTGCAGCATGCGTTGAGGGGGCATGGGTTCAAGTCCGCCAGAGCAGTGCCGTCAGTTGGCTTCTTCGTGCCTGGGACTTGGGGTCCGCAAGTGGTGTCCGCGACTGCTGCGGGCATTGGTGCATCTCCTGTGCTCAAGCAGATGAGCTGTCCGGCCTGGAGATGCGCACAGCCAGCCCAGCCCCAAGTTTTCTTGTTGAAAGCCTCAATGTTGGCCTGCGTGATGCCAAAGGAGCTTGCGATGGAGAAGCATCCGTCCCCTGCGGCGATCTTGTAGCTGTGGCAGCTGCCATCGGGATTCGGCTTGGGGCGCATGTCGGGCAGAGTTCCAGCGGTACAGCAGTAGTATTGGTTGGGCTTGAGCGTAGAGCAGAAGTTTGCTTGCGGGTTGAACTTGGTGAGGTTGGCGCTGGAGATGCCGCAGCGAGTTGCCAGGTCGGCACAACCGTCACCAGACTTGACCTGCTGAGTCTTGCAGTCTGCTCTCGCGTGGAGGCTCCGTGGCCCCTTGGCACCCAGAGTGGAGTTGCTATGAAGGGGAGTGACTGTGGTGTTTGTGTTTATGGCTGAGACAAGGACATCCATGTCCATGCCGACGGAGGGAGTTGAGCCGTTGAGGCATAAGCCGTTTGTCCAGCTCCTTACCGCTGCTTGGGCGACGCCAAGGTCGGGGAAGCTTGCAGCATAGACACCGAAGGCCAAGGCTGCCTTTTCAGTTTCGCAGACCTGCAATCCAGTGCCGCCATGTTGTGCCTGGTCACGGAAAGTTGACAGCATTGTCGAGACAGAGCTCTGAGCCACTTCAGCTCCCGAATAGAGGCCAACCACAGCAGAGTATGATTTGGCAAACATGATAGTGGTACCGCATTGGGAGCCCTTTTGCAAGAAAGTAGTGAGATGGCGGGCTGCCAATAAGACGTCTGTTGTGTTGGGTTTTGCGCCAGAGCCAGGGTGAGCCACTCTCCCGTCAACCTCAGGCGTTACAGGCAACTTGATTGTCTTGCCTCCACAGCTGTTAGATACAGTGAGATTTCCATGGTCCAATCGACTGCCATCGTCTTGTAGCGGAGGAAGAGACTTTGTGTTGTACGTCTCTTGGCCGGTAGACACGCAGGCCCGGATTGTGAGGACAGTTTGGTTGTCGTCGACTGAAGACTGGACGTTGACATCAAAGATGATGGGTAGGTGACACGTCTTGAGCTCCCTCAGATGGTGGATATGGGTCCAGTTAGAAGGCTCTGGGCCAGTGTCGCTGCAAAGACGGGGACAGTCTTCTGCGTACTGGCCGTTATAGGCGGTCATGATGGCGCCGCATAGGGAGACGAGGTGGCCCAGGGCCGCCCAGGAGGCAATTGAGCGCCGCATGGATAGACACTTCGACACAGACTTGTTAAGGCAGAAATTGCTTGGAAGGATAGGCACCAGACGGGTAGAAGAAGACCAGAAGGCTTCAATATAGTATCTCTGTCGCTACTGCCTTTGATGGTTAATGGTTGTAGTCCCGTGACTCGGCCTATCGGAGAAGATATGGTCCATCCGAGGATCCATATTCTGTCGCCCCGGCTTCGTCCGTTGAGTCTGATCCCGAGCCTCGACTCTTGGCAACTTGTGCTGTTGGTAAGCATCTTCAGCGATATTGTGATATTGCTACCCATAACGACGAAGCATTAGGCGAATATAGTGGTTGACGCCGGAGGTGCAGATACGGCCCCCACCCTGCATGCAACGGTCCCTTAGCGGCGGCTTCATGCAAGGGTCTTTTGGACTTGAGCAAGCACGGTTCTCGTGTCAAGCTTAACGTGATAGTTAATTTTAGCCGTAAAAGCCTCACAGAATGTCATGCAGGGTCCCCCAGATGTTGCTTCTTTGTGGTGAGGTGGATTATTGCAGGGGTCGCAAATATCTGGGCCAACACGCTCGGGAATCTCCTTTTCGGGCAGCTCTTGAACTTCTCTTGAGATCTTTTGTCTGTGCGAGACGAGATGAGGTCAATATTTCCGGACTTCACACATGCTAGTCACCAACCTCATCCACATGGGAAGAGGCGCCTATTCGTTCATCTTATCACGCCGTTGCTCTGCCATTCTCCCATGATTCTCCTGTCCTCAACTTCTACTCTCCCACAGCCAAAAATCGGACTTCCTGTCTTGCCTCATTTGCAAGAAGACAGTACCAGTTACAATGCCCGGTAGTCCACTCAAGACTCCTGCCTTTCTTGACAATGGCGAGTTCTTCATGGCCCAGGGCAATGCCATTCAGATGAATTGGCCAAACGTCTCTGACGCATTTTCCACGCCTGTGGCCATGGCTTCGTCTAGCTTCACCGGCTGGGACTGGACTCGGCCCTGGCCTGGAGGCGACCCTATCGACGGCCACTCTGTGCATCTGACGGTGGCGCCAGATGTTCTCACAGACCCGACTGTTGTGGTGGATGCGGCGACAGTGTTGTCTTCGTTGACTTTCAGCATTCCTGACGATATGATGTCTGGCGGAAAGGCGCTCCCTATGGACCCCTCGTGGTACATTTGCCGTCACGTCTTCATCACGACGAAGCCTGAGGCAAAGGAGTCTGCTGATGGAGGTGACGGTTGTGGCTTTCTTCAGCAGGGCTGTTTGGACGATCTCGGGCCGCTTTTAAGCGACGGCTGGGGCACAACGGATAACAATACAATGTGCGCCCAGTTGATTTTTGATCCAATGCCCGAGAGCTGCCGCAGCTCATTTGGATATGCCCGCCAAGATTCTTGGTGTACGTCCCAGAAGCCCGAAGAAAGTATGATCTGAGCATTTCTGACAGACATGATAGATGCCGATAGCACCGTCATAGCTAACCCTGTGCTGGGGCCTCTCGAGACGATCCCTGATCAGCAGCACTACACTTGGCGCATTGGTACCGGATATCACTCCCCCGGCGATCCCATTGCCTATGAGATTGCCGCCAACAGAACCTATCTCGTGGCTACGGTCTGGGGCTACAGCAAAAATGTTGACGCCAGTAAAAAAAAGACTCCCCAAGTCACCTGGACCTGCATCTCATCTGGAGACGCCTATGTGCCGCCTCCCCCGGTGCCGCCTCCGCCTTCGTCCACTACTACTAAGCCAACTTCGATTCCTACAGCAGTACCCAATACTGATGCCTACTATGATGACTTTACCTCTGGCTTGAGGCAGTGGACTACATACGATGGCTCATTCAGCTCTGGTTCCGGGGTGCTCACTGCAGACTATTCGCTTGGCGGCAAAGCCTTGCTGAAGAGCAGCTACTCCAACTTCACGTTCGAGGCCGACGTCACCTTGAGCAATGACTGGGGCAATGCGGGTCTCATCTTCCGCGTCTCGAGTCCTGGAGACGGCGCAGATACTTACAAGGGCTACTACGCCGGGATCAGCACGGAGAACAATGTCGTCTTAGGACGTGCATCTAATGACTGGACCGAAATCAGCCTCGTCGACACCGACATTGCCGTCAACAAGGCCCATCACCTTAAAGTCAAGGTTCGGGAAAACAAAATCGATGTATATGTCAACGACATGACCAAGGCAAAGATTAGCGCGACAGACATCACTTACAGTACCGGCATGGACGGCGTGCGCGTGTTTGATACGGGCGCGACATTCGACAACGTGCAGATCTTTCCGCTGGCCTTTAAAGACGACTTTGCCTCAGGCTCGATGGACAAGTGGGCAACCTACGGAGGTGATTATGCTACCAAGAACGCTGCACTGGTCGGTCAGGCTTCGTCCGGTGGCAAGGCACTTATCCGCGACGCGCTGTATACCGACTTCGTGTATGAGGCGGACGTGACCATCTGGGATGAGAGCGGCGATGCTGGTCTTGTCTTCCGGGCTTCCAGCCCGTATGATAAAACGGATGGTTATTATGGTTATTATGCCGGCTTTGGCAACGGATACATTGTTTTTGGCCGTTCTGACAACGGTTGGAATGAGCTGGCCAATGTCAAAGCATCCATCCAACATGGCACAGCTCATCACATCATGGTGCGGGCCAGGGGAAATGCCTTGTCCATCTTTGTGGACGACATGAATGAGCCAAAGATTGAGACGGGAGATGATACGTATCTCACGGGGTTGAACGGCGTGAGGGTGTCTGGGACCAAGACGACGTTTGACAATGTCATCATTTACACCATGTAGAGCACGTAGACGAGGCTAGCTGTAGTAATCCCAATCTGTTCACTGTATCCCCTAGACTATTGTGCCTATCGGCTACGGTATTCAATGGTTCTTGCATGCTTGGATGTCGTGTGATTGAGCTCTGTAAGCTTATTCTAAGCATAACCTAGCCTATCTTGCCTAGGTAGGTAGTAGTTGAAGAGCTGGACCCGTTTAGTTCCCGTCTTCCAGCTGCTGCACGACATTCCGCTCTGTCGGCTACTTCCTCTTTCGACCTAACCGCATACAATTGTGCTGTTGGTTCCAGCACCTTTCTTTCCTTCACCACTCTACGCCTGCAGCCGCTATATGATGCGCCAAGCCGCTGTTGGTTCTTACACAATGTATGTTAGCTGTACGGAGTACGGCTTGCCATATACGGTTATTAAGGCCTTCGTCTCGGCCTCGGAATTAGAAAACACCTATACGAGGTCAGGTTGTATTTTCCGTGCAAGGATAACAGCGTCGTTGTAAAGAAGTGTCCCGGTTCTTGGCCTCCACTGGATGCATATTACCTCCTTGATAAGCCTTTTAGCCATACGACTACAGCCTGATGCGACACAAGGATTGGCAATGGGCTCATGAGGCCCATGGTCCCGCAGCTCTAGAACTTGACAAAGGTAACAATGTGTTAGCTCAGTCGTTGAAGAAGCAAAAGTTCCCTGCTTTACTCCATTCATCCGGCCCTATTGGAGAAATTGCGTACTTGAGGTCTCTCGTAAGCTTCCCTCTATACTATCTGTCATGACTCCAACGACAGAGAATATTGGCATATGCAGTGGTTTCAGGCGTCCTTTATATCAAACTTTGATTTCATGACTCTGTCCTGACCGTGTTGCCGTCTCTGCACGTCAAAGTTGGTGTACGTGGATTTCAACATGCGTCTACCCATCGTATTCCTTCTCTGGCCCTTGGCCCTTCTATGTTCGTCCGGCGCTCTCGCCAATCAAGACTCTGGAAAGTACGAACTGATACTATACTGGCGTCTCCGCCAGTTCACGATCGACGGGCTTGGTCAAGGAACCAACATTGTCGCACCGAAGTGCGGGGGGAAATGCACGTTTGAGGACTTCATCAAGGCCGTCACGCAAACGAACAAAGGAGCCAGGCTCAAAGATGCAAATGGCAACAATATCAAAGACGCCCAAGGAAGAATTCAATACGAGAGAATCCCGGATTACACCAAAATGGACTTCACTCCTTTCGAGACGGACGCGCTTTTCAGCGATCCTCAGGCTGCTGCGAGGGAAATCGACAAAGTCGGCTTCACCGGACAGTTTATGACAGACTCACTGTTTGGGGTCGATATGACTTTTGATAAAGTAATAGCCAAAGTCGAGGCCGTCATTGATGATACTAAAGAAGCCTTTGCCAAGGATGGAAGGGACCTGAAAAAGACCTACTTGAAAGAGATGACAGATCTACTCCCAATCATTGCCAATGGGCGCCGTAAAGCGGGTGCGGCGAAGATACGACTGAGTTTCACAAAATGGGCGGCGAACAAAGCAAACTTGGAAAATTTGCAAATTGTGATGAAGGATCCGATCAGTCGTCCACCGTTTGTTTATGAGCAGATAGACTTTGATGCAACTTACAGAGCAAACTCGCAAAGGGTAGGAATACAGGCTTGGGAGGCCGCGATCAAAGACTACGCCACAGTTTTCAACTCAAAGGGCCAGGGCTTGAGTCATGCGAAAGCTATTCGTTCCATTGAAGACCTCCATAAGAAGCTGGAAAACGATTGCAAGTGAAGCACATGATTATCTTGGTCGCGGACATGAGACTATTTTCT
Source organism: Trichoderma citrinoviride (assembly GCF_003025115.1). Lineage (NCBI taxonomy): Eukaryota > Fungi > Ascomycota > Sordariomycetes > Hypocreales > Hypocreaceae > Trichoderma > Trichoderma citrinoviride. The sequence continues at coordinate 512,764 of NW_020194720.1, read as the reverse complement.
AGGGCTATCGTCTTGTATTTGAAGGAGTATTGCATTCAATGTATATAGGATCCTGAGCTCAAGTGAATAGTGTGACATGAGCTTTACCTTGTAAATTGAAGCTTCTCCTCTTTTTGACAGCTCATCTAGAGATAGCCGTGTGTTCAGGTTTTGCTTCAAAAGCACTCACTTCAGCTGTGGCCATCCTTCAGAGATCCTCGTAATGGTTAACTTCAAAAAAGTCATCCCGATTGGACCTACGCGGAATGGGAGGTACCATGGCCAGATTGCCGCCCACATCGCAGTCGTCAGTACACAGTAAGAAGAGGACTTTGGGTGCAACCCGCGGCAGCTCTTTTCTGGCCTGTATAACCCAAGGGTTATTGTTGTCGAACAGATTCTCGTAACCGTCATGCTCATTCCTCATGTAGACAATCCGCCGACGGTCTTGAAACTCTTCAGTGATTGGTATCCAGGCTGAAGATGGATCCTCATCAAAGGGTATGCAATTCTCCCAGTTCATCTTCGCGCGCAGCCATGCGTTTGCCATCATGAGCCAGTCCACCTTTTCCCTCCAGGCTTCTACACGAGATCGAAAGGTTGATGACAAAATGAGAGAGAATAATTTAATCATTTCAGGCCTTTTGCGGTTGAAACTGTCTCTCTCAAAGAGGGCTCGGAATGCTCTGATTCTCTGCTCATCGTCGAAATTGACCAGCTGTACTGGAGCATCGAGCAGCAGGCCAAACAGGCCGGATGCTATGGCGTGCCTCTTTGCAACATGAACAGAAATGAAGGCCATGGTAGCGGATAATGATACCTTTGTAAACGGCCTCGAATAATTGTAGGCCCATTCGCTGTAAAGTATGTTCAGATCTTCGTCGACCAAGTCGTCTTTGATTTCGATATAGGGGGTAGAGCGCATCATGGAAAGGTCTCGCCCTTCCAAGTCAAATTCGAAGAAATACTCTGCAGCTACCGATATCGGGACCGCGTCTAGCCAGTTCCACCCCTCGATGAGAAAGTCCCTGATATTCTCTATGTCGTAACCGGAGCTCCAAGCTGCCTCTGGGGTAAAATTGAGATGATAGCTGTCCAAACGAGGCTGAATCCATATGGGCCCCAGGTTCCAGCTATGATTCTGTGAGACCATCTTGCCCCATTCCATAGCGACTTGTCTTGATTCGCGACAGACTGAGGCAATGCGTGGAGGAGCAGCATTCTTGAGAGATGGCCGTATGGACCAACATTTGTGCTCCTCGCGGAGCCTCGTAATCTCAAAAGGGTTGTCTTTTTGAACAACTCGATGAGGCAGACAGTGGAACCAGATAGCTAGGCGAAGTTCCACGGGCAAGAGCGCGAATGGATGGAATGCCATCGACTGTTCTTCCATGGCGTAAAAGGAGTTTGTACGTGTGTGTGCTCAGAGTGCGTATGTAAGACGCGTGGCGGAAGAAGAAGAGATGGTCTGCACGGGACGTGTGGAAAAGCCACTTCTTTAAGTGCCTGAGCAGTAAGATACCCAAGGTACTTTTGCGGGCATTACTAAGCCTTTTCTCTCACATGCGGCCCTTCCTCAGACAGTTTATCCGTGAGCGCTCAGTTCATGTTGGTAGGATATCGTACCGGCAGGGGTCCTTTTAGACGATTTGCACTTGCGCGATTGGCACCAATTGCATGGAATTTGAGAGCAAAAATATCTCTCCAAATTCCGAGCGCTTTCGTTGGTCGTGTTCCATAATTGAGAGTTGCTACGATAAGCCCTGGTATCGCCTTGTGTCTACGGTAGACGCTGCAACGGTAGAAATTCTTATACAGATGTGACAGATGTCGCTACTCATCGATTGATTAGTCAATACTTAAGGAGTAATCGTTGTTCCATTTGAATTCTTTGTTCATACGGAACCCTGAGCATCCTTGTTTCTCGACGCGAATTATCCATTTCTCCCCTTATGTTCATCCTTTTGTATGACATCTTACAACCGAATACTAGTACAGGAAACAGGCGTGACCAGACTCTTTCTGCTTTTGATGAGAATACAGAAATTTCTTGTGGAACGAGCTCTTATCGTCTGAATATAAGTAGCGAGAATTAGCATCGAGCATAATATCATCTCAATCAGCTCCCGAGAGGTTGTCTGTAAGGCGTTCATAAACGAACACAACTCTAACAGCTCTTCCATCCGTTATTGAACTCCTCTCTCCAGTCAAGGGACACAAGAATTGTCTCATCTCTAATAGGCACAGACATGCCATGTCATAAAACGCCTTGACTTGAAGCTTAACACGTCTCCGGAGACATCAATATCCACTTGCCGTTACTGTTCGCCTACTACAAGTGATATCGTTCAATGCACTTTGTATCATGGATGAAAGTGCACTGGAGTTTGAATGTCGCCGCAACTGCTGGTTGCCCGGTGAACATGAAGCAGCAGCCCAAAATCAAACCACATGTACTCGGCATGAAAGTTTCGTGGCAGTGACTCAGGCCATCAAGACCGCCACAAACAGGTTAGTAGCTCTCCTAACCCATACCTGAACGTATAACTGGTTGATAAGGGAGTACATGCTTTCCAGGCTGTTAGAGTCCATTGTCGGCCATTTCGCGTCAACCGGAGAGAGGGACGTACATACAGACCACACAATCATGCATGGCCTTGGAGACGTTCGTGATCGACCTTGGGAGCCTGCATGCCCTGCAATACAGCAGAGAACGACATGGGCCTTCAAACCTCCCCGTGAAGGTTCTCAGGCACTTTCCCTTTGGACCTGTCATTTGGGCGGCATGTCCCGCTACGGGAGATGACAAACAAGACGCAGGTACCACCGGGCCAAGTACCTCTTGCAGCTTCTGTAGCCCAGCGGTGTACCGGATTTACAAGACACGACCATCTGTGCGCCTCGAAGCTTAACGACGTTTAACTTCCGCCTCTGTTGTTCTCTCCCTCCCCTTGGCCATATATAACGTCTGGTGTCCGCATCTCCTCCTCTGTCCTCTCCTCTCCTCTCTCTCTTGTTCCCATCAGTATCTTCGATCGTTTCAAACATCTTCACTCTCGTTTCGCGATTCTTCTTCAGCAGAGGCACAAGCCGCTCTTAGCACGTCATTGACTGGCAAACTATCTTATCCATACTCTCTGCCCAAGAAATCAGTCTCTCACGACTCGCTGGACACGCTTGTACCAATTGTCTAACCCACGACGCAACCTAAGTTACTCACCTCTTCCGCCCATCACGCGGACAACCGTCATCGACTCTTCTACCCTCTCGCATTCTTTGGCTTTGCTCCAGCCGGTTTCTCACCTCCTCGTACCCTAATTCTATTGCCATACTGTGCAAATCACTGCTCGTCATGGCCTCCTCTCCCATCAAATTCGAGATCCCAAAGGAGTGCCAGGTCTTTCCACTTTTCAACCACCTCCCGCCTGAGCTCCGGCTGCAGATATGGACTGCCAGCTTTTCCACGCCTGGAATGAGCTTCGTCAAGCTTGAGTGTGTTGGCCGAAACTGGCGATGGCTGTCTACCAGACGCTTTCCAGGGAATCTTGCCGAACTGGACCCCAGCGAGCACGACGAGATTGACGAGGTAGCTGTGGAGGTCAAGAACGAGACCAAGCCTAAGAGGCTGATAGCTATGCGCCTCGTCCCGTCGGTTGCAGACCCAAAGGCCGACTTTTCCATTTTTCACGACCTCAACAAGCAGCTCAGGATGCTCAGCATGACTTGCGGAGAGTCCCGCGACCTGGTGGACCGCCTCTTGGACAAGGATGGTGCCGTCCGCATGAGCAACAGCACGCTGCTGGCCGTTCCCGGCTCGAGCGATATCTTGTTTCTTGAGTATCTCTCGCCTGAGCTCTTTGAATGCCGAGGCAACTACGACATCAACCCCAACTGCCGCAACCTGGTTGACATCCGGCGGGTGGCTATGCGGTACTGCCACCGGTGGCATAAGAAGGACGCTCTGACGTGCTGGCAATGCGGGCTTGTTCATGAGGCGGAGGAGAGCATTGCCTATCCCAGGCACCTGTACCAGTTTCTGTCCAGGCACTTGCCCAACCTGGAGGAGTTTTATTTCGTGGACTACCTGCTTGTACGCAAGGCTACGCCTGATGGGGCTACTTCTGGTGAGTTTGCTTTTAACCAAGTATCACTGTAATGATTCGTGGCCACTTACACATGGGCAGAGAGCGGCTCCTCTCGCAAGTACAAATGCGGCCCCCGCACATACTACGAAGCAGACGACAAGAACTGGAACATTAAGCCAGAGTTCCTCCACTTACAAGCCTGGCTCCAGGATCACTTCATCCGCTACTCCAAGGCCAGCCGGCTTAGCTGCCACAGTCACCCCGAAAAGGTGCGATTTGGCGTGCTGGCATGTGAGACGACTATTGTCCCGCCAGTGTCGCTCTCAGCGCCACCTACGCCGCCGGCCCCAAAGGGTCACAACAAGCGTTTGCTCTGCGAGTCTCATGCGCTGCGCCAACACCGACGACAGGTGCGTCGCCGCAGGTTCCAGATGCCGCTGCCGGTGACTTCGAGCGTGGTGGCGGCCAATGTGCCGTTCATCTTTGGCGACCCAGAAAACTGGTTTGAGTTTACCTTTGAGATGGAATGGAGGCGATTGTAAGGGAAAATTCTGGGAGTAAAGGAAGCTACGTGCTGTGTAAAAAAATGAGGTTATGATGGTTATGAGCTGGATGATTTGTGTTCGAGGACGGTTTGTGTTCAAGGACGGATTGTGGGACGAGGCGCGGGCTGGATGCCAACTCGAAGGCTGCTTTTTGTTCTGGCACGGTGGTCTGCAAGTAGATGCGGACTGTACAATAGTGTATTGACTTTATAGTTACCCTCAATTGGACGGTTATTATTGTTAAAGTATTGGATTTCATATTTTAGTTGTTTGGCTCACGATACATGCCAAGTGCCGCAAAACATTCTCTACCATCTATTTGCCCAATTCTACATGTACCACGTACATTGATTTATATGAAGTCTTGAACAACTTCCCAAAATGCCTGCGGGTCCTCAAACATGGGCAAATGCCCCGTGTTGGGAACAGTTTTGAGCTGAGTCCCGCTTGGTCCGAGGAGGCCCTTGAAGCCGTCCATTGCTTTGACCAGGGCGCCCTTTGCATCGCCCTCTCCCACAACGAACAGGCCTGATACAGAACACGCAGGCATGTCAGGCTTCATGTCGTAGTCGGAGAGCGCTGTGCAGCTGTGTTTGAAGCCCTCGACGTTGTTGGCGGCGACCATGTCAGTCATGGTGCGGACGAGGTCGGGGTTCTCCATGGAAGACGGGTGGAACCAGCGGGCGACGGTCTGGTCGGCGAGGGTTTTGATGCCGTTGCCGGAGTCTTGCTCGGCGATGGCGACGCGGTCTTTCCATGCCTGGGTGTTTGAGGGGGAGGACGCGGCGTTGAAGTCGCATGCGATGAGTTTGGATAGGCGGGAGGGGTATTTGAGGGCAAATTTGAGGGCCGTGGCGCCGCCCATGGATACGCCTACGAGGGTGTCCAGTTTGGGGATGCGGAGGGCGTCGAGGATGGTGAGGAGGTCGTCTGCGAGGGTGTCGAGGGTTGCTGATACGGGGGGCTGGGGGATGGCGTGGCGGCCGCGGGTGTCGTAGCGGAGGATGCGGAGATGGGGGCGGTGCGTCTTGAGGATGGCGATGAAGGCGTCCCACATGTGGAGGGATGTGAGGAGGGAGTTGCAGAATGCGACTGTGGGAGCGTCGGGGGAGGAGTTCCCTTCGAGACGGTAGGGAATGGCGAGGGAGTCTTGAGTGGTAATGAAGGAGGAGATGGTGGGATTCGGACCGGCGATGGTGGATGTTTTGCCGTCGGCGGAAGTGAATGATGCGGATTCTGGGAGCCTTGACAACGGATCGAGGTCGCGCGGAGCTGGGCCGAATGTGTAGAAGAGGGAGTACGTGCGTCTATTCCTGGACGCGACGGACTTGTCAAAGTCGTCGTTTTTCCAGGAGCTGTCGGTGGCGGCTTTTTGCTCTGCGGCAGCGAGGCCGTTGTCCTTGGCGAAGTCGTGGAAGGAGAGGTACTTTGTGGGCTGGTTTGGCTCGAGGCTGGACGTTTTGAAGAGGCGGCTCCGCAGCCAACCGGGGACCTTGGACAGGAAGCCGACGTGCTCCTCGACGAACCACTTCTCGAAGAGGGCGCTTGCGTCGGGGTGGTCCTTGAGGGTGACTTCGGTGGTGATGGCCACGAGGCCGCTGGCTTCCTCGTCTGACAACTTCTCTATGGGCATGAAGAGAGGGGATTCCGTGACGTGGACGAGATCGTAGAAGTACCGCGCGACGTCGACTTGTCCGATCGTAGCGGCTTCTCTGGGCGAGCGGTTGGCACGCAGTGTCAAGTACGTCTCGGTCTCGAGGAGCGCCATGTCGGTGACGTCGTATGCGGCGAGATATTCTGGAGTCTTTCCATCTGTTGCGCGGTAGCGGAGGCCGTTTGTGAAGATTTGGGGGATGCGCAGGCGTGTTGGGCCGTGTTCGTTGTTATACCATTCGTGGAACTGGTCGAGGGAGAGGCCGGGATGCGGCTGCATGGTGACGTAGAGGTTTCCTGGAGTGGCCATTGTGAGAGATCTTTAGAAGTGATTTATTTATTTCTAACGTTCTTTCTTCTGTGCTAGTAGGAGACAAAGATTAAGAGATTGAGTAGAAAATGGATGAGCATGAGGGAGAGTTTATATCGTCGCCGTGAGATGAGGTCCGGATAAACGTTTGCCTCGCTCTCATAAACCCCGCGATGGCTCGGCAATTGGGGACGGAGCTGTGAGCTGCCCCACGTGGGCCGGAAGACGTGGCCGGGAGCTGAGCGGGGAGTTAACAAATTGCTGACCAAACAAGCTTAGCCAGGGCATTCTCTCTTTGACACTGCTTCATTCATGCCCAGGTGGTCTAGTTCATGAACATCTTCAGGTAATTGTGTCTGTCAATCTTGATGGCGGTTCTCAGATAAGATACGACCCCTTGGGAAGGCGCGGTCGTGCAAAGGGTGGGGGCTTATTCCTCTTCCAATCGCCCTTCACGTGCCCACGCCTTGGGATGCAACACCACAGCAAACGTCAAATTGTGTCACCAATGAATGTCTCTCTTCTCTCTTGTCATCCCTCTTCTTATCAGTCAATCACCGGTCACCTCGACATACGGAGTGGCACAGCTCTCTCCAATCAATTCTCGCCGTTCATATCACCATCACTCCGGGCCACCCACCATCCAGCAATTCGGCCATCGTGGGCTCACTCTTTGCTCCCCCTGCCCAGGCATCCATCAGAGATACGCTCCGTTTGCCATGCCCCGTGCAACCCTCAGCGGCCTCTTGCATGCATCAAGCTGCTGGCAAGGCGCCAGCGATGCACCGTGGTGGAGCAAACGGGAGGGGTGAGTGCTTTGATATCCACCACTGAGCCCTGATCTCCCCCCTCACCAGCTCCATCACGCTTCACGGATTTGCGAATCGAATGCGAACCCCCTGTCTTCGCCTACCTCACGCTGCGCAAGCTCCCGTCGGCCACCCGCCTTAGCTGTGCGTTAGCTCGGTTGCCTTTTATGTGAGCTCGCGGCATACACGGATGAGGGGTAGTATATCAGCCTCGAGGCGCCGTGGCAGCTTGCCTTTTCTCCCTCGTCTTTTTCTGATGCTGCGGAATGAGCCGCCAGCAAGAAGACCGCCATGGAAGTACATCTGAACAATGTTCCCAAGGGCTTGACGGACGACAAGCTCTGGGATGAGCTTGAGCCGCACGTCAAAGCCCTGGGCATTCTCGACTGGTATTGCGAGAAGCCCTCGAGAAGAACCTTTGCCTGGATCACCTTCCTTAACGAGGCGGATGGAAAGAGGTTCCTCCAGAAGCATGAAAAGGTTACCATGCTTCCGACGCAACCCTGGAGCCCTCCGGTTCCCAATGGCCGGTTTCGGCCTCGGACAAAGGATATGGCACGACTGCAAATCCTCAAGACACCTATTTATGTCAGCAAAAGCACTAGAAAAATTGACGAAGGTATTCTCCTTCACCTCAAAATCCAAAAAGACGAACGGAGGACAGTTGAGCGAAAGCCAGTTGTCGTCGACCGCAATCCAAAAGCCGATCCCATCAGCACCAACGTTCGTCACATCGCATGCGGCAAGAATATGTTTGACCAGGGCTCCGACGACCTGATATTCATCGAACAATGCAGCCTGGATCTCAGAGGCACAGCTAGGTTTGGTCGCCATGCTCTGATGCTTAAGTTCATAGACCAAGATGAACACCGCGTTGATATCCCTTACGACATCATCCAGGATTTAGTGGCTGATGCGTCTGGTGTATCAATGACCCTCGTTCTGACCGAGCCGCCCAGATTCTACGTCAAAGCACTAGATATTCCTTCACCTTCACCATTCATAAAGCCCTCGTTCACGAAGTGGATGAGACAAACAGCGCTGGGCATGTGGCCTGCTCACGCCAAGTACGTGGCTCACTGCTTGGTCTACCGCATAACGCTTTCCTCGCAGTATGTGGAAGTTCTTGAAAGTCTGAGGTCTCGCGATATCATTGCTGTCACAAGGCAGCAACTGCCCGTGCGACGGAACCCTCGGCCCCATGAGGAGGACTATTCTACCTGTATGACCACTTTTGAAGGGTCAATCCGCTCCGCCAGCGTTTCGAGAACTCGACTCCTCCCGTTTGTTGTGCTGTTTCAGCTGCAGGGTTTGGTGTGGAACAACTACTTGCATCCGGCGACAGCGCTCAAGATGCTAGAAGTCATGGACAGATTCGCCAAGGACTGCAAGAGATCAAACGTTTTACTTCCTTTCACCGCTGATTCGATGAAAACACTATTTCAGAAGATTCCATATCCGTGTCCTGGAACAGACTCTCAAGACCTCTCTCCCGAGCATTTGGTCGCCAGCATTGTAGAAACTGAGCAATTGCGTCGAGAAGAGGATCCGACCCGGGCCACGCCTTACGGTCCACCAATCCCCGATTCACAGACATGGGTGCTGAAGGCCATAGTCACGCCAACTCGCATTATGCTGCATGGGCCTGACGCCGAGAGCAAGAATAGGGTCCTGCGCATGTTTCCACGTCATGCCGATTATTTTGTCCGAGTCATCTTTAGCGACGAAGACGGCCAGGATCTGGCCTTGTTCCCAAGCGTCAACAACTCGGCCATTTTTGAAAGATACAGGAAAGTCCTCAAGGACGGCATTCAGATTGCCGGCCGAAAGTATGACTTCCTGGGCTTTTCTCACTCCTCTCTTCGCTCCCATTCGGCCTGGTTTTGTGCGCCATTCAACGACAACATGGAGCTCCACAACAATGACTCCATCATCAAGTCGTTGGGTGATTTTAGCGAGATCCGCATCCCAGCCAAATGTGCCGCACGTATTGGGCAGGCCTTTTCCGAAACGCCCTACGCAGTCGATATCCTCAAATGCGGCATCGGAATCAAGTACATCCCCGACGTCAAGACAAAGGACGGAAGCCGAGTCTTCAGCGACGGGGTTGGCACAATCTCTTGGGACGCCATAGAGGAGATTTGGGACCATCTGCCCACAACTTCGGCTCCCACTTGCCTCCAGGTTCGCCTCGCAGGCATAAAGGGAATGCTTTCACTTGACTCCAGGCTGAAAGGTAAAGTCGTCTGCATTCGGAAAGAGTCCATGATGAAATTCCCGAGCAACGATCAGACCATGTTGGGAATTTGTGACATGGCCTCGAAGCCGTTGCGCCTTGTCCTGAATCGACAAACAATCAAGATCTTGGAAGACATGGGAACAAATGCCGAGTGGTTCATTGATCAGCAGAACAAGGCCCTCGACATACTTCGAAACGTAACCGCCACGGCAACAAACACCAGCACGTTCCTGGAGTATCAGCTGGTGGGCACCACGGTGGGCCTTCCCAAACTCATCAAATACCTGAACAAGATCGGCGTCGACTACCGGCGAGATAACTTTATGAAGACGGTCGTAGACCACACCATCCTGGAGGAGTTGCGGCTGCTGAAGTACAAGGCACGGATTCCGGTGGACCAGGGTGTCGTTCTCTTTGGCATCATGGACGAAACGGGGTTCCTCGAAGAGGGCGAGATTTACGTCACCTTTGATCAGCAATATGATAAGATCCACGGTCGAGTCAAACAATCTCTCAGGGACGGATTTGTGCTCGTAACCCGCTCACCGGCTCTCCACCCCGGAGACATTCAGCCAGCTCAGATGCGGACACCCCCGCAAGGGCATCCGCTCCGCGACTTGAAGAACTGTGTGGTCTTTAGCCAAAAGGGGACGCGTGATTTACCGAGCCAGCTGAGTGGAGGAGATCTTGACGGCGATTTGTACAGTGTCTTCTGGGACCCATACGTCATCCCCAAGCAGTTTTTTGAAGCAGCCTCATACCCGAGAGTCAGCCCGCCCTCGCTAGACCGAGCGGTGACGCGAGACGACATTGCGGACTTCTTTGTCAGATTCATGGAGACTGATATTCTGGGCGTGATTGCCAACCGACACCAGATTATTGCAGACGTCAAGGAAGAGGGTACTGTTCATGAGCAATGCATCAAGCTCGCCGAGCTACACTCCACCGCGGTCGACTACTCCAAGACGGGAATCCCAGTGAAATTGTTGGAACTGCCCAAAGCACCACGCATACGACCGGATTTGTAAGTCTAACTTTCTTCATTCTTTTGTCCAACTCGTGAAAGCTACGCCGCTAACCTATTTCTTCTCTACACAGCATGGCGTCCGCTCCTCCTACCCATTTGTATGATCGTGACGAAGTCGACCATATCGGAGATCCCGATTCTGACGAAGATGATGACGAAGACGGAATGGGTATGAGCAAGCATAGATATTACAGGTCGCCTAAGATACTGGGCGAATTGTATCGTGGTGTGGACGAGAAGAAGATCTGGAGAGAAGACGTACAACGCCCGATTGACAAGAGTGGTCCGTCCGTATGGGACAGTTTGGTCAGGCATGTCCGCGTTGCCCTCAAAGAGGAAGGATATGCGCCTTCAGATATTGACTACACTCGCCGGATTGACGATGCATGGAAGCTTCGTGAACTGTAAGACTCCAGTGTAGCCAGGAACTCATGATGTCACACGGCTAACTCGGATATCGCAGGTACGAGGGAGAAGTCGCCAACAACATGTACCAATTTTCAGATAGCCCTCGGGCCCCGATCAAGGAAGTGGAAGCTTTTTGCGGGTCGATTCTCAATCCCCGAGGCAGTCAGACGAGGCGCCAACGAGATTCGTCTATCAAGTTGAAGGAAGAAATGGACAAAGTCATGAGTTTCTATGTGAAGCAAATGCGGGATCGTGGCGGAGGCGCCAACGGCACTACGGACGACGCGGCGTCAACGGCGACTGACGAGGACAGACAGAGCGAGAAAGAGATGATGAATGCTGTGGAGCTCTGCTGGGCTTGCGTAATTGTTGGCAGTGAAGCGGTCAATGGCAAGAGGTACATGGGGGATCAGAAGCCGCTCGAAAGCTTCAGAGTGGTGGCGGCAAGTTGTCTTGTGAAGGAGCTAAACGAGCTCTTGACAAGGAAGAGAATTGGAAGGATGGGAGGGTATGTCGGGGTTCGCTCTGGACCTCTGTTCCACGGAGCATTGCCGCTAAGGTGATGAGATTGTGGCTTATGAATTGGATGTTCGCTTTTGTTCAAGCGGCATGTCCTGGGTGTGTGGGTTGTGAGGTGCTAGACTGATGAAGCGATGATAACTTGCATCAACACCGTGCCGTGAGTGCAGATCAATGTATCCGGCAACCTTACTTCTTCGGTCGGTATAAGAAAGAGCTGAAAAACGGGGACACTAGAGTACAATGATGGGTTGTTTTCGGCATATACCAGAAGCGGTGGCACCATGTTTTCCACCAAGGCGGCGATGGCTCAGCATCAGTTAAGCTTAATTTCTAAGTTGACGCCGATGACTCCCAAAGTAGAGAGATCTACGATTGCCGAGTCCCTAAACGAGAGCCAAAGTTTCCTTCGCGAAGGTAAACTTACCAGCCACTGTCCCTTGTAACTGCAATGGGACATGGCCGACAGAGAAAAGGTCCGAACAATGCTCTCCAGGGCAATGGAAATGTCTATATATTCCGTCAATTCCCCCTGTCAAGATCTCAAGATCCCATCTTTCGTTTTCCATCATAAAACAATCTTCACAGTCATTGCTATCACAACCATCACATCAACTGTGATTCGCAATCTGACTTCTTTCCTGCCTCTCTCCTCCTCTCGCTTCTCCAAGTCTGCCTCTCGCCTCTCCCTCACCATGGCCGCCCTCCAAGAAACCGGACAAGGGCACGAAATGTCCGACCTCGCACCCATCGTCGTGCGATGCCACAGCCCCTTCCGGCCCATGGGCCGCTCATTCCGCCCTCGTCCCCTCGCCCCCATCCCGGAGCTGCCCGGGAGCAGCCAGGCCAACAGCAGCAGCAGCAGCGGCGGCAGCCTCGCCCCCACGACCATCACCATCACCGGCGGTCTCCCGACCCCGTCCCCGACTCCACCCCCCGAGCCAGCGCCGAGCACGACGTGCTACGTCTGCCTGGCGCACAAGGAGCCTGGCTTGCTCCTCCGGGGCGACCCGACGGACCCGCGCTTCCCGCTCGCCTCCCGCTGCCTCGACTGCGTGGACAAGTCTCCGGCGGGGCTCGACGTCGGCCGGCGGTACGAGCTGGTGAGCGGCGAGGAGCTCTGGGTGTGTCGCTGGTGCGGAGGCGCGGAAGCCCTGGCGCCGGGGTGGGACGGGGTCGAGTTCCACCAGGGGAGGTGCCGCAGAGAGCACGCGCGGGCGTTGTGGGATCATTGGTGGACGGCGGCGGTGCAGTGGGTGCTCTTGTGCGTTCTCGGCGCGCTGTGTTTTGGGTTCTTTGGCATGGTTGAGGCTGTCAAGGAGGATGTTTTCGTGAGTCTTCCCCCTCTATGTTGCCCCTTTTTGCTCTTCGACAGACTGTAGACACAGGGGGCTAATGGGTGACGGGCGCTGAATAGGTTCTTTTCCTCGCCACTGCTTTCGCGTTCGTCTTTGGGTTTCTGAGGTCCAGAGGGGGGAAGGTGTACCAGCTGCCGCTGCTGATGGAGGTGAACCGTCTGACGGTGCTGGCGGGGATGCTGTATTACGTTGTTCGGGCAGCGTCTCCCGATCCCAGCATCCCCATGGAAGCGGCAGCCTCGGAGGATGCTCCCATCGATGAGGCTCTGGAGGACGGCAGCTTTCCCGTGTCCCCGAATGCAGCGGCAGCAGCGATACTGCTCATTGCGTGGCTACTGTAAGTCCCATCCATCTGTATCCCTGCCCCTTAACAAGAGATTCTGTCGGGGGGTTGTGTTATTGCGTAGTACTAACTTGTGGGGAATCAAAAGGCTTCATGCACTGTTTTCCTGCCTCGGACACACGATTGTGTTTTACGAGTGGAAGATGTGGCGACGGTCGAGACCTGGGATGAGCTTCTGGCGGCGGGCGGTGGAAGGGTTCATGTTCAAGATGGTTGTTTGGGCGGATCCTTTTGCGATTGAACAGGGGCCTCCGCCGCGGTGGTGGCGCGGGTTACGGCGTAGGGTGAGGGAGAGGGATTTTGGGAGGGTGTTTGGACGGCGGGAGAGGGGGCTGCCGAGGTAGACCTTTTATAAATGATATCTGCATTGGAATTTTACATGATATCTTGACTGGGTGAATATGTGGAAGGCTTGTCTGGTTGTGGATTGATTGCGTGGAATGAGATGGTCTCGATGATGTAGTTCTGTTTTGTCGGGACACAGCTAGAAGAGCTTGGTCGAGGTTAGTTGTATGGCTTCTTGACTTGTTGCTGGTATTTACACTTGAGGCCCAACATGCTTTCCATATGGACGTTATTCAAGTCCATAGCTGTGAGACAATCTTTTATCTGGCTTTGTGGGAGGATTACTTATAACAAATGGTTCCTAACAAGGTACCATGGGGAAATGCTCAGAAGCAACAGCGTAGACCTAGTGGTTTGCTATTAGTCCGATGTGGCTATGGTTGCGATATGTCCATCCGTGTGTCTCCCAATTGCTTACAAAGGAGCGATGACGAAATAGCCAAAAGAGAATTCGTTGTGCAACTGCTTGTTCCCTCTTCTATTGCGATGGGAAGGCTACGACACAAAGAGAGAGAGGCTGCAGAGACTACAGGACGATGATATACTGGGAACAAAGAGCGTGTATCCAGAAGAATGAGGACACGTGTGTGTCAAGATATGTGCTGTCATCTCCGACGAGGATGATTAGGAAGTATACCCTTCAGGCCACACTCAAAAGAGGGAAAGATCAGGAAAAAGGGATGTCAGAGAGAGAACAAGGCCAGGAAGACGGCGCCAAAGGAGGGGAAGACCAGAGAAATGCCTGGCGTCACCCTGGCGGAAACACTGACCTATTTCAAGCACTGGTTGCGGAGGACTTTTCTGGATGTCCATTGCCGAACATCCACATTCGATTCAATGGTACGCAACGCAGTGGGCCAAGAAGTAAAAAGAGAGAGGCATACATGGCGAATCAGAGTTCAGCGAGAAAGTTGCAATTCGGCTTGTTGTACGTGTCGGCATATACTTCCAAGTGCAGTTGGCGGAGTGGTGCAAAGTTGAGCTCTGTTACGGAAGAAACGAAGCTCGCGGATCCGAGTCAATTCGCCGGCAGAGAGGATTCAATATGTCGGTATTTGTGGCTTGCATGGTCATCGTACGAGCGGCGCTTTAGCTTCGAGCTTGGGGTTGGGGTAGGACAAGGCAAGGATATAGATCCTGTTTTATAGGAAGCATCTATGGCTTACCTAACTCGGTGACAGCAACTGGCAATTGACAGAAACATGCCAATAACCGCAACTGTATTCACCAATGCTTCTTCAGAAAATCTTTGAATATGAACAAACCCCTTTATAATTAATCCAGCCAATTCCTGAACGATGAACAAGAGGTCCTAGATAGCAATCCACTTCCCGCCATCTCATCCCCCCCTTATTCCCCAATTCCCCCACAATACCCACTGTTTTCCGCTCGCCCGAGGGAGCGGAGCTTGCCTGGACTAAGATCTGGAGAATCTGGGGTAATGAATCACAAGCCTCCTCGAGGAAAACAATGCTTTGCTGTTGGGGGAATGGCGGCTTATGACGGGACGGTTCGACGGGAGTGGATCTTTCGGAGACCGGATTTCCTCCTGTGCGAGATTGATTGATTCGCAGCCAGTTCGTAGTCGGTGTGGAGATGGCCTGATGATGGGGCTATCTTGGTCTTGCTAGTACCTGGTGGACGGTCCCAAACCAGATCTGGGGCAAAAGCATGGGGCTCGAGATGGCATGCTGGCATCGGGCTTAGGGAGGAGGAAGCTTGGTCGGGACTGCTTGGGGCATCTGGGGTTGGACAGCGCGGAGTTTATAGTCGGAGGAGGAGTCTCGCGTGGCTTCCGGGACAAAGGAGCTGGGCGTCGGAGGGTTTCTGCAAAGGGACTTGCCATTTACATATAGCTAGCGAACCCAATGATACAGACCAGTTTACTTCTGCTTCTACTATTGATTCTGATTCCCTTGGCAATTATTGAATGAAGAAGGGCTGTTTCTACTTGAAACTTGTATAGAGTCCCAAGCATAGAACAGGACGCATTGGACAGGAAGAGGAACATCACAATGGCAGACGAAAAGGCCAACCACACCATCGACTCCGACTCCGACCGCGCCGAGGCCCTCAACAGATTCCGCTCAGCGGCGAGCATCGCCATGACACCCGAGCTATTTGAGAAGCTGTACCTGTCGCCGCAGAGCAAGGTCAAGGGCCACCTAAGGGATACGTTTGGGAATCCCACGCCAATGTATGAAACTTTGCCCCCCACACACGTCTGGATTCTGCTTCAAGCAAGCCCAGGTGGAATTGGTTTTAGATGTGTTGGCTGATTGTTTGTACTTACCGAACAGTGCCCTTGTTGGCTTCCTCATGGCTCTCACGCCATTGTCCTGCAACCTCATGGGCTGGCGCGGAGCAAGCGGCGGCGGCGCAGCAACAATGTACGTTTTCCAATCCCTCCCCTCTCATTCCTCAAGAACTTTATCACAACAAGAAGCAAAGACGAGACAACAGACTCGCTAATCACTTTGGCAACCACGCCCCTTCAGCCCCGTCTACTTCTTCCAAGCCGGCATCCTCATGACCCTCGGCGGCCTCCTCGAATGGATCCTCGGCAACAGCTTCCCCGCCGTCGTCTTCTGCTCCTTCGGCACGTTCTGGCTCTCATACGGCGGCGTTCTGAATCCTTCCTTTGCCGCGTTTTCTTCGTATGCTGGGCCTGGTGACGATGCTGCCGAGGGGCTCCAGACGACTGGCTTCAATGCTAGCTTAGGTGAGTACCATACCCGCCGCACAGGTTCCCTTCACGAGGTAATATCTGTGCTTTTTATATAATTGCAGTGCTTATTATGCTGCAACACAGGGTTCTGGTTCCTGTTCATGGGATTGCTGTCCCTCGTTTTCCTCGTCTGCTCGCTCCGCACCAACGTTGCCTTTTTCATCATCTTCTTGACATTGACCATTACCTTTGGGCTCCTGACCGGAGCATATTGGGCCATGGCAGAAGATTTTACGGGGAATGCCTCTTATGCTCACAAACTCCTTGTGGTAAGCTACGTCTCTTAAAGAAACACCCCCTCCCTTTTGTCAGGGGCAGTGGGAAAGCTTACTTTATCTCGCTAGGGCGCCGGGGCTTCGGCTTTTGTAACGTGTCTGGCTGGGTGGTACATCTTGTTTGCTATTTCGCTTGCGATTGTGGACTTTCCGATTCAGATTCCTGTTGGAGATTTAAGCAACGTGATTAAGGGGAGGTCGATCAGGGAGAGGTGAGAGGGTTTGTGGTGCAAGTTGAAGACCGTGCCATGGCAGTTGCCCCGTTTCTACTCCGAATCAAGCATCCGTACTGTCGAATCAATAATATATGAGCTCATTCCTACTATCCAAACTTTTTCGCCTAAAAGATTGGCCTTCGGTGTCCTGCTTTAGGCAGACTTGAATTCACAGAGGAGATATCAACGATAGTACCACTCTCACATTAGGACGTTTATGGAAGCACAATCTTCACGTTTTCGAACAATTGCCCTTGCAGTACTCTATCTAAAACGAATCAAAATAAAATAAATCTCGTCTTTTCGAACATTCCTAAACGCAAGGCCAGTTAACTGAGTTCAGCCAATGAGACTCGAGAGCCACGACCCTGTAGATGTGAGGAACAGTTATCGGCAGGCAGCATGCCAGCTTCCCAACGTTTGGTGCACAGCGGTTCCTGAACTCATCAACCAATATACCAGCTACTTGCATGTATTAGAATCTTGTGTCCGTCAAGCAATACTCCATCGCAACTCGAAATGCACACATTACCTCTCCGCATGTTTTACTTCTCACCGCTCCCGGGTCACCAGACACTCACAGACTTGAAACGACCAAAATATCATATAGACAATCCTATCGCTCTACCTCTATTCCCCTCCAGGTTACCGTCATCAGGCTCCGGCTAGTTCCTCCTTTGGCCAAGCTCACACAAAGCGCATTCAACTACTTGAATAATAGGATACTTTCCCCTTCCAGCAAGCTGCATTCAGCTCTCTCCAGTACCAAACCTGACAACTACTGTTGCAAATTCGGTGAATAACAGACCAATCAAGATGGGATCATCCAGCCTAATATTAATGAAAGCAAACTAGTGCCGAAGCAGCACTATTCAGACCCCAACTTCGCCCTTGTCTCATCCATCTATTCCTCTCCGACTCAACCCGATGACCACATGCAGACGCTCGTTCACAACCCTACCAATAAAAGGAACAGAACCCAATGATAACACACCAAAGCCACCGCTCTTTCAGGAAGTGTATATAAAAGAGGCTAAGCGCTAAAAGCAACGTAGAGAACTAGCTTCATTCCAGGTCTGCGGAAACAACGATTACAGTAGACACCCAACCAGCCATTCTCCCCCATCTAACAGGATCGAATGGAAAACCGTCTCATGCATGCATCATTAATCCAGGTCTAGCTCAGAAAAAGGCCAATGACGACAGGTTGTTAAGCCTCCAATCATCCTTCAGGCAAGGTAATTGACAAGCAGGGCCAACGGGGCGACCATCAGCTGCGCAAGGCCCAGCAAATCAGACGTCTCCCCCCTGTCATTGCTGCATATGCGCACGCTCACCGAGTGCCTTGTCCTTGTGCCTACATAACCAGCTAAGGTAGCAAGAGCTGGCAAGCCAACTTAGAATCAGCAGCAATTGAAACAACCACGGTCAAGAGAAACGGCATATTTACATGGTGATAGTGTAAGTTGAGCCGATCCAAGATACGCAAGCCATCGGCTTTGTTTTCACCGATTCTTCGGCTCAGCAAGTTTTCCAAGACAATTGCCAGCCCCAGAAGCAAAACCATCTGCCATCAAGTCTACATACCCCATTCTCATGCAGCACCGTCCCAAAGCCCGAGCCCCAAGGCCAACCGTGCAACAATTCTATTCAATATTATCCATCAAGCACGCCTGGGCATCCAAAGGCAAATCGGCGATTACCACTCGAAGCAGACTCCAAACCTCGGCCGCACCCAAAGTATCATCATACACATCCATATGTATGCACTCATACCGCCTTATCAGAGAAAAACGCTGTCTGTCTTAGCCGCAAAGACGCAAGATGTACACAACGTCGGACTGGTGGCGACCTCGGCCCCAGACAAGAAATAAGGCAGATACGCTCCAACCTCATTCGTCCGATTCCAGGAATATGCATTACGAACAGCCATCACGTAGGCCATCCGCATCAGAAAAGGCCCTTCCAATCGTGCAGATCGTTCGATCCGTGCTGTTTGCTTCCACCTTCTTCTAAGCCTGTACTTATTGAAATCTCATGAAAATAGACTTGGATGATCCCTTCCGAGTAAGGCGTCGAGACTTCTTCATGAAGACCCTGTATATCAGCCATAAACGTAGACTTGGTGTGTGCACAATAAGTGGCGTCATAGAGAAACAGTTAGCAACGCATGTCTCGGCTTCCGCCAGAAACGTAAAACCAGATTTGGCCGGAAGTACCAACGGATAAGGAACGGAGTGAAGAAACGTTGCTCATCCGGACCTGTATCGCTAATTGGGGTAGTATTCGTCGAAGAGAATCATTCTCCTTCATAGTCATACGGAGGCTCATATTCATTATGCGGCTTCCAGAGGAGCCAGCCATTATCCACCGGCTCGGGTTCGACAATTTCCAACTTGCCGCCCCAGATGAAAAGTTGATCAATAGGGAAGCGTTCCTTTGCCCTCTGGTAATCCTCTGGTGTCCGGCACCAACGCTGCCGCACCTCAGCGGCCACATCCAGTTTCTTCAGCGCGTCGACATTCGGTGGCAACTCCAAGCTCTGCGGCGTGGCTGCGAAGAGCCAAGCTGTGTGGAAAAGGAGACAGCCCACCGGAGCACCAGCCCTAGTTTGATGCATGGTAGCTGGCCCGACTCCTTCTTGCATGCGGTAGTTGACAACCAGATAGTTGTATTTCCGGATGACGGGGTTCGTCGACCAGCTATTGCCTGCCCAAACCACCGAGTTAGAAGTATGCGTAACACCTGAGACAGTAGTAGTCACGTTGGAATACAGCAACCATGTTTGGCGCTCGGGGTCACTACTACTTGGTTGATGGGGGCTCATCGTGTTGTGGCCTTCCGGCGTGTCATGGCGAACGAGCTTGACTGGAGGAGCCTCTGACGGGTCGGGAGTTTCTCTCCAAATGTCAATTATGCGTGGCTTCTTGGGCTTTGTCTTGCTGGTCTCGGTCAGAGGAGAATCGAAAAAGCTGAATGGAGCTTCGCCACTGGCCATGAGCTTCTCGGCGTCAAAGTCAAGAGGCTCCTCGGCCGTCCTTGGTTCCAGCTCCAGCGCCACATGCTTGAGGCCGCTCACTAGTCGCAGGGGCCGCCCCCCTTGCGCCTGGACGCCTTTTGTCAGGATAGACAACGCCTCTTCCTGCAGGCTCACCATGCGGAAGAAGAAAGCCAGCCTGCAGATGAGGGGACCAAAGGAGTGGCGCGGGACACAAGTCAACGTAAGAGATTGCAGCCGGGGGTTCATATCGGGAAGAAAGGGCAGCATGTAAGCTTGTTGAAGATGGGGAAAGACGCCGTTTTCTGCCAGATATACGCATTCAATAGACCGTAAGCCGTCCATTGTGAGCGTGGGGATATTCGTCACAAGGGAGTGATGTATCCTCAGGACTCGAAGATTGGAAGAATAGACGGGACGAAATAAATGTCCCAAGCCCGGGAGACCGCTCATTCGCACGGCACTGGAGACGAAAAGCCTGGGGGCCTTGAGTTTTGGTGGATTTAGGAACGACCTCCACCGTTTCGGTGGGAAAAAGAGCATCCGCTCACAATCAAAAAGTTCGAAATGACCTTCAGAGTTGATTAACAGCTCCTGAATGCCGGCTGCAGTAAATTTATTGCCTGAGATGTGTAAATGTGTGATGCCTCTGGATCCTGGCAGATGTTCTGTGGCATTAGAGACGCCAGGCCGGGACAGGAGACCCAAGACACCTTCGAGTGTGTCTGGACGCACTGGGGTAGAGCCATCAGATCGAACCCGAGGCCAGAATACATCTGGGTCATCAGCGCCATCCAGATTGTTGATTGGGGGGGCGTCTATAAGGTATCTCGGGCCGGGAAGGAATACGTGGCTCAGGGGTGACTCGCGGAGAATATACTGATCAAGAGCGCCACGCTGGTCCCATCGCTCGAGCATACCCTCGGAGGCAAAGTGGTCCGTTGTGCGCAAGACGTAATCATCGATCATTCCTGTCATATTAAGCACGGATTGATCAGTCAGTTCATTATCGCTTATATCCAGACTCCAGAGGCGCCAGTTGAGAATGCCTGCCCACGTCTCCCAGCGGTAAGTCGAGAGCTGTTTACGGCACATTTTGAGGATACGCAAGTTGGGTAACCATCTCTCGTCTAGTGACGCGAAATCGACAGGTGCAGGACCCGAGATATCCAAGTAGATCAACGCCCGGAGGTGCCTGGATTCTGTGAGGGAGCGGCTGATTCCATGGCCGGTATTTTTCAGGCTGAGCATCAGCAGCCGACGATCTGGCCGGGACGGATCCGAATACTCGAGGCAGCGGGCATTCATCCGGCAATAGTCATCTATCAGGAGGCTCTCTACGTTTGGGAGCAGCGGGAGGAGTTCGTAAAAGCGCTTTCTGTAAATCACTGCCCATAGGTTGTGATCGTTGCCTGTAACGGCCTTTCTCACATCCACCACGCGGATCAAGTCTCGCGTCTTGGGCGAGAGCAGCTGCGCGTCTTGGAGCAGAAAGCGGCTCCAAAAGGGTCCGGTATCTGGCGGAAGACGGATGAGCGCCGCTCATGTGCTGGCAGTGCGGCCGTGGTGCATCAAGCGTCAAGACTCACCATCGTCTGTGCTGCGTCCCAGGCGCTTGGACCACGCACACGGGTCTCTCCAAAGCAGAGGAGCAAAGATGCGCCAGCAGCGGCTGTTGACCCGACACAGAGCCGGGTAGTCGGCGATTGCAACGTACGGAGCCGCAAGCTGGAGCCAGTCGGGTCGAGCGATGGCCTCCGAGTATGACGGAAGAACATCATGCATGGCTCGGGATTCGCAATGCGGAGCGTCGCGGTCAGGTGCGCAGCGGCGGCTGGGGGGTGCAGAGCTGGAGCTGAGAAACGCTGGACATGGACAGGCTAACGCTTGGATAACCAAAACAAACAGGCGATATCGGTGCTCTGTACAATGCTGCAGTATAAGGCAAGGAACTTGAAGTTGATAGTGCAGGATGAGGTTCGATGCTGATGAGGACGGACTTCGACTTCGGGATCCGAGTCAAAACGTGGGGCAGAGCCTGTGTGGCTGTGAGGAGGCAGCAGCGGTGACCTGGCAGGCAAGTACTCGCAGCGCCAGTCCAAGCCAAAGAATACTTTATGCTGTAGTATCCTATCTTTCCTTGGTACTCCGCAGCAACCCAAGGAAGGAGCAAGAGAGAGCAAATGGCAGAGTGAGGCAAGAGCAAGGCAAGAAGGAGCACCACAGGCAGCATCCCCCCAAGGCAAGTGCGAACGCAGCATCACCGGCCCATCAGATCAGCCAGTGTGGGGTCGGACCTGGACCTGCCATGATGTCGGGGGCTAGCAGGGGCTTGTACTGCGCATGTGGCTCCAAGTCCCACGCCGAGTGTTCACAGCAGAGGAAGTACTCCGCACGGCTGCTACGGTACTTGTTACGCGCTAATCTGCTTGAGGCTAGCATCGCCTGCACTCGGCTTCTCCACAGGGACCAGATGCGCCAAGACGAGATCGAACTCCATCTGTGAGAAAAGAAGGCCATTGCCATCACGAGCATGAGATGCAATTGGACATGCAGCAAAGGGAATTCAAAGCTGACGCAGTCAGCTGCCAGTGCCTTTGCCGGTGTGCGTGCACTCACGTGTGTCCAGCAGGATGAGCTGGCCGAATGCTGGTCAAGGTTCTATATTCGTTCTAAAGCCATGGTGGCATACTCGTACATACAGCTGCGGGTATCTCTTCTCTTGCACCCATTTATAGAGTACATGCCATTTACCTTGCACAACAGACCCCCATGGCACAGCATCAACCCACTCATTGGAGCCTATCCACTGCACCATGACTCTGCCTTACTCGTAGCTGTACGAAACCCAACTGCAGCTCGCATCATCACGGACCTCATGCAGGTGCCCAATAACCCGCAGCCTCGCAACCTCGGTCAGGCAACGCCTGCACCTTGTCCCCTGTACCGCCTGTGGCTTGCTCCATAGCGGCTAGATCGCGGCCGCCGGGCGCCACACCGGTACCGGATACTTTAGCCCGCAGCCCACCAGCCCACCAAAGCCGCCAATCGTCGCCTCCAATCCACAGCCATTTCACGCACATGCCACCTCGAAACCTCACCGCACCAGGGGAAAGCCACAGAGCAGCTGAGAGGCGTCTCATCTCGTCTCCTTACCGAGATGGACCCTGTGCAACTCTGGGCAGCTCGCTCGCACATGAGGCAGGCGGCCGAGCTGACTAGCCCATGTAATTACATGGAGCTGGTGCGTTGATGAGCTGTTATCAGATGACATCTTGGGCGTGTTATTCCAGAGTTGTCGTGGCAGGTCCCGGACGATGTTCGCGCGGTCGCAGGAATACTACTAGTATATCCAACCTATCTTCACAACTGAGACAACGCATCAGCCTCACTCACTCACCGCCAGAGTCCTGCTGCCGCCGTCATGACGTTGCTCTTCGCTTCCAGTGACGCTCGGCCGACCCTCATTTGCCGCGACAACTAAGCGACTCTTCTCGGGAGCAGCATGATCCGGGTGGCTCAATGCAGAGCATGTCTGGGAGATGCTGAGAGTGGAAATCTCCTGGGCAGTGACAATCGCCCACGTTACACAACTCAGGCACAGGCCCAGCTCGGGGCTTGGGTACGGACGCCTCCATGTGCGTCACGCGGGCCGGCGGCAAGCCCACGATCCCAGTCAGCCTGTCTGCGTGGCCATGCATATCAATCAACTTTTTGTACAACATGAGGAGTACATGCTTGTACGCTTCAGGCTTCAGGCTTCATACACACAACAGGCAGCGGTCGGATAGGTCACGATGGAGCCAGCGTTGGGCCAGCTCCAACACTCCGACGGCACGGTACGCAGCCGGGCTTTCCAACAGAGAGAGAGCTAACATCGCTAAGAAACTGCCAGGTCATCATTCCGGACGCTTCCAGCCGTCTATCAGGCCGACCAGTTTTCGCAGTTGTTGCTGGACAAAGCCCAAAGGAGACGGCGAGGGCCGTGGTCCTAGTGGACAGCTCCGAACAAATTGCCTACTGGCAACTCGTCGCAACCACTCAATGCGAGAACCGAAGGCGATCACGGTCACATCTCGAGCTTCTCGTCCACATAGGGCCACCCCTGACAGCGGTCAACATACTACTATGACCAGTTACCGTTAATTCCTGCAGTACAAAGACGGCGAAAAAAGCACAGTCGGACCCGACATTCCGGCTAAGCAGCGTCCCGTCGCCTCGCCTTGCCGCCATCGCACAGATCAAACAAGACCATGGCACCGGCGCGGACGAAGCTTCTGGCTCCTTGTTCGGCGCTGATCAAACATTCATCATCAACCCCCCTCGCAGACCGTTGGTTGGAAAATAGTTGTACACACATGCATATGCACGCACACAAGGCAGCTGAGCACATGTAGACAGCGCACAAGCACACATGCTCATCATAGAACGTGAAACGTCCCTGTCGGTTTCTGCGCCCTGTGTTTGAGACTACCAGGTGTGAGAGGTCACATATGGATACATTGCCGCTTGTACACATCGAAATGTTTGGCCTTTCGGCTTCGATGATCTGCCCTCTCATGTGGTTGCCCTTTCGAATCGTTACCACATCCTTTGATACCCTGCTCAACTGAGACGTGATGTAGGATAAAGAAGAGGCTGCGCACTAATACCTCTTCAATAAGGACGCACCGATGATCCCTTTCTTCTCAGGGCTCCCCCTTCATCTCCCCATCTTTCCCGCTGCGCCCGTTTGCCTCGCCCCCCCTCGCGTCCGCGTCGCTTCACCTAATGCTCGTGCTAAGGGGCCCCCCAATCCATGTCCAATCTACTGTAACGGGGATTAGCATCTCAGCCCAAAATGTGCACATGTAACCCATCGGAGCCAAGATCAATCTCTCTCTCTCTCTCTCTGCCCCCTGTTCGGCTTTTCTTTTCATGACAGCAGCGCGCCGGACGTACTAGCCTTACCGGACGCAAAGGAGGATGGGGCTTTTTGCTTTCCGGTCGACAATTGCCATGCGTGTGGAAACCGCATAGACACATCACCACCGACAAGCAGCCATTCCAGCGTTTCTGCTTCGTGTTTCTTCTTTTGGGATAGTTGCCACGTCTATGCATTCACGGACTTCGTTTTCGCACCCCTATGTAAGAAGGGGGAAAGGGTCGCAAAGACAAATTGACCCTCCCAGGTTTCCGTTCACATGCCCAACTTCACCAGGTTCCTAGCATTTACCACTACAAAGTGTAGTTCCGAACACGAGAGAGAGTCGAGGGGGGAATTGATGGAGAGAATCGTCTGCTGGGTTGAGTTTTCCCCCTCATTCTGCCCGTAGTCATTCTAGTCGCCCTGCTTGACATTCCTCCCTCAGCTCGAGTCACTCACTGTCCTCAGGCGCAACTCGAGCGACTCGCGCGACGCAATTCTCAACACTCATTCACTCTCCTCATAATCCAAGACAGGAAAAAGTGCCCAGCAGGAAAATGCTTGTATAGTACCTCGATTTAAGTACCATCCATGCCAACACATTGACATTGCCACAGCTCCCATTCGCTCGCCGCCTTGGCCTCCTCCCACGCTCCTTGCACGCCTCTCCCCTCAATCACTCTCATCCCTTGAAAGCCCACACGCCCCCCCTTGGTCAACAATATAGTCACATACGAGTACTAGCAGTATAGAGTATAATTATTGCCTAGTTAGGCCAGATCTAGGACGAAAAGAAGACTGCGGAAACAACCCTGGCAGAATCCGAGAACAGTACAAAAGAAGGCCCAGCAAGGGATCAAGGATCTACGCTTTAGCTCCAAAACCCAAAGGGCCCATTTTGCCAATTCCCCCCCATGGCAGTACATACAATACATACATACAGTGCCTACTCCGTAAGTAAGGTAGTATCAGATGGATGCTTTGCTGCGTAAGGTACCTAAGGTATGGGCCCCCTTCCCCCCCTGGTACGGGCAGTAGTGCGCGCAAGAATCCCGGCATCGATCCTCACCCATGTCGAACCGGTGAGAGCCCAGCTGCAATCGGCTCTCTCTTCCCTGTCTCTTTCTCTCTTTCATATTCCCATTCCAAGGACAGCAAAACACTCCATGTGCGAATGCGTAAGAGAGATGGACAACCATAGTAGAGGACAACTAAAAGGAACAAACAAGAAAATAGACAAGCCATTTCTGCAATGCTGCTGCAGGTTCTAGACAAGTCTTGTCGCAGACGCCGTACCGGTCGCCGAGAGTCCTCCGTGAATGCGTGTTCACCCGGCCTCTTCTCCTCCTCCCCACCAAGAAAGCATCCCGTGTCGAATGTCTCTCTTACTCTCGCCTCTCTCTCTCTCTTTCTTGTCCCCCCGCCCTCTTTCCTTTTTCTGTCTGCCTATCCAGGTAGGACTATCTCTGTGAGAGTGTCTCTCTATCTACTACTACCCACCTTTTACCATTCTTTCTTCCCCGCCACCTATGTCCTTTTTCGAGCAGATAGTTTCTCAGCCGCCTCTTGCTTTTTCGCCCCCGTTCCAGAATGGACAAAACCTGGGCAGGGAATAACGTAGTAGTACTACTACTACTACAATAGTAGACAGGCCCTGGCACGGGAGATGGGCATCTCCGCCGCCCGCAGCGCAAACGCACCCCTGCCTCGAACCGCTTTTTTTCGGGCAGCTCGAGCTAGACTCATTGCTTGTATGATGCTTGTATGCACATATTTCCGACATGCTGGAGGTGGATCATGGATTCCCATCCACTCTTGAAACTTAGTCCAGGCAGCCTCAGTACTGGGTGCCAGCCAACCACGGCTTGCCATTCCGTGGGCTTGCATGCAGTTAATCTAGAAGATTGCCAACACTTCAAAGTAAAGGGCCATTAAGAGCGGTGAACCAGACAAAGCAAAAGCACAGAAGGAAGATGAAGTTGTAAATATGCAGATCCAAGTTCTCTTCGTCATAATAAGAGTATATTATACATTGCCAAGTGTGTATGCCATTATACACCTTGTAGTTTTGCGTATCCTCGAGACTTTCGTACTAACGTTGTCCGTCAAAGAGCCATAATACCGTCTCGTATATCTTTTGGCATCGGTAAAAAAAGCGTAAGCATCATCATCTCCCGGCCGCAGCAACAGCTGAAAGGCGGCCCGCCAAGGCATGCATGCAGCCAGACAAGGCGGAAAATAATAGATGATGAAATAGTTGGGGGCCGGCGGCAACTGCCACTGGGCGTACCTTGGGGCAGGGGTCGAAAAGAGGCAAAAGAAAAGACAACTCAGAACACTTTGGAAGAAGACAGAAAAAGGAAAGGAAACAAGCATGACCATGTACGTATCCATCCTCTCCCACCTTGGATATCAAGACCTCTGTAAAAAATCCACACAAAGGGCGCCGGTGTTCTTCCCTCATCCCATGTCCTCCTCTCCCACCAAAAGAAATAAGAAAATTAATGGTGTAGGTTCCCGTAGATGCCAATGTTGAATGATGGTGCTTTTGTTGATATCTTTTTTTTGTTGACGTTGACCGCCCGAGTGTGTGTGCGTGTGAGTGTGCGTAACGACGGGCTTCGGTTCAAGGATAGACAAAGAAGAAGTGTTGTGTGCTTGGGCAGCAGCCTTCAAGCCAGAATGTTGCAATTAGAGCGGACCAATAGTGAAAGTCGGTTCCATGGGCAAGGATTATTCCGCCCACTGCATGAGTGCGAAAAGAAAGAAAGAAAAAAAGGAAATTCCTGTTGCTGCCATCCGATGCTCTGCTGCAAGCCAGTCACGGCCTAAGTCATTCCCGACGCCTCGGCGTCTATCGGGTGTGGCTGGCTGGCCCCACTGATAGATGTGACGAATGGACGGGGATGTGGAATGGGCTCGAGAGATGACGCCAAGTCAGTCTGAGCGGCTCAGGCTGGCAGGGGATAGGCGATGCCCTCAGTAGCTGTCTGTCCGCTTCTCAGGCGCTGGCCCTCCCGCTGCCGTCAGTCTTGACTTGGGAGGCGCTCGCCTCTTGCGGCTTCGCTCCTCTTGCTCAATGACAGGCACCGCAGCTGGGATGAATTCCACCCCGCGGTTGCGGCTGTTGGGGCGAGCATGTAGTTTGCGGTGGTTGTTGAGGTTGTCTTGACGGTTGAACTGGTCCTTGCCGCAGAACTCGCAGGAGAATCGGTTGGGACCTTCGCCATGAAACCTGATGCAACTTGGTTAGCAATCCGTCGTACTGTCTGCTCTTGTGAAAGCCGGGCGATACTCACGTTTGCTTGTGACGCTTCAGGTGCTCGTTCCTTCTGAAGGCCTTCTGGCAGTTGGGGTAGTCACACTTGCACATGGCCTTGCGTACCACGTCGTATGAGCTGTCGTGCTTCTCGGGCACCCTTCGCGGGACCTTCATCTGGCTGTGAAGCTCTGTCGTCTTAAGCCGCGCCTCACGGACCATGGCCTCCCTCTGGGCCGACAGCCTGTTGGGAGTCACCTGGAGTCTGTGAAGGTAGTACTGCTGTCTCATCGGCGAGTGGTGGGAGTACCCGAGCTCCAAAGCCTCGACATCTTGTGGAGAGTGCACCTTTTGTCCCAAGGAAAAGATGGGGCTGTTGTTGTTGCACCACGAAGACGCATTGTCTCCCATCTCGGAGGGAGAGATGCTGTGTGCTGGAGAAATGCTGTAGGGGGAGTGCTGTAGAGATGCACCATGGTAAACCGGTAGAGAGCCCGAAGGCGTGATGGAACCCAGTGAGTGTGTGGTCATGTTGTTCATGTCGAGGATGTGATCGTAGGGCATGCCGTCGCTCATTTTCCTGCTAAGTGGTGTCGAGGGGGGAAGAGTGCCTTCAGTGGAAGAGAAAGACATTCGGTCGTGCTCCGCTTTCACGGGACCAAACATGTACTTATGCATCTGCACCGAAGGCGGTGTGAGGTCCCCGTGGCCTCCATATGACTGGTAGCCGTCAAAGTCCAGTCTGAGATTGTTAGGCGTGGAACGACGAGAAGTGGGTGTAAAGACCTCATACGGTGAAGATGAAGTAGATGAAGCCGAAGAGAAGCTGGTTGTAGGACATGAGATGGCCAAACTGAGGCCATCATCCATGAATCGGTACTCCGGCTCGGCGTGCTGCATTTTGAATTATAGGTGTGGAGAGGTAAAACGAGTGAGGGAGAACGAAAGACGCGGGTAGAGAGCTGGATGAAGGAGGTCAAATTGCCCTCGTGGAAAAAGAAAGTATGATGGTGAAAAGCAGCCAGCTCAAGGTTGTTCAAGGTTGTGATGTGGTGACGATGGATCGATTAGGGGATATTCTTTGTGTTTCTCTTGGATGTTGAAGGAGTGTAAGTTAGAAAACCCTTCAATGTGGCGAGTGTACTCCAAGCAAAGCAGAACGACCACAACAGGGAAGAATAGATCGAGCGTACAAGAACTTGGGGGAGGATTGGGAATTCTGATCGGGAATGCTGAGATATTCGTCGAGGGCGGGACGAGTGAAGATATACCATCGCCTTTGGAATGAGCTTTGGGGATGCTCTTAGCGGGCCTGAGACAGACCAGCCTGCAGATCAATCCCTGGGGAAAGAGGTTTGGCAGTAAGTTACAGAGAGCCACCGAGACAGCCCAGAGAGATTGTGGATGCGTTGCAAAGGTCAAGGATATTGTAGCTCGATAGATCGGATATCGAGATCTAGGGGGGGGTGGTTCAGGACGAGTCAGGCGAGGGCGAATCACGGACTTTTATCGCCGGTGTACTTTGCAGTAGGTAGTGGTTTTGGCCATCCTCGACTCTTATCCGCACAGGACTGGGGGTAGGGGTGGTGTGTGTGAAGGGATACAGGGGGAAGGGGGTCCAATTTGCCCTAGCTACTCGCTACTGCAACGAGCTTGTGTGGGCAGCTGCGATACCACTTCCGCAATAGACTCAAGAACAGCAACGACAGACAGAAGCTACTGCTTCATGGATGTGTGGATGGTCGCTCATCTTGCCATGCGTAGCGCAATCTCTCAGACCGTGTATCGTGGCCTCGCTTGTGGGGGGCGTACCGCTTGGCACGGGCGCCCTGTCCAGGTATTCCTGATGTTGGGAGACAGGTCCAGGTAGGGCCCGTTGGAGGCTGGAAGACGCACCGTACCAGGCCGCCAAATACCTTATGCGCCGGCAGCAGGAAGAACAAAGATGAATGCAATCCGCATAGGACCTGGACGCGCATGAGATCCATACGCGCGCAGAGCTGGTGTAGTTACGTGGACCCAGCGGCTCAATAACTGGATATGCCGGCCGTTTCTGCGGCCTGGATACAGGGATCAAAAAGAATGAAATCTCACGGCCAGACAGACAGGCCAACCTACCTGTACAAGGCCTTGAGCCGACTGGCTAGAAGTTCAGCGCCAGCCCAACAAAATCCCAGCGTGCGCAAAAGCAAAAAGGGACAGTCATGGTGGTGTCCCATCGCTCTGTGAAGACGCCTCGGCAACTCAGCCTGCGATGACCAGTATGTCGCCAACAGCACTCCAGAGCAGCAGGAGTACTTTGTTACACCCTTCTGTAAAAAGTCTCGAGACCAATAGTACCTCTTCTGCTAGCAGGGCCCCCCTGTTCGCTAGGAAGATCGGATGTGCCCGGTTGGGTGCTGGGGTGTCTCTGCATGATGATCGACCAATGGTAGGTTGGCCAGATCTCTCGCCATCAGGGCTCTGCACATGCGTGTACTTTGTACTTCGTACGGTATGGGCTTTGCCGTGCGCAGTACGCAACCTTACACACCGTACTGCCGGATGGATCAACCTGGGTTATCCTGGCCACGAAGCACTAGCAAAGTCGACGCAGCTCCGTTGGATAGGGTGCTCCCGGACCGTATTCACGGTCTTCTTGCGATGTAAGGTAGGTATGGAGTATCTTTGATGCAGGGACAGCATGCTAACACCCACATGGCGGGAGGAGAGTTCTCTCCGCTGTGCCCATGAGACGGTCACTGGATGCTGCCCCCTCACTGTGCCGACTCCAGATGGTCCCAAATGAAGGTGAACACTCTGCACAAACCACTCCACTCTAATCGGCAGTGGTCTGAGCCTCAAGTGGAATTGCAGTGGAACGGAGACGTGAAGGAATGTGGGCACCATAGGCCATAATTTCTCTCTCAGTCGCCGTATGTGAGCGAGTGAGACAACTGCCGTATCAGTGAGTGATCAGGAAGAGGACGCCCAGGTTAGTTTGATAGCCAATAGAGTTCAAGTCAAGGTCTTGCCAGTTAGGGCGTCGAAGAATCAGACTGCGTGTGTCAGTTGGAAGGCAAGTACTCCGTACAGGCTTCTCTTTTCGAGCAGCCGTGACAAGGCGGAGACCTTGGAGACTCTGCGTTGTCCATCTCTGCCTTTTCCTTTCTTTTGCGTAACTCTCTTTGGCATGCGCCCTCGCCACTAGCTTGGATACTCAGAAGAGTGATTCGACAACCACTGCTGCTGAAGGATGTGGACTGGGGGGCTGCCGGGCCCAGGCAAACACGTCCATCCAAGATTTTGAGCGGCAGTTTGACAGCCACGCCATATCGAGACCAAACCTGTCTCTCATTCGACGTACGAACGGCTGGAGAGCGTGCAGCAGAATCAGATCAGGGAAGACAGCAAAGGGCCACATATGGAGGGCTCTGTAGAGTTTGACGCTTGTCACGCAGGTCTCACACAACCAGCCCTCGTCATCAGGGTAGAATACGCAGGCCAGAACCGAAGGCCAGAGCCACTCTTTGACGCCGTCGCCTCTCAGGTACCAGTTGGCCCCAGCTTCTTTGCTCGGCTCTCGCCTCCTCTCAGAAGCCGGCCACGCTCGATCCATCCACTAATAGCGATAGAGTCCACGGGTCCCTGAGCGGGCTGGCGATTAGCTCATGACGAACCGATCTATTCATCTTAGGGCCCAGGCAGCGCCCGGCCAGAGGACTGACAGGTCAAGGACTGACAGGTCAGGGGCAGCTTTCCGCCGAGCTTGACAGGCCGGCTCATCAGGCCTGCTTCACATGCTGCATTGCCCAAGCTGGGTCGCGCTTCGGTAGACGACTGGTGGTCCGCAAGAATCGGGGGAATAAGGCGGCATGGTAGGACGAGCAAGGAGTACGTGATGTCATGGGCAACTCGGTGAGTACATACATATTTCGCGCTTCGTGCTCCGTATCTGGGGAGAACCTTGGCGATGGAGCGGCTAAGCGGGGCTCCCCAGCATGGGATTGCATATATGCAGCTATCGGGGATGCGGCTTATCCACCACACCCCGATACTCTGTACCTTACCTACCTTATGCGCAGCCGCCTCCTCGTTGGCCCAGTGCTCATATCGCCAGGCCTCACTCGCCCTGCCTTTCGATCCTGGACAGCGCGACGAAACCTCAGATGGCGCGGTCGCATGTGAGCCAAGACCGTCACCGCAGACTAATGCAGATAAAGTCTCTCGCGGCCTCGCAGGCCAGAGACGATCGGCTCCCGCCCCATCCGTCTTCAAGGGAGACATCTGCTGTCTGGGATCGCGTCCACGCTGATTCGCTGCACGGCCTCTCCCTGGCTTACGGCCTGAGCAACGTAATATCTTATGTTTGACATCGAGGCCGCTGTCGAGTCAATGTGCGTCAATCAACGGGTACAAAGTACATCCAAGCGCGAGTACGAGTGCTGATGC
Organism: Trichoderma citrinoviride; assembly: GCF_003025115.1. NCBI lineage: Eukaryota > Fungi > Ascomycota > Sordariomycetes > Hypocreales > Hypocreaceae > Trichoderma > Trichoderma citrinoviride. The sequence goes on along the minus strand of NW_020194720.1, from coordinate 480,332 downwards.
CCCAGGGAATACGCAGGGAAACCGTCGGTTCCCTTGGTGGACTGTCAGCCCATTAACGCCGTTGATTCCCCCTTCAGGGCACAATGTCTGATCAGGGACAGGAAGCTCCGTTTGGTTTTTCCAACTGTTCCACGGAGATGTGCAACAGTTCGCCCGTACGAGCACGGAGCGCCTTGGAGGTTTCTGATTCCTTGTCTGGAGTGAACACTGCGGAGGAAGCACAACCGAGCCACGCGTTCGCTTCAGGAGCCATGCGAGCGCCGCTCCAGAACTGAATTACTCTGAGTCTCTGAGCTGTCACTTTTGTCAGTCCAATCCGGCCAACGTTCCCTAGGACGAGTCGGTCGCTATGCAAGTTACCCCTACTCTGAACGACTGCCATTCGCCGCGCCGGCCATAACACTCGTCGGAGCTGATTATGGCGGGCTTACAAGTACTATACTGCTGCTACCACCACGTGCATTCGGCGGGTACGCAATCGTGCTTCGTCTAGCAAACCAAGGGATGGCGGCTATGGCGTACCCAGTGATGCTCTCCCACTTTCCCCAGGGACATGGGACTTTGCCCGTAGCTCAAGCCTGAGCAAGGCCCGCCACCTTTCCGGAGTGTTGCCTGGTACAACTCCCGCAAGACTCACTGCCACCGCCGCGCCGCCTGAACGCCGCTGGCTTGGACTGATATGTCCTGCAACAGATCATTGACCGCTTGTCTATGCTAACTGCAGCGGGCGTAGCATGTGCAGTAGCAAGTACGCTTTGATACGGCATTTCGCTTTGCGGCCGCGGTTAATGGGCGGCGCCGTCTAAGTGAGCCGCGACACAGATTACCTACCAGCGGGACACAGCATCAGTGCCGGGCCACACCACACCACCCCCGCGGATGCGGCATTGCCAAAGAATGACGGCCTTAGCAGAAAAGGCATCAGATGCCTAAACCACCTAGAGGCGGTCAGTTACACACCTGTTCCACGCCGGCTCAAGCGCGGAAGTGTCGTTTGCATCTCCATCCATCCATCCTGGTGATCAATAGTGTCTTTCCCCGAAGGAGTTACACAACAGCAGCTGATCCATCTCAGATTCCGAGTGTGCATTCCGCGTTTGGCCTTGCTGCGAAGTGGTGGCCCGCTATACTACCTACTGGTTATAGTATGGTCCGGGCGGAATTTCCCGCAAGTTTGGTGTTCCTGGATGCCGTACTCTCGCCAATGAGCTACCATCGCATGACAGCCTAGCCCAAGCCGACGAAGACAGAATCCCCGCTGCTATTCCCTATGCCATATGGAACCTTGTATTCGAATTTCACTTGCACCGTTGTGGCGGCATTACCAGAACCTCAGAGATTACTGCCAGCTCTCAGGTACCGGCCGAAAAGAACGCCGCATAAGATGTAGCACATCATCTTGTACTACCCGGAAATTACATCTACACCCTCTCCCACAGAGCCGGGAATTTGTTGGCCGGCGATTACTGGTAACACGGCAGCAGCATGGAAGACCACTCTGTCGGTTTCTCGGTCCTCTCAGAAAGTATTCGACAGCTGTCATGCAGTCTGGTGTTGGAATGTCTTGGTCATGCAGCACGGGTGTGACCGCCAAGAGCATGCTCGCACACAATCAATCATGCGTTTTCAAGAGACGGCTAATCTACTACTGCATCGTTTCTCCAATCTGGCAAAGAATGAGGGAATGAGCTTAGCATGCAAGCTCTGTAAATCTTGCCTCATCATCATCATGACAGAGTCGATATGGTGGGTGGCCCGCCCCGGAGGAAATCGACCTGTCATATGCCTAGCCTCCGCATGGATCACCATCAGGCCGACAAGCCAAGAGATGAATTGATGGTCTGCCAATTGATTGGCCCTCGCAACCATCGCCAGTTGCGGCACTTATACAGATTGAGTATCCAGGCAAGCCAGGCACGCAGCCCCGGAAACACCACCAGGCGAAGCCCCCACTGCCTGCATGGGTATGATTCAGCTCTCTTTGCATATCGATCCCCCCAAGTCCGTGACGGTTTACCCTGCAATCCAATTATCAGCCTTAAATTCTATCACATCGTGAGGCGTTCAGTTGTCTCCTTTTCACCCGCCATGACTCGTATTTCTCCGCCTACCGACCTCGTCATGTTTTCTCAGACATGTTTCTTCTTTTCGCATCTCATATCCATCTAGGGTCACTGTTATTGCCATTTCTCTCCTTCACACCAAGCCGGATCCAGGCAAGCTGGAGAAGCTGCATACCAAGATAGAGCGAGCCCAGCTTCAGCTTGGTGTTAGTCTCGCTCTTCGGCATTGGGACATCTAGATATCAACCAAGAGAGGCAAAAGGTCCCAAATACTGCTAGGGCCCTGTATTATATGATATGTCATATTGGACTATTGTCTGTCGACCGATGCGGACACACTCGACAACAACGCTGCCAATATGGGAAACCATGTCGGGGAAAAACATGCCGCAGCTGGACAGTGTTTGTCCTTCTTCTCCGATTACTCTTGTGCCTATGTGACAAGGCATACAAGCAAGCTTCTGGCTGTTGGCTGAAGATGTATCAGTTGAGATGGTGGCATCTACTCAAACAAATACAGCAGAGCTAAGTCTGTGCTGATGGACGGGCCACTGATCATTTCCATCTATTTGGGCGTACGTCACCTTGGATGCATACGGGGCCATGCGAACAGTCACTTCTCGCTTCGTTGGTTTGAGCAGCATCACCGTCACGGACAAGCACTGCCACGCTACTGCTGTTAGGACCAGCGTCGTCGATTAAGGTCGCTTTTGTTTCCCCCGCTTTGCTCCCCCCCGCTCGAGCCTCTCTCTTATCCTTGCGATCCGTCCCGCTCCCTCGCCATCTTCATAGCGGAGAACTTGGGGCTCACGGGCATCCACTCCGGGCTGCTTCCCCCGGGGGCGGACACTACAGTACTGGGCTACTTTCGGGAATGCTACCAAGTCGAGTCCGCTCATCCATTTGTTGGGCCATAGACCACCGCGTTGGGCTCTGTTCGCCCACCTACGTCCCGCCAACGTGAATTTCCAGAAACCGACTTTTGCGTCCGTTCGAAACGCACCAGCCGGACCGTCCCTCTGCCCGTTGCTCCGCCATACTCTACTGGTAACCTGTAATATTCACCCTGATGGGTTTCCCATGATGCGGCCCCGCTACCAAGGGCGCCCTCATTGTCATCGCTGTCTCTACAGGATGCTTCAATGTCTCGACATGACTGGTGGAAACCTGGTAGCTGGCAATACACTACCGAGACCTTTTACCTTACCACGCCTCCTCGATTGGCTCCTCAGAGCGCACTACGAGGGACTTGATTCACTGTAGAATCAACCACGCAGTTTCAGCCTCTCCTGACGCATCACCTGTGGTCCCCGGATGTGATTCGGAGTCTCTCCGACTGGCACTATTGTATTCTCCTGACATATGTGGTGGAGTCGTGGTCAAAGCTATTCCGCCAGAAGCTTGCTGAGCGACACGCGAGCACATGTGTGTCAAGGCTAGAAGAGGCTGTTTTACATCATGCATTGCCACTTGCGGTGGGTTGCCCTCGGCCCAGACACATTCGGCGACCTCGGGCAGGCAATATCAGAGAGGTGCGTATGGGTGTGCCCGCTAGAACGGTGGCGACTTGGCCATTCTTCTCCCCCTACGATGCCAAGCTGGCTGTCTGCTCGGCCTACTCCTGTTAGGAACCCCGTGCCAAGGGGCACTACTACCTCATGGTGTGTCGTTGGTCCCAGAGGACATTTGCTTCGGGCATCGTGGGAGCTTAATTTGCCATTAGGGTATTCCGGGCATCAGGTCCGAGCGTGGAAGCATGGAGCAAGGGTCATCAATCTCTGATCCAGGGGGGAATTAGAGCGCCCAGAGGAGCCAAGAACACGGTACTGGGATCACAGGGCCATCTGGGTGCCACCTCGTCGGTATTATGGATGGAGGAATGAGCTCTCTTGGCTCTCTGCTGTCGTTCGCCAACAGCATGCGGCTGTTTTGTCCGTGTGTTTCTTGGAGAGTGACGGACCAGCTTCTGCTACCGACACGACTGACAGTAACCGCCCAAGATCATCGCACATCTAACCGCACGCCCTTCCTCTCGGTTGCAAATTACCTTATCTCTCCGTTTGGAGATGATATCTGACAGACTTGATAATGTGCGTTGCTGGCCCTGTTCAGCTCTGCTAGCATCAGGGCAGAGGGGGGAAGATGCATGCCGGGGCCGGCTAACTGGTCGGTTCAGGGGTGAGCCCCCAGCACGAGGCAGACGGCCATTGCTAAGAAAGAGCCTGCAAAGAATGATCGCCTCGAAAAGAGGCTCCGGGGTCCCCCTGCCTCGGATCTTGGTGTGGTTTCCTCAGGTGGGGGAGGAACGTCGGTAGCTTCACGACCTCTTCTCCCCGCAAGTTGGCATGGCAGATGCTTCACTTTGGTATGGAGGAAGAGGTGATGTGCCAGTGTCCTAGACAAGGAAGGGTTTCACCACAAGTTGATTCTGCTTGGACTGACATGGCGTGCGGCTCCGAGAGAAGACAGCGGGGATGTGAGGAGCGTGGCTATGCCAAGGGTTCACCCATCAAGTGGACGTCATAACTATTTTGCTCTTGAGCTGCAAGCTGGATGAGATAACGTGTGTTGTCGTCGGAGAACTGGAAAACAACTCAAGAGGTCACAAGGTCATCGTCGAAGTTACTCATTTGACGGCTTTAACGCGCGAATAAGACGGATGGTAAGGATTCAATTTGGCAGTGGCGTCCCTTGCAGTGCCGGAAACTGGACTGCCCACAGGTGATCATTTCGGATATGCGTGGCTTGAAGCTATTCACACAAAGTCCGATGGGGCAAGAACAAGAACAAGAAAAAAAAGTGAGGAGAAAAGATGCTAGCGTTTGTGACGGTTCACTTCTAGTTGATCTGTTCTGGCTTCCTCCGCGATTGGCCCGAGATATCGTTACAATCACACAACGAGGATCTACAACAAGGAAGTGTTTCTTGTTCAATATCAGATTTCCCAAACAATGGCGCTCATTGTCAAAAATCTGATAAGCGCCGCGTGCAACGTCGGAATAGTATGTCGAACATGACAAGGCAGATGCCTTGTTTTTTTGCTTTTTTCTTCAGCTGGACTAGGTGAATTCAATCATAATCAGGCAATTTATGTCTGAGAGTGGTGTGATTGTCTCGTGGGAGTTGTGGGGGGGGGGGGGGGGGGGGGGGGGGGGGGGGGGGGGGGGGGGGGGGGGGGGGTGGTGGGGGGGGGTGTGTGGGGTTGGGGGGGGGGGGGGGGGGGGGGGGGGGGGGGGGGGGGGGGGGGGGGGGGGGGGGATGTGGCCTGGCGTTTGGTGGAGGGTGATGCATGTCTCAGTGAGTGGTTTGCGATATGTGATGGAGGTGAGGGGAGGAGGATTCGCTGGCTGGGGGGGTTTTGGTGGTGTTTGTTGTAGGGTAGGTAGGTTACGGAGCGGACTCTAGATTGATGTGTGATGCAGAGAATGGCGAGGAAGGATAGATGTTGCTGTTGTCTTGGTGTAGTTGTCTGGCTACCTATGCTCTTGATAGGAGGTATGAAAGTTATCGGGTAGGTGAGATGGGGAACGTGGTAGATGTGTTGATAGCTTCAGTCATTGCATCCTCCAGCAGTACCCATAAGAAGTACGTGAAAGTTGGATTCCACGTCAAGATGCAATCATTTTACTCTGTTCTATTCAACTTTTGGCCAAGTCTATTCCATGTCTACATCCTCTCCCGTGGCGGCAACTTCTTCTTCCATTTCCTGCAACACCTCCTCCATTTCCGCCTCCGTAGCCTCGAGGCCCTCAGAGCTCATGAGCTTATTGTCCTTGTCCTCGGCTAAACGAAAGTCACCATATTAGCATCAATGCTATTTTGAACAAGGAGGGAAAAGAAATGTAAAAGGGCACTTACTGCGAGGCTCAACAATGAGGTTCTCCTGTACTTCACAGTCCGTGAGAACAGAACCCGCGCCAATGATACACCGCTTGCCCAGGATACACCTCGTGAGCTTGCATCCCTTTCCGACAACCACGCCTTCCATCAGAAGGCACTGAGACAGCTTCGCTCCTTCGTTGATCTGGCAGCCCGCGCCAACTACCGTCTCCTTGATGGACGTCTTCTCCTCGACGGTGACGTTCTCCGCAATCAGGCTGTCCTGCTTGGTGATGGTGGTGCGGGGCTTGACGCCTTCCGGGTACGCGACCTTCTTGGGGTGGGCAAAGGGCGAGGGGTTCTCGGGATCCTCCTCGATGGAGGGAAGCTTGGCTAGCTGGAGGGAAATGGCGAGCAGCAGCTGTGCGGTGTCGACGCGGCGCAGTATTGAGCCGGCGGGTTGGTCCTTTTGAGAATGGATGTAGGCTAAGATGGACGGAGGCTCGAACTTGGAAGCCGTTGCGGCTGAACCGCTCTTATCGCCCGTGTACTGCCCGTCCTTGGCAATGTTGATGGACGACACGGCGTCCCGCGAGCTTTCTTGGTTCCCGGGCGCGGACTCGGCGGGCGATGAGCGGCCTTCCAGCTCGGACTCGTCCTCGTCGTCGTCACCACTGCGGCAGACCTCGCCGAACGAGAGCTTGTCCGCCAATCCGGTTTGCCATCCGGCCTTGGCCCACCAGCCCACGACGTCTTCGCCGATGCTCTCCATCCGCTCGTTCTTCTTGATGAAATCCAGGACCCATCGAGGGAAAATGTAAATGTGGGCGTCTCTGTGCGTTGTGTACATGCGGACTCGGGGGTTGGCCTTGACCAGTCCGTGGCGGATCGGGATCGCTTTCCTCTCCTCGGTGAGATCGTTGAAGGAATCAGTGGGCATGGAGTACACCAGCTTCGACACATGCTGGAAGATGGAACCCTTGGGAGGAGCGGTTGAAGAGGTGGGCAGAGGAGCCGTGGCGATAAAGTCCGTCTCCTCGCCCTTGACCGGAGCACTGGCCTTCGTGTTATACCACACGCCGAGACCGCCGCTGTATTTGGTCTGGTGGCCGTTGGAAAGCTGCTTCGCCCCGAGGAGGCCGGTGAGGCTTGCGGACTTCACCATCCACGCCTGGAGCAGCTGCTCACCGGCGAGTTCGCAGACGAGATCGCATGGCAGCACGATGAAGTCGCCGGTTACTAGCTCTCTGATCTCCGGAAGTCGCAGTATCTCGGCGGTGCCCGTGTTTTGGTCCAGGTCAGCTGGGGCCAAGACGTCTGGCCGTGGCAACGGCAGGGCCGTGAGATAGGGGTTGGTGTTGAGGGCAGCTGTCAGGGCTTTTGAGGCTGATGGAGGGCAGATGAGGGTTATGCCTAGATGTTGTCAGCTATCGCCTCATCGGTGAGAACATTCACGTCCATAGTCATGCTTCACAAAGTTACAGGCAGAATCAGTGAGGCCCGCGGATAGATACAACGATGCTATATGAGTTACGCAGAACATGGACGCAATCTACCGAGCCAAAGCTCAAACCAAAAAGGCTGCTGGAGAAAGAAGAGAAAGCTCCTTACTTGTGATGCCAGTTCGGAGACAAAAGTCAATGGGGTACCACACCATCGGACGGTTGGCAATGGGCAGCAGCGCCTTTGGGTTCTCATCGGGGTTGGAGGTGAAGGTCGGAAATGACGAGCCCGGCCCGCAGAGGATGAGGGCTTGAAGCCCGGTTGAGGCCATCGACAAGGCGTGAGGCATCGTGGTGGGGTGTCTGCCTCTGTGGCGGACAGACGGGCAGAGGAAGGGCTACTATGTCGATGTGATGATGCGAGTTATTCAAAGATGCAAATGACCGCAAAGGCCCCGTCAAGAGAGGTTCAAGTGAGATGCAGCCGCCGCCTTGGGGTGAGATTCGACAAGGGTTGTGAATATCTTCAAAATCCCCCACTTGCGGGCTTGAAGAGTCATAACTGCTCTGCTCTCTACTATTCCCTACAAGGCTGAGAGAAAAGCGCACCTGTGGCGCATGGTCACCAGCCACAGCAATGTGTCAGTGCATACGAGATGACGAGCTCCGGCCAATCACAGCGCGGCGTTCACGTGCGCGCAGCCTCGGTGGCGCGGGATTTAATTGCTCCACCGCCGCAGCTCTAGCCTCGGAAGCGTTGGCGCGTTGCTGTTGCTGGGAGGAATCTCCACAATGTTGACATGAGGCAAGCTGAAGGACCCCCAGCCACCGACTTGTTGCGACACACCTTTAAGTTCACCTTGGCCGGGCTCAGCTGCTCCCTCCCCACCCAGCACTTACACAATTGTGCCTGTCTCATCTTCCAGCGACGAATTGCTGTTACCGCCGGGTCCGCCAGCATCGTGCCGCCGTCCTGCAGCACCCTCATCGCTCCGCGGATCGCCCCTTAGGATTGGGCGCTTGAGGCAGCATCGCACCGCAGCAGCAACACAGCACAGAGCGGCTTGTAAAGCAATGCCACGCTATTCCAACTAAATGTCGCCTCCTTACGACAACCACGGCTCCTCCCGCTCGCGGCGAGGCGTCTGGAGCCATTGGGTGCCGCTTGCCATCACCCTGACCGTGGCCACGGCGGGCCTCGCCGCATGGGTCTGGAGCCAGCGCAAGGAGAGCGCTGAGGACCACGCCGAGCCCGAGCCCGACCTGGATTATGAGCACGCCGACTATGGGGAGAATCCCGCGTACGGAGCCTCGGCGGAGAGGCGCAGGATGGCGCCGCCGGAGCAGCAGCGCGACGGCAACTACGCGGTTGGCGCCGAGATGGGCGAGGGCACGTCGGGATGGGGGTCGCGAATGACGAGCGCCTTTTCGTCGAACCCGCAGACCTTCCTCGACTCGACTGGGAAGACGGTTGCCGCCGGGGTCGCTGCCGCCGGAGCCGCGGTCGGCAAGGCGCTGGCCTCGATCCGCGAAGAAGACAGGCCGGAGCCCGAGACGAACCCTTGGTCCGAGAACAGAGACAGAGACGTGCGCAGAGAAAAGGGACCGGCGCCTGCGCCGAAGAAGCGCAAGACGGTCGCCATTGTCATCTCTGCCGATTCCCAGTTCGCGGACGACGACGACGACATTACTCACGAACATGCCGTGAGTACCCCCTTTCCCCCTTTTGCCTGCTTCACCGTGTATGTTGTTTGTCAACAGCTGCTGACCGGGACATAACAGTCCATCTTGAACCATATCCCTCGGCACAACGACCTGTCTGCCATCAAGCTCTTCGTGCTCATCTACGCACCGGGCTTGAAAGACGGCACGGGTGAAGCCGCTACGAGTAATCGCCCGCCTCCTTCGGTTAGCTCATCATTCTCTAACGTTGGATATGATCAAGCTCAAACTCCCGAGGCTAAAAGCCCAGTGTAAGTCCTCTTTGTCCTAGCCGTCCACCAGGATACTTTGCTGATGATAGTGCTCCCTTTGTGTAGACTCGGTGCTTCGCCAGAAAACACCTTGTTCAATGCCGTGTACTCACACGCCTTGGCTCTGGTGGACAAGGAAACCATGATTCTTCCCTTTACCACCCCCAACGGCCACACTCACATCCTGCGTCACCTGCAGCCCGACGTCATCTACCTGCAGGAGTCGCTTGCGGGTGACAACGGTGGCTACGTCGCCAACATGCAGACCTGGTTCCGCCACGACATTGTGCTGGTTGTGGGAGCCGAGGATGGATCCGGCGGCCTGGCCGACAGCGAGTCCGAGACGGAGAAGGCCGACAAGCCCGAAAAGTGGTGGCAGAAGCCCGAGCGTGTTGGTCGCGGACGCGGCATCATTGTTGTCGACAGCGTGCGCGTTAATGACGATTGGGTCCGTAGAGTGCAGGGCCGAGAATAAAGTGCTGTCCGAGCGATGTTCGCGACGGTATGTATAAGGACATTTAATGATGGGAAGATACCAGGACGTTGATTTTGTCTACTTGTATATACATTTACTGTTTGATTTGTGGTAAACAGTTAGAGTGTTGTTTAGCGCAGCGGTCGGTTTGCGAGACAAGAACATGTGCAATTCAGATCCGGTACTCATTTTCTAGAGGTCTTGCTGCTGCTTCACGTCTCGCGCAAGCCATATATAACGCTGCTCGTCTTGGTCATCCATCAGGGATGTAACCTTTGCATTCTCTGGGGCTCATGCCGCAACGTAGACGTCACGCAAGATCATCCTTCAAGAACGGGTAGCAGTATGTAATTCCGAATCTGCATATCAACACCGATTTAGAAAATAAAACCGTCATCGCTGTTGGAAAAGCTTCTTGACGGGTTGTCGCACTTCCAATCAAGCCGAAGCTTAGGTACCGTACCTAGGCTTGAAGCCTCGGAGCTCAGCGAGGCGCAGTCACGTGACTCGCGAGCCTCCGTCCTCAGCCAAGGAAATCCAACGTCTGCTCACCATCGCTTCACCTCAGACGGCTTCCCTTTGAGCGCCGGCAACCCCCAAACCGACCCCCGACCCTCGTTTCCGCCAGATTCCGCCTCAGCATCGCCTGCCCATGGACCGCAGCTGATCTCGAGCTCTTGCGCCGCCGCCGTTCGGCCCTCTGACCGGATCCACGCACGCTGAAAGCATTCCGTCTCCACAGCCCACTAATCTCGCGCCGCGACTCGAGCGAGCATCGCATCACGCCTCTGCCAGCCATCGCTTCCTGCCGGGCATCGCCAACAGCACCAGCAATTGCGGCGCAAGTAGATGCTTGCCGTCGACGCCGCGACACACGCAACGCAGGCGTGGGAGAAGCAGCCGCAACACGCGCGCCGTCGTGCGTCCGGGGTCACGATGGCGCCGACCAACGTCACCACCGCCGCAGTCACGGCCACTGCGGTGCCGCCGCCGCCTGTGCCGACCAAGATCAAGCGCCCCGTGCCGCCGGGCATCCAGACCAATGGCGCCGCCTCCCTCGCATCCTCGCCGTCGCCGTCCCTGGCATCCTCCAAGCCGCCCAGCGCGAAGCAGCCGCCCAGCTCGGCCAGCGACCGGGCCATCACGGCCTCAACCGTCCGGCCCATCAACCGGGTCCGCCGCGACACCCTGAACCAGACTCCCGGGCGCAACTCGAGAAACAGCGCCGGCATGCGATCGGCCTCGTTCGCAGCAGACACGGCTGCTCATGGCTACGAACCCCCACCTTACGGTAACACATGACCCTTCCTCTCCCGCAGTGCGAGAATCATATCATAGTGGCATTCTTCTAACCAGGGGCGTTTTGTTGCTATAGTTGTTACCGATGCCTACGTCTTGAAGAGAAACTCGGGGCGACCACCCTCTCTGGTCGTCCATATGCATCCGACACACTTCCGCTTCGATGGTCAAGATGGCATGTTCCAGTATAAGTCGCCAATGAAGATCTTTCTTGAGCATGTCAAGAGCCGCACGATTCCCCACGACCTCCTCCCATACTTTGTCCAGGGCAAGGTTCCCTTCTACGACGGATGCCTCATTGTACAGATCCACGATCACAAGTCCGTGGTCCAGACAAAGGGCACCAAACGACCCTCGTCAGCCTCCAACGCCGTGGTGCCTTCGTCCATCCACAACTATAACCAATGGCTTACACCTTCGCCTCACGTCCCATTTCCCAAGGAGGAGCAGAACGCCGGCGATGCGGCTGCCAAGCTGAAAGAGGAGCCTAAAGAGACAGACGCTGATGAGAAGGATGCGGATAAGGAGCCTACACCAAATGCCCCTGGCAACGCCACAGATACCAAGGCCCCCCCCAAACCAAAGATATTCACCGTAGTGCTTCACCCTACACCGGAGAGCTTACGCATGGATCTCATGATCAAGGCAACGATGCCAAAGTCGCCCGGGGAGGGGCCTGGTGCTAATGACACTTCGGCCATGGCGCCTTCAGCAACCCCGTCCGCGCTGGTGCCGCCGACACCGACTGCAGCCAACCTTCCGCCGCCTGCGAAAAGGCAGAAGCGAGAAAAGAATGAACTGGACGCCAGCCTGTTACATGCCGCCGAAGGCCAGATATTGCTCGCGACCAATGCACCCCTGATGCTTGAACCAACCAAGAGCGTGGAAGAGACCATCGCCCTGTTGGAGAAGATGTCACATCCCAGCCACAGCGAGCCTCCGCCTCAACCAAAGGCCCGCAAGAGGACAGTGGCCGAAATGGCCGCCGACGAGGCATTCACTGCAGAGATGGAGCGGTACATGCTGGTTCTCGACGACCGGCTTGCGCCAAATGCTCCCGGCGCGCAGGGTGCTGGTGGAGCAGACGGGGATGGCCCAACCGGTGCAGCTACGTTTGAGCCTCGCTTTGAGCGCTTCAACCTCATTGAGGACATCAAGAGGGAGCACAACGAAAAGAAGGAGCAGGAGAAGCTTAAGCAGCAGGAGAATGACAGAAAGCTGCAGCTTCAGAGACAGCAGCAGCAGCAGCAACAGGCGCAGCAGGCGGTGGAAGCTGCGCAGAGGCAAGCCGAGGCCGAGAGACTCCGGCGCGAGGCCGCAGCGGCGGCTAGAGAGAACCAGCTGCGCCAGGCCGCCGAAGCCCAGCGCCAGGCCATTGCCGCTCGCGCTGCAGCGCAGACTCCCGCGGCGCAGGCAAACAACAACGCGGCGCAGATAAACCAGACGCAGCACGCGCACCCCGCCCAGCATCCCGGAGTCAACAATGGCATGGCGAACGGCGTCCAGCAAAACGCAATGGCGAACGGCATGCATGGACCGGCTCAGGCCCGGTTCCAGGCCCAAATGTCTCAGGCTCAAGCTTCCTCTCCCATCATCCGGCAACCCACTCCTCAGAACATGTCGTCACCCATGGTGGCGGCCGCTGCCATGCAGCGAAACAACTCCACCATGGCGGCAAGCCCTCCTCGGTCTGCTTCTGTGGTGCAGAATCCGCAAGTATCGGTGCCCATGGCCCACGCCATGTCTTCTAGAAACAGCCAGCAGAGCCATCCGTCAAACACTCCACGCATGCCTCACGCGACGCCAAACATGCCCCATGCAACTCCCATCAACCGACCGGCCATGATTGCAACGCCGCGCATGACCCAGGCGAACAGCCCTCCGGCCATGATGGCACAGAACTCTCAGATGGGCCAGCAGATGATGATGAACCCAGGCATGAACCAGGCCAGCCCTCAAGTCATGGCTCAGATGGCCCAGCAGCGAGCTATACTGCAGCAGCAACAGCAGCAGCAGCAAATGGCGGCGGCTCTCCAGAATGGCAACTTTAATAACATGAACATTGCTTCGCAGGGCCCAGGCATGACGCCGCAGCAGCAGCAACAGATGATGCAGATGATGCAGCGGCAAATGTTGATACAGCAGCAGCAGCAACAGCAGCAGCAACAACAGCAACAGCAGCAGCAACAACAGCAACAGCAGCAGCAACAGCATCAACAGCAGCAACCGCAGAACGGCATGATGAACCCTCAGCAGCAGCAACAGCAGCACCAGCAGTGGGCTCAGCAATATGCGCAACAGCTGCAGACAATGCAAGGCGCTCAGATACGCTCGATGACACCGCAGATGCAGGCCCAGATGCAGGCCCAGATTCAGCACATGACTCGGATGGGCCAAATGGGCAACATGGCGCGGGGCCAGATGAACGGCCAGATGAATGGCCAGATGAATGGCCAGATGAACGGCCAGATGATGAATGGCAATGCTAATGCCAATGTCAACATGCAAGCGATGGTAGCCATGCAAATGCAGCAGCAGGCACAAGCTCAGGCCCAGCAGCAAGCCCAGGCACAGGCACAGGCACAGGCACACGCCCAAGCGCAGGCTCAGGCGCAAGCGCAGGCTCAAGCACAGCAGGCCGCACAGGCTCAGGCTCAGGCGCAGCAAGCGCAAGCGCAAGCTCAGCATCAGGGCCAAGGTCCCCAGCAGGGACAGCCTACCAACCTGCAGGCTCAGCTGCAGAACCAGACGCGCATCATTTACAGCCGGCTGTTGAATACGGCAGCGGCCAAGTTTGGCGGAGCCGACAACATACCGCCGGACGCAATGGAGAGAATCAAACAGCAAGCTTTCATGCAAGCCCAACAGATGATGAGGGACATGATGCAGCGTCGGCAGCAGCAGCAGCAGATGCGAATGCAACAACGCCAGCAGCAGCAACAACAGGCCGCGATGCAAGGCGGGATGATGGGACACCAGGGAATGTGAAATGCGATTACGGACGGGAAAAGAAAAGAGAACGAGGTATGACGACGAGAGGAAGATGTCTCAGCACTTTCGGAGGAGACAGACGTACAATCTTTGTACCACGCGAAGCAGTCTGGCAGCTGTGAACTCGGCGGGAAAGGGAGGCTGCCCAACCCATTTTTGATGTCATTTTCTTTTTCCACAAACGGAGTTTAGGAGGGCGGTTTGCAATTTCGGCACCAGTCAGGATTACCGCGTTTGGGCCAGTGTTTCAATACCCTAGGGATGATTTGTTTTTTCTTTTCTTGTCTTCTGTTTGTTATCGGTAGTGGCTGCTCGGACCACGATGAGCCCTGTTGTTTTGACTATTGTTCTGTTTGCTGACTTTGGGGGAGGTGATGGGTTTGTTTTCCCCTGTTGTTCTTTCAACTTTCTTCTTCTCTATATCTCCTTTTGCTCTACCTCTTTTCTTCTATTTTCTCTTGAACAATGGGAGATCTGCCGACTTCTGGACTGGACATGAATCTGATGAATTCGCTCGGCAACTTGGCGTTTGGGGCGGAGGGGGGGATTTATCAGGCAAGTAGCTGTAATGGAGTTGAGACGCTTGTATAGTGTAAAGGCAACAGAATAACAGGAACAAGTTTATCATATGAATTGAATTTTGCTGCATGGTCAAGACAGAATAACATAAACATATTGAACGTCGCAATTGAGTGTGGTATTTTGCAATCCAAGGTTGATGAACCGTCTTTGTTCCTTGCCATGCTCTGTCATTTGACGTTGCTTGCTTGAAGGTGCAGTTGGATGGCTTACTAAGTCGGCACATGTTCTCCTCCATCTGACTTCCATCCTCTTACAACAACAGGGGACGTCGGTACAGAGGGATAGCCGATGCAGGCAACAGACATTGAACGACAGAAAAAGGGCATATTTCTTCACGAGTAGTACTACTACTACTAGTAGTAGTAATGCATTTAGAATCGTTTCCCCCACCCAGCATACATAGGCAACCCCCTATTCTTCACCAACGCAAAACGAGCCTCACCGTCTCTTCACCTGAATATCGAATACGGGCCCCATGTTTCCATTTCCGGTCACGTGGCGGCCCGGCCTCTTCGGTTCCAGGTTAGTAATAAAGCAATGACGGAACGTCACGTCAAGAGAAAACGAGACCTGTGCAGAGAGTCTCCAGCAAGCAGCAGCAGCAGCAGCAGCAGCTCTTCCGGCCTTAGCCCCCAATCCTGCTCTCCGTTCGCGACAAGCTTGACGTGATCCCCCCCCCAAAAGAGGCTCCGGGCCAGAGCACAAGAAATCCTTTGTCTCACAGCGGACTTTTTCGCTTCTTTTCTCTTCCTCTTTTTTCTTGTTGTTGCCTGTCATACAATCGCCGAACCAGCCTCGTTGCATCGCCTCTGCATCGCCCGTCTGTTGATCGTCGGATCGTCGAGCTTTTGGTTTCTCCGTCCCGTCCCTATCTGGCTTTGTTTGGCGTCTGTGTGTCTCTCGTCTCTCTCTCTCTCTCTCTTTCCCCCCTCTCTCTACTCTGTCTCGGCCAATATCATTTCTCCAAGTCGCCACGCTTCTCTCCTCCATCTTCTCTACCTTTCTTATTTTCTCTTCTTGCATCATCCTCGCCACGATGCATCCCCCGCGGTCGTCAGCGCTGCTGCTGTCGTTCCTGCTGGCGCCGCTGAGCGCGGCGGCGATGCTGAGCTGCGACAAGATCCGGGTCGACGGCCACAACTTTGACCTGTCGCCGCTCGGGGGCCCGCACTCGGTGGTGACGTCGCGGTTCGAGTCGAGCACCGAGGCGCACATGAACACGACGTACACGGTCGACATTTGCCAGCCGCTGAAGAAGAGCGGCAAGGCCAAGTCCAAGGAGGAGTGCCCCAATGGAACAAGAGGTGAGGGCGGTCCTCTTTTTGTCTCTAGTACAGTACGAACGAGCTGACCACTTGCATCATCAGTGTGCGCTATTACCCGGTTCCTCAAGGGCGACCAGGACTCCGTCACAAAGGTCGTTGCCATTGCGGGCTCGCTCGAAAACGCCGGCGGATCGCAGTTCGAATACGAAGCGACAAGGCTCAAGACGAGCGACTCCAACTCGGACTCCCAGAAGGAGGGCCTTCGGCTGGTCCTCAAGGGCGGCAAGCACCCTCTCAGCGGCCCCGTCTCCGAGCGAAGGACCCAAAAGGCCGTCATCGAGTTTCTGTGCGATCCGGACAAGACGGGCACCGAGGGCGAGTGGGCTTCGGAGGACGAGTACGAGAAGCCTTCGGCCGCGGAGCGACGAGCAGAGGATGACAAGAAGGACAAGGACGACAACAAGGACAAGGATGGCAAGGACGAAGACGATGGGAGCCAGGACTCGTCCATCGAGCACCAGCTGAAGAACAAGGATGCGGCCCTCATCTGGGAGGACTATGCGAAAGAAAAGGACTTTGATGTCCTGCGGCTGACCTGGTACACCAAGTATGCGTGCGAGAAGCGGGACGGTGGAAAAGACGATGACCACGAGCCCAGCGAAAGCGCGAGCTGGGGCTTCTTTACCTGGTTCGTCATCATGTAAGTGCAGCACACGCCCGAAGATGCAAATGCAGGACGCCTCGACTAATGACCACTTTGCAGCGTGTTCCTCGGCATCGCGGCCTACCTGATTTTCGGCTCCTGGCTCAACTACAACCGCTACGGCGCGCGAGGATGGGACCTCCTCCCCCACGGCGACACCCTGCGCGACATTCCCTACCTCCTCAAGGACTGGACTCGCCGGGTCCTGAATACCGTTCAGGGCGCTGGTAGCCGGGGAGGCTATAGCGCCGTCTAAGCAGCAGCACGAAGATCTTATTTTACCCATGGACCCAGGATTGAAATGGACGAAATAGGTGGAACACGACGGTGGAATGGCTGTGACAGGGTTATACAACGGCTGTGCTTGGGAGCTCTTGGTAATGCCATTATCTGTTTTTTTCCTTTGCTTGTCCCCTGATCCCCTTGTCTGTTTCGGCAAGGCGGCGTTCCGGTTGCATACTAAGGCCCTGTTGCGTGTTTTGCTTGGGCGGTATCTGTAGAGACTGTATTTACTTTTTGGGTTCTACCATGATAACCCCATATAAGAAGTTTTACGTTGCTGTGTCTAGGCATGTGAGTCGTGCTGGAGCTGGATTGCTTGATAATGACTTGTAGTATAGAAGCCCGATTTAAGGAGCAACGATGACTGTTACGAGATGGGCTCATTGCCTCGGTTATCGCAGGCTTGTCCGCTATTCAACATGAGGTACCTAGTACTGTAAGGTAGAGACGAGGATCAGATAAGGCACGGACAGGTGATGACTCGCTCTCTTCAAAGACCCCTGACAATGACTCAGTTCGCAGCTAAAGAAAAGATCCCTACAGTAGTGCCGTCACAGCACCTCCAATTGCCCACACGAGCAGCGATACCGGTAGCGGAGCTTTTATCGATAAAAAATGTTCCAAGCCAACGCCAAGTGAAGCGGCGCAAAAGGGAAATTTATATCGCTCTCCCACCAACCTTTGAAGCTTCCTACCTCCTTGTGTCGATTCCAGCTGTTGCGCACGAGGCAGAATTGGACTGAAATTGACCCCCTTTTACCATTTCATTTGGGTTTCTTTTTCCGGCTGGGAACACAATGGCTCTGAGGGTATCGCTTGCGCGGCAGGTGGCGCTTGCTGGCAGGCTTTCGTCGTCTGCTGCGGGCGGCAAGAGGTGCTTTTCTGCGACGAGGGCGGCGGCGAGTTTGTCGGAGAATGCGAAGCAGTCCATCAAGGTGGGTTGAGACTTTTTGCTCCCCAATTGCCTTGATCAATTGAATTCTCTACAGCGCTCAATTGATATTCGAAACGATCAAGATTGGTCCGGTCTTTTGTTTGCTTGGCTGACAACTCGTCATCATCATCATCATCCGCAGCGAGACGCAGCTCTGCCGAACCCCGACCCGGCGCCAGACTCGCCCAGCGCGGCCCTCGTCAACGACCATGCGCCCTACATGGTGGCCACGTACGCCCGGCCGCCGCCCGTCTTCGTGCAGGGCGAGGGCTCGTGGCTGTGGGACATTGAGAACCGAAAGTATCTCGACTTCACGGCGGGGATTGCGGTGACGTCGCTGGGACACAGCGACCCCGAGTTTGCAGACATCATCGCACAGCAGGTGCGTACACACAATCACCTCCGAAAGAAGTGACATGCTGGGTCTGAAGAAGAAGGCGAACTAATGACGACGGACGCATTTGCATAGGCCAAAACGCTCGTCCACGCTTCGAACCTGTACTACAACCCCTGGACCGGCGCGCTCTCCAAGCTGCTGGTCGAAAAGACGCTCGAGGCGGGCTGCATGCACGAGGCGTCCAAGGTCTTCATCTGCAACTCGGGCACCGAGGCCAACGAGGCCGCCATCAAGTTCGCGCGCAAGGTTGGCAACACGCTCGACCCGTCGGGCGCCAAGTCGGACGTCGTCTCCTTCAACCAGGCCTTCCACGGGCGCACCATGGGCGCGCTGTCGGCGACGCACAACCCCAAGTACCAGAAGCCGTTTGCGCCCATGGTGCCCGGCTTCAAGCAGGGCACGTACAACGACGTGGCGGGCATCGAGGCGCTCGTCGACGAGAACACGTGCGGCGTCATCGTCGAGCCGATCCAGGGCGAGGGCGGCATCCACGCCGGCAGCGAGGCGTTCATGGTTGCGCTGGCGAAGCGGTGCCGCGAGGTCGGCGCCGTGCTCATCTACGACGAGATCCAGTCGGGCCTGTCCCGGACCGGCGACCTCCCTGTCCTCTATGCTTCTTGGTTTTCAACTTACCCGTGTCATCCTTCAGTCTATGTCCGAGCTATATGTACACTTAGTATGACGAAAAGAGATGTGACCGACAGACGGTGAAGCAAGGGGGAAATATGTAACTTGGGTTATTAGTATGTACGGGCGGTCTATGTTTTTCAGTGTTTTAGTTCTCTGTGCGAGTGAGTGAACGCGCATCGTTGTTAGCGGCGGAGGTCCTATAGGTCGGGGACGGGTTAGAGGAGGAGGCAGTACTGGTCCGAGCCGTTCTTGGCGTCGCATAAGCAGGGGCGGCATTAGTGGTCGTTAGGGGAGAGGGCGCGGCGGCAGTGTTAGCGGCGGCCTAGGAGGCAGTCGACGTTCGGGTCTTAGTCGGGTGCCGGCGCGCGGAGCTGCTACTCGAGGCCCTTGAAAACGAAGTCGACGCGCTTCGCCAGGTCTTTGTGGAACGAGAACCGGCGGTGCGGCAGCGCTTAGAGGGAGCTGCTGTCGGCGCTCTGCTGCATCACGCGGTCGGCCGTCCGCTCGCCCAACGGCGGTTTGCACCAGGGCACCAGCGGGTCGAACTAGGACAGCCGGTGCCGGAGCCACTGCTCGTGCCGGCGCTGCCCCTTGGGCAACGGCTCGCGGAACCGGCAGCAGTCCTGCAGGCCCACGCGGAGGAACCCGTCCGACGGCACGCGGGTGTCCAGCGGGCAGGCCCTT